>NC_074704.1:916643-1291293 GCF_029448725.1 Salvelinus fontinalis
TGCTACTACTGCTACTGCTACTACTACCACTACTGCTACTACTACTACCACTACTACTACTACTACTTCTACTACTACTACTACCACTGCCACTACTACTACCACTGCCACTACTATTTCTACTGCTACTACTGCTACTACTGCCACTACTACTACTGCTACTACTACTGCTACTACCACTACTACTACCACTACTACTACTACTACTGCTTCTACTACTACTGCTATTACTACTACTAATGCTACTACTGCCACTACTACTACTACTACTACTGCTATTACTACTACTACTGCTACTACTGCCACTACTACTGCTACTACCGCTACTACTACTGCTACTACTACTACTACTACTACCGCTGCTACTACTACTACTACTACCGCTACTACTACTACTACTAATTCTACTACTACTACTCCTACTACCGCTACTACTACTACTACTACCGCTACTACTACCGCTGCTACTACTACTACTACCGCTACTACTACTACTACTACAACCCTACTACTACTACTACTATTATTACTACCGCTATCACTACTACTACTACTACTACTACTACTACCGCTACTACTACTACTAGCCGCTACTACTACTACTACCGCTATCACTACTACTACTACCGCTATCTCTACTACTACTACTACCGCTACTACTACTACTACTACTATTACTACCGCTACTACTACTACTACTACTACCACTACTACTACTAATTCTACTACTACTACTACTACCGCTACTACTACTACTACTACCGCTACTACTACCACTGCTACTACTACTACTACCGCTACTACTACTACTACCACTACTACTACTACTACTACTACTACCGCTACTACTACTACTACTACTACCGCTACTACTACCGCTACTACCGCTACTACTACTACTACCGCTACTACTACTACCGCCACTACTACTACCGCTACTACTACTACTACTACCGCTACTACTACTACTACTACTACCGCTATCACTACTACTACCGCTACTACTACTACTAGCCGCTGCTACTACTACTACCGCTATCACTACTACTACTACCGCTATCACTACTACTACTACCGCTATCACTACTACTACTACTACTATTACTACCGCTACTACTACTACTACTACTGCCGCTACTACTACTACTACTACTATTACTACCGCTACTACTACTACTACTACTACCGCTACTACTACTACATCTACCGCTACTACTACTACTACTACCACTACTGCTACTACCGCTACTGCTACTACCGCTACTGCTACTACCGCTACTACTACCACTACCGCTACTACTACCACTACCGCTACTACTACCACTACCGCTACTACTACCGCTACTACTACCACTACTGCTACTACTACTACTACTACTACCGCTACTACTACTACTGCTGCTGCTACTACTACTGCTACCGCTACTACTACTACTACTACCGCTACTACTACTACCACTACTGCTACTACTACTACCACTACTGCTACTACCGCTACTGCTACTACCGCTACTACTACTACTACTACCGCTACTACTACTACTACTACCGCTACTACTACCACTACTACTACTACTACTACCGCTACTACTACCACTACCGCTACTACTACCACTACCGCTACTACTACTACCGCTACTACTACTACTACTACTACTGCTGCTGCTACTACTACTGCTACTGCTACTACCGCTACTACTACGACTACTGCCACTACTACTACCGCTACTACCACTACCGCTACTACTACTACTGCTACTACTACCACTACCGCTACTATTACTACTACTACCACTACTACTACCGCTACTACTACTACTGCTGCTACTACTACTACTACTACCGCTACTACTGCTACTACCACTACTACTACCGCTACTACTACTACTACTACTACCACCGCTACTACTACTACTACTACCACCGCTACTACTACTACCGCTACTACTACTACTACTACTGCCACTACTGCTACCGCTACTACCGCTACCACTACTACTAATACTACTACTACCGCTACTACTACTGCCACTACTGCCACTACTACCGCTACTACTACTACTGCTGCTGCTGCTACTGCCACTACTGCTACTACTACTACTACTACCGCTACTACTACTACTACTACCGCTATATACAGGGGGTACCGGTACAGAGTCAATGTGGAGGCTATATACAGGAGGTACCAGTACAGAGTCAATGTGGAGGCTATATACAGGGGGTACCAGTACAGAGTCAATGTGGAGGCTATATACAGGGGGTACCAGTACAGAGTCAATGTGGAGGCTATATACAGGGGGTACCGGTACAGAGTCAATGTGGAGGCTATATACAGGTGGTACCAGTACAGAGTCAATGTGGAGGCTATATACAGGAGGTACCAGTACAGAGTCAATGTGGAGGCTATATACAGGGGGTACCAGTACAGAGTTAATGTGGAGACTATATACATGGGGTACCGGTACAGAGTCAATGTGGAGGCTATATACAGGAGGTACCAGTACAGAGTTAATGTGGAGACTATATACATGGGGTACCGGTACAGAGTCAATGTGGAGGCTATATACAGGAGGTACCAGTACAGAGTTAACGTGGAGACTATATACATGGGGTACCGGTACAGAGTCAATGTGGAGGCTATATACAGGAGGTACCAGTACAGAGTCAATGTGGAGGCTATATACAGGAGGTACCGGTACAGAGTTAATGTGGAGGCTATATACAGGAGGTACCAGTACAGAGTCAATGTGGAGGCTATATACAGGGGGTACCAGTACAGAGTCAATGTGGAGGCTATATACAGGAGGTACCAGTACAGAGTCAATGTGGAGGCTATATACAGGGGGTACCAGTACAGAGTCAATGTGGAGGCTATATACATGAGGTACCGGTACAGAGTTAATGTGGATGCTATATACAGGAGGTACCAGTACAGAGTCAATGTGGAGGCTATATACAGGAGGTACCGGTACAGAGTTAATGTGGAGGCTATATACAGGGGGTACCAGTACAGAGTCAATGTGGAGGCTATATACAGGTATTACCGGTACAGAGTCAATGTGGAGGCTATATACAGGGGGTACCAGTACAGAGTCAATGTGGAGGCTATATACAGGGGGTACCAGTACAGAGTCAATGTGGAGGCTATATACAGGTGGTACCAGTACAGAGTCAATGTGGAGACTATATACAGGGGGTACCGGTACAGAGTCAATGTGGAGGCTATATACAGGGGGTACCGGTACAGAGTTAATGTGGAGGCTATATACAGGAGGTACCGGTACAGAGTCAATGTGGAGGCTATATACAGGGGGTACCGGTACAGAGTCAATGTGGAGGCTATATACAGGGGGTACCGGTACAGAGTCAATGTGGAGGCTATATACAGGGGGGACCGGTATAGAGTCAATGTGGAGGCTATATACAGGGGGTACCAGTACAGAGTCAATGTGGAGGCTATATACAGGGGGTACCGGTACAGAGTCAATGTGGAGGCTATATACAGGGGGTACCGGTATAGAGTCAATGTGGAGGCTATATACAGGGGGTACCAGTACAGAGTCAATGTGGAGGCTATATACAGGGGGTACCGGTACAGAGTCAATGTGGAGGCTATATACAGGGGGTACCGGTACAGAGTCAATGTGGAGGCTATATACAGGGGGTACCGGTACAGAGTCAATGTGGAGGCTATATACAGGGGGTACCGGTACAGAGTCAATGTGGAGGCTATATACAGGAGGTACCAGTACAGTGTCAATGTGGAGGCTATATTCAGGAGGTACCGGTACAGAGTCAATGTGGAGGCTATATACAGGGGGTACCGGTACAGAGTTAATGTGGAGGCTATATACAGGGGGTACCGGTACAGAGTCAATGTGGAGGCTATATACAGGGGGTACCGGTACAGAGTCAATGTGGAGGCTATATACAGGGGGTACCGGTACAGAGTCAATGTGGAGGCTATATACAGGGGGTACCAGTACAGAGTTAATGTGGAGGCTATATACAGGGGGTACCAGTACAGAGTCAATGTGGAGGCTATATACAGGAGGTACCAGTACAGAGTCAATGTGGAGGCTATACACATGGGGTACCAGTACAGAGTCAATGTGGAGGCTATATACAGGGGGTACCGGTACAGAGTCAATGTGGAGGCTATATACAGGGGGTACCGGTACAGAGTCAATGTGGAGGCTATATACAGGGGGTACCAGTACAGAGTTAATGTGGAGGCTATATACAGGGGGTACCAGTACAGAGTCAATGTGGAGGCTATATACAGGAGGTACCAGTACAGAGTCAATGTGGAGGCTATACACATGGGGTACCAGTACAGAGTCAATGTGGAGGCTATATACAGGGGGTACCGGTACAGAGTCAATGTGGAGGCTATATTCAGGGGGTACCAGTACAGAGTCAATGTGGAGGCTATATACAGGAGGTACCAGTACAGAGTCAATGTGGAGGCTATACACATGGGGTACCAGTACAGAGTTAATGTGGAGGCTATATACAGGAGGTACCGGTACAGAGTCAATGTGGAGGCTATATACAGGGGGTACCAGTACAGAGTCAATGTGGAGGCTATATACAGGGGGTACCAGTACAGAGTCAATGTGGAGGCTATATACAGGGGGTACCAGTACAGAGTCAATGTAGAGGCTATATACAGGTGGAACCAGTACAGAGTCAATGTGGAGGCTATATACAGGGGGTACCAGTACAGAGTCAATGTGGAGGCTATATACAGGGGGTACCAGTACAGAGTCAATGTGGAGGCGATATACAGGGGGTACCAGTACAGAGTCAATGTGGAGGCGATATACAGGGGGTACCAGTACAGAGTCAATGTGGAGGCTATATACAGGGGGTACCAGTACAGAGTCAATGTGGAGGCTATATACAGGGGGTACCAGTACAGAGTCAATGTGGAGGCGATATACAGGGGGTACCAGTACAGAGTCAATGTGGAGGCGATATACAGGGGGTACCAGTACAGAGTCAATGTGGAGGCTATATACAGGGGGTACCAGTACAGAGTTAATGTGGAGGCTATATACAGGAGGTACCGGTACAGAGTCAATGTGGAGGCTATATACAGGTGGTACCGGTACAGAGTCAATGTGGAGGCTATATACAGGGGGTACCGGTACAGAGTCAATGTGGAGGCTATATACAGGGGGTACCAGTACAGAGTCAATGTCGAGGCTATATACAGGGGGTACCGGTACAGAGTCAATGTGGAGGCTATATACAGGGGGTACCGGTACAGAGTTAATGTGGAGGCTATATACAGGTGGTACCAGTACAGAGTCAATGTGTCAATGTGCAGAGGCACCGGCGTTGAGGTAATTACAGTGGGGAGAACAAGTATTTGATACACTGCCGATTTTGCAGGTTTTCCTACTTACAAAGCATGTAGAGGTCTGTCATTTTTATCATAGGTACACTTCAAGTGTGAGAGACGGAATCTAAAACAAAAATCCAGAAAATCACATTGTATGATTTTTAAGTAATTAATTTGCATTTTATAGCAGTTATTAAAGTGCTATGTATAGAAAATAATAGACAGTAGCAACAGCGCATGGGGGGGGGGGGGGGGGGGGGGGGCAGTGTACGTAGTCTGGGTAGCCATTTGATTAGCTGTTCAGGAGTCTTTTGGTTTGGAGGTAGAAGCTGGTGGTCCAGTACCGCTTGCCGTGCAGTACCACTATGACTGGGGGGGCTGGAGTCTTTGACAATTTTTAGGGCCTTCCTCTTACACTGCCTGGTATTGAGGTCCTGGATGGCAGGAAGCTTGGCCCCGGTGATGTACTGGGCCGTACGCTCTACCCTCTGTAGTGCCTTGCGGTCGGAGGCCGAGCAGTTGCCATACCAGGCAGTGATACAACCCGTCAGGATGCTCTCAATGGTGCAGCTGTAGAACGTTTTGAGGATCTGAGGACCCATGCCAAATATTTTCAGTCTCCTGAGGAGGAATAGGTTTTGTCGTGCCCTCCTCACGACTGTCTTGGTTTGCTTGGACCATGTTAGTCTGTTGGTGATGTGGACGCCAAGGAACTTGAAGCTCTCAACCTGCTCCACTACAGCCCCGTCAATGAGAATGAGGGCGTGCTCGGTCCTCCTTTTCCTGTAGTCCACAATCATCTCCTTTGTCTTAAAAACGTTGAGAGAGAGGTTGTTGTCCTTGCACCACACGGTCAGGTCACTGACCTCCTCCCTATAGGCTGTCTCATCGTTTTCGGTGGTCAGGCCTACCACTGTTGTCATCAGCAAACTTAATGATGGTGCACTACTACTACCACTACTACTACTGCCGCTACTACTACTGCTACTACTGCTGCTACCACTACTACTACTGCTGCTACCACTACTAATGCTGCTGCTACCACTACTACCACCACTACTACTACAGACATATATGATTAACAGACTACTACTATAGACATATGTGATTAACAGACTACTACTACCACCACCACCACCAAATTCAGCAAAAAAAGAAATGATCTCTCACTGTCAACTGCGTTAATTGTCAGCAAACTTAACATGTGTAAATATTTGTATGAACATAACAAGATTCAACAACTGAGACATAAACTGAACAAGTTCCACAGACATGTGACTAACAGAAATGGAATAATGTGTCCCTGAACAAAGGGGGGGGGGGTCAAAATCAAAAGTAAGTAACAGTCAGTATCTGGTGTGGCCACCAGCTGCATTAAGTACTGCAGTGCATCTCCTCCTCATGGACTGCACCAGATTTGCTGGTTCTTGCTGTGAGATGTTACCCCACTCTTCCACCAAGGCACCTGCAAGTTCCCGGACATTTCTAGGAGGAATGGCCCTAGCCCTCACCCTCCGATCCATCAGGTCCCAGACGTGCTCAATGGGATTGAGATCTGGGCTTTTCGCTGGCCATGGCAGAACACTGGCATTCCTGTCTTGCAGGAAATCATGCACAGAACAAGCAGTATGGCTGGTGGCATTGTCATGCTGGAGGGTCATGTCAGGATGAGCCTGCAGGAAGGGCACCACATGAGGGAGGAGGATGTCTTCCCTGTAACACACAGCGTTGAGATTGCCTGCAATGACAACAAGCTCAGTCCGATGATGCTGTGACACACCGCCCCAGACCATGACGGACCCTCCACCTCCAAATCGATCCCGCTCCAGAATACAGGCCACGGTTTAACGCTCATTCCGTTGACGATAAACACGAATCCAACCATCACCCCTGGTGAGACAAAACCGCAACTCGTCAGTGAAGAGCACTTTTTGCCAGTCCTGTCTGGTCCAGCGACGGTGGGTTTGTGCCCATAGGCGACGTTGTTGACGGTGATGTCTGGTGAGGACCTTCCTTACAACAGGCCTACAAGCCCTCAGTCCAGCCTCTCTCAGCCTATTGCAGACAGTCTGAGCACTGATGGAGGGATTGTGCCTTCCTGGTGTAACTCAGGCACTTGTTGTTGCCATCCTGTACCTGTCCCGCAGGTGAGATGTTCGGATGTACCGATCCTGTGCAGGTGTTACACGTGGTCTGCCACTGCGAGGATGATCAGCTGTTCGTCCTGTCTCACTGTAGTGCTGTCTAAGGCGTCTCACAGTACGGACATTGCAAGGACATTGCAATTTATTGCCCTGGCCACATCTGCAGTCCTCATGCCTCCTTGCAGCATGCATAAGGCATGTTCACACAGATGAGTAGGGACCCTGGGCATCTTTCTTTTGGTGTTTTTCAGAGTCAGTGGAAAGGCCAATTTAGTGTCCTAAGTTTTCAGAACTGTGACCTTAATTGCCTACCGTCTGTAAGCTGTTAGTATCTTAACGACCGCTCCACAGGTGCATGTTCATTAATTGTTAATGGTTCATTGAACAAGCATGGGAAACAGTGTTTAAACCCTTTACAATGAAGATCTGTGAAGTTATTTGGATTTGTACAAATTATCTTTGAAAGACAGGCTTTCAAAGATGTTTCTTTTTTGCTGAGTTTACTACTACAAGAGACAGACATGATTAACAGACTATTACCTAGCAAAGCTCTATAATAATAGATAATGTCATGTTTACAGACTGAGCAGAGCTCTATAATAATAGATAATGTCATGTTTACAGGCTGAGCTCTATAATAATAGATCATGTCATGTTTACAGACTGAGCAGAGCTCTATAATAATAGATAATGTCATGTTTACAGACTGAGCAGAGCTCTATAATAGATCATGTCATGTTTACAGGCTGAGCAGAGCTCTATAATAGATCATGAGGACTACAGTATTTAAATCCATGTCATTAATTTTAATGCATTTGATCCATCGTTACCGTTTTGTTGGTGGCCTGCTCTTTAATGGTATACAAACCTTACATTGTAGCTTTAACAATTCCTTCAGTAAAGAACAACATATTCAAGTATAAAACGTCAATAGAACGCCCCTTGAAAAGCACACATTAGTTATACTGCAGAGTTTTGCCCGTTTCTAAGATAGTACTACTCACTGGCGTTAATCAGCTCTCCTGTCTCCTTCTCCTCTTTCAATGTGACAGTCATCTCCCCCTCCTCCTCTTTCACTCCAAAAACTGCATCCTCCTCTTTCTCTACCTCCTCTTCTTTTACTGTAACATCCTCCTCCTCTTTCACCCTGAACGCGTCTTCCTCTCGTTTCACTGTAACAGCCTCACCCTCTACTTTTACTGTGACATTCTCTTCTTCCTCCTCTTTCACGACAATGTTCAGCCACAGACCTTCTTTCTCCGTCCAGCAGACCCCCTCTCCTTTTGCAGGAGCAGAGTAGCTTAGTGAACTCATGGTCGGAGATGTTAGCTAGCTAACGTAGCTAGTTCGCATGAGCAACTAGCCTAACTTAACCAGCCAGCTGACTAACAACGTAAATATGAAATTATTTGGGGCAACTAGATACGACAGAAGTGTATTCAAAACAGAGTGGTTGATCACCGAAAGTGTCTAAAGAGCTTGACTGTTTCGGGTATTCTGGCTAGCAAGATAACGAGGTGGATAACTAGCTGTTGTTATCGAGGAAGCGTCCCGTCCACTAGATTACGCGTCACACTGAAAGCATCGCCTGATAGACAGATCTCCATCTGCTGACTGGAGTGGGTAATGCAATTAAGAAGAACGTGTATTTTTATATTTGCATGTTGTATTTAAACGCAACATGCAAAAACAGTTCATATAAGGAAATCAGTCAATTGAAATAAATTCATTAGGCCCTAATCTATGGATTTCACATGACTGGGCAGGGGCTCATCCAAGGGTGGACCTGGGAGGGCATAGGCCCACCCACCTTCTAACTAACAGGGATGAACACAAATTTGTGCACAACAAATCAAATCAAATTGTATTTGTCACTGCGCCGAATACAACAGTGAAATGCTTACTTACGACCAACAACGCAGTTTCAAGAAAATACAAAAATGTATAATTAAAGAGCAGCAGTGAAATAACAATTGCGAGGCTATATACAGGGGGTACAGAGTCAATGTGTGGGGGCACCGGTGTCGAGGTAATATGTACATGTAGTTAGAGTTATCAAAGTGACTAAGCATAGATAATAACAGAGAGTAGCAGCAGCGTAGGGGAGGGGGGGGTGCAAATAGTCTGGGTAGCCATTCGATTAGATGTTCAGGAGTCTTATGGATTGGGGGTAAAAGCTGTTTGGAAGTCTATTGTTCCTAGACTTGGCGCTCCGGTACCGCTTGCCGTGCGGTAGCAGAGAGGACAGTCTATGACTATGGTGGCTGGAGCCTTTTTTAGGGCCTTCCCTGACACCGCCTGGTATAGAGGTCTTGGATGGCAGGAAGCTTGACCCTGGTGATGTACTGGGCCGTACGCACTACCCTCTGCAGTGCCTTGCGGTCGGAGGTCGAGCAGTTGCCATACCAGGCAGTGATGAAACCCGTCAGGATGCTCTCGATGGTGCAGCTGTAAAACCTTTTGAGGATCTGAGGACCCATGCCACATATTTTCTCTCAAACATTGAGACATTTGAGAGAAATAAGCTTTTTGTGCGTATGAAAAATTTCAAGGATCTTGTAATTCAGCTCATGAAACTTGGGACCAACATTTTACATGTTGCGTTTATATTTTTGTTCAGTGTATAAAACATAATGTAGATGTATATAATGAACAGACTAGGTCTATACTGCTCCTACATGGTGTAACAATACACCATGTAGATGTATATAATGAACAGACTAGGTCTATACTGCTCCTACATGGTGTAACATTACATCATGTAGATGTATATAATGAACAGACTAGGTCTATACTGCTACTACAGTTTGTAAAAAGTGGGATTAAAATGGATTTGTAAAAAATTGAACATTAGAAAAAGAAAAAGCGAGTCTTTCTGGGTGAGTCTCAAAGAGCTTTGCACAACTGGATTGTACAACATGTGCCCATTAGTCTTTAAAAAAAATCTTCAAGCTCTGTCAAATTGATTATTGATCATTTCTAGACAACTATTTTCAGGTCTTGCTATAGATTTTCAAGCAGATTTAAGTCAAAACTGTAACTCGGCCACTCAGGAACATTCACTGTCTTCTTGATAAGCACCTCCAACATATATTTGGCCTTGTGTTTTAGGTTATTGTCCTGCTGAAAGGTGAATTCATCTCCCAGTATCTGGTGGAAAGCAGACTGAACCAGGTTTTCCTTTAGGATTTTACCTGTGTTTAGCTCTATTCTGTTTATTTTTTATCCTGAAAAACTCCCCAGTCCATAACGATTACAAGCATACCCATAACCTGATGCAGCCACCACTATGCTTGAAAATATGGAGAGTGGTACTCAGTAATGTGTTGCATTGGATTTGCCCCAAACATAATACTTTGTATTTAGAAAAAAAAGTAAATTGCTCTGCCACATTTTTTGCAGTATTACTTTTGTTCCTTGGTGCAAACAGGATGCATGTTTTGGCAAACAGGATGCATGTTTTGGCTACTATATATGTGACTCATTTCAGGAAACTAGGCGTATGTTAAGCGTCAAAACTTCAGAAGAGAGACATTTGAACGTAAACTTTAATTTTTTTTAATCATTTACATTACATTTACATTTAAGTCATTTAGCAGACGCTCTTATCCAGAGCGACTTACAAATTGGTGCATTCACCTTATGACATCCAGTGGAACAGCCACTTTACAACAGTGCATCTAAATCTTTTAAGGGGGGGGGGGTGTCAGAAGGATTACTTTATCCTATCCTAGGTATTCCTTAAAGAGGTGGGGTTTCAGGTGTCTCCGGAAGGTGGTGATTGACTCCGCTGTCCTGGCGTCGTGAGGGAGTTTGTTCCACCAGTGGGGGGCCAGAGCAGCGAACAGTTTTGACTGGGCTGAGCGGGAACTGTACTTCCTCAGTGGTAGGGAGGCGAGCAGGCCAGAGGTGGATGAACGCAGTGCCCTTGTTTGGGTGTAGGGCCTGATCAGAGCCTGGAGGTACTGAGGTGCCGTTCCCCTCACAGCTCCGTAGGCAAGCACCATGGTCTTGTAGCGGATGCGAGCTTCAACTGGAAGCCAGTGGAGAGAGCGGAGGAGCGGGGTGACGTGAGAGAACTTGGGAAGGTTGAACACCAGACGGGCTGCGGCGTTCTGGATGAGTTGTTGGGGTTTAATGGCACAGGCAGGGAGCCCAGCCAACAGCGAGTTGCAGTAATCCAGACGGGAGATGACAAGTGCCTGGATTAGGACCTGCGCCGCTTCCTGTGTGAGGCAGGGTCGTACTCTGCAGATGTTGTAGAGCATGAACCTACAGGAACGGGCCACCGCCTTGATGTTAGTTGAGAACGACAGGGTGTTGTCCAGGATCACGCCAAGGTTCTTAGCGCTCTGGGAGGAGGACACAATGGAGTTGTCAACCGTGATGGCGAGATCATGGAACGGGCAGTCCTTCCCCGGGAGGAAGAGCAGCTCCGTCTTGCCGAGGTTCAGCTTGAGGTGGTGATCCGTCATCCACACTGATATGTCTGCTAGACATGCAGAGATGCGATTCGCCACCTGGTCATCAGAAGGGGGAAAGGAGAAGATTAATTGTGTGTCGTCTGCATAGCAATGATAGGAGAGACCATGTGAGGTTATGACAGAGCCAAGTGACTTGGTGTATAGCGAGAATAGGAGAGGGCCTAGAACAGAGCCCTGGGGGACACCAGTGGTGAGAGCACGTGGTGAGGAGACAGATTCTCGCCACTCCACCTGGTAAAAAATGTGTTTGTGTTTGTTTGTGTGTGTTTGTTTTTTTAAGCAGAAATGCCTTCTTGAACACGTGAACTTTCATGTGCCTTAATAACAAACTTGTATGCCATCTGTAAATACGAATACAATTGTTAAATGTGAACCTAGTTGGTTTAGCCACAGAAAAAAGACAAGCAAACCTTCCTGCTAGCCATGATTGGCTGAGATAATGAGTGGCATGGTTGTAGTAGAACTCCATCAGTGTTGCTCTCCACTGTCTGGAGGACCGAGTTTTGAAATCAGTGGAATTAGAGTATGATAGCTAAGGAGATGGAGAAAAGTATGGCGTTTGATTGCAAATATGCAGACGGAGTCGAAAAGAGAACACACAGAAGGCTGTTGTATAAAACACCTGTCTCCGGATTACATCTTCAAACTAAGGGAAACCATGGCATCCATGACAGAGAGGGAGAAGCGTCCATCCATGTATACGGGTAAGAGAGTCTAGCTAGCTATATTTTCCGATATTACGTTTCTAATTTTGTCAATGTGGTTTTCATTTCAAGTTAAAGTGTACTGTTAGCTAGCTGGCTGGCTGGCTAGCTAGCTAACGTTACGTGTATGATCTATGTAGTAATATTATTCGTATCTCAGATCTGGCACTCCATATTAAATCCAAATCCAAATCCACTGCATTGGCAACCCATCTTGTATATGAGAACTTGTTCTCAACTGGCCTACCTGGGTTAAATAAAGGTGAAATAAAATACATCAAATAAAATTGGCCTCATGGTGAAATCCCTGAGTGGTTTCCTTCCTCTCCGGCAACCGAGTTAAGGAGGACACCTGTATCTTTGTAGTGACTGGGTGTGTTGATAAACCATCCAAAGTGTAATTAATAACTTCACCATGCTCAAAGGGATATTCAATGTCTGATTTTATTATTTTTACCCATCTACCTTCTTTGTGATGAATTGGAAAACCTCACAGATCTTTGTGGTTGAATCTATGTTTGAAATTCACTGTTCGACTGAGGGACCTTACTGATAATTGTATGTGTAGGGTACAGAGATGAGGCAGTCATTCAAAAATCATGATAAACACTCTTACTGCACACAGAGTCCATGCAACTTATGTGACTTTTAAGCACATTTCTACTCGTGAACTAATTTAGGCTTGCCATAACAAAGGGATTGAATACTTATTGATTCAAGATTTTTAAGCTTTTAATTATTAAATCAATTTGTAAAAATGTCAAAAAACATTATTCCACCTTGACATTATGGGATATTGTGTGCCAGAGACACACAAAAAAAGTACATTTAAACCATTTAAAATTCAGGCTGTAACACAACAAAATGTGAAAAAAGTCAAGGGGTGTGAATACTTTCTGAAGGCACTGTACATGTGAAAAGAGGCTTGTTGCTGTTCACCCAAACCAACACTTTCAGATGGGAATGTCCGTTCTGTTGGTCGATGGCTGTGGTACAGTCCTGTTTCAGATGGGAATGTCCGTTCTGTTTGTCGATGGCTGTGGTACAGTCCTGTTTCAGATGGGAATGTCCGTTCTGTTTGTCGATGGCTGTGGTACAGTCCTGTTTCAGATGGGAATGTCCGTTCTGTTGGTCGATGGCTGTGGTACAGTCCTGTTTCAGATGGGAATGTCCGTTCTGTTTGTCGATGGCTGTGGTACAGTCCTGTTTCAGATGGGAATGTCCGTTCTGTTGGTCGATGGCTGTGGTACAGTCCTGTTTCAGATGGGAATGTCCGTTCTGTTTGTCGATGGCTGTGGTACAGTCCTGTTTCAGATGGGAATGTCCGTTCTGTTGGTCGATGGCTGTGGTACAGTACTGTTTCAGATGGGAATGTCCGTTCTGTTGGTCGATGGCTGTGGTACAGTCCTGTTTCAGATGGGAATGTCCGTTCTGTTGGTCGATGGCTGTGGTACAGTCCTGTTTCAGATGGGAATGTCCGTTCTGTTTGTCGATGGCTGTGGTACAGTCCTGTTTCAGATGGGAATGTCCGTTCTGTTGGTCGATGGCTATGGTACAGTCCTGTTTCAGATGGGAATGTCCGTTCTGTTGGTCGATGGCTGTGGTACAGTCCTGTTTCAGATGGGAATGTCCGTTCTGTTGGTTGATGGCTGTGGTACAGTACTGTTTCAGATGGGAATGTCCGTTCTGTTGGTCGATGGCTGCGGTACAGTATGTATATGTTTGTATTATTTGTAGCGTTGTACAGCTAAGCCCAAGTCATCTTCAGACCCAACTCACATTTAAATATCTGGCTGTGTCATTATGACTTTGGAGAATTATTTGACACATTGAACTTATTTCATTTGAACAATTGTAGGTTTCAAAGCTAAACGTGGAGAAGAAGATAGGTAGAGAAAAAAAAAGACAGATTGGATCCTGAAAAATTGACCTGCAATAACTGGTGAGTAGGTTATTGTTCATCAATGGCAAATTAGTGTTTAACAGTGTGCTGATATTGTCTTTTTTTTTTTTTAAGAATATGACTCAAACAGTGTTGGAAAAAGTACCCAATTGTTATACTAGAGTAAAAGTAAAAGACACTTTCATAGAAAATTACTCAAGCGAAAGTCACCCAGTGAAATTCTACTTGAGTAAAAGTATTTGGTTTTAAAATATACTGAAGTGTCAACAGTAAATGTAATTGCCAAAATATACTTAACTATCAAAAGTTAAAGTATAAATCATTTCAAATTCCTTATATTAAGCAAACCGGACGGCACGATTTTATTGTTTCTTAAATTTACACTCAGACAGCATTTACAAATGAAGCGTGTGTTTAGTGAGTCCACCAGATCAGAGGTAGTAGGGATGACCAGGGATGTTCTCTTGATAAGTGTGTGAATTACAATATTTTCCTGTCCAGCTGAGCATTCAAAATTTAACAAGTACTTTTGGGTGTCAGGGAAAATGTATGGAGTAAAAAGTACATTCTTTTCTTTAGGAATGTAGTGAAGTAAAAGTACAGATACCCCCCAAATACGACTAAAGTAGTACTTCAAGTATTTTTACTTAAGTACTGTACACCACTGCTTATAAATGACTCATGGCAGAAATAATGGTGAATATTATTCCAGACATTGACATGGCAGAAAGAATGGTGAATATTATTCCAGACACTGACATGGCAGAAAGAATGGTGAATATTATTCCAGACACTGACATGGCAGAAAGAATGGTGAATATTATTCCAGACACTGACATGGCAGAAAGAATGGTGAATATTATTCCAGACACTGACATGGCAGAAAGAATGGTGAATATTATTCCAGACACTGACATGGCAGAAAGAATGGTGAATATTATTCCAGACACTGACATGGCAGAAAGAATGGTGAATATTATTCCAGACACTGACATGGCAGAAAGAATGGTGAATATTATTCCAGACACTGACATGGCAGAAAGAATGGTGAATATTATTCCAGACACTGACATGGCAGAAAGAATGGTGAATATTATTCCAGACACTGACATGGCAGAAAGAATGGTGAATATTATTCCAGACACTGACATGGCAGAAAGAATGGTGAATATTATTCCAGACACTGACATGGCAGAAAGAATGGTGAATATTATTCCAGACACTGACATGGCAGAAAGAATGGTGAATATTATTCCAGACACTGACATGGCAGAAAGAATGGTGAATATTATTCCAGACACTGACATGGCAGAAAGAATGGTGAATATTATTCCAGACACTGACATGGCAGAAAGAATGGTGAATATTATTCCAGACACTGACATGGCAGAAAGAATGGTGAATATTATTCCAGACACTGACATGGCAGAAAGAATGGTGAATATTATTCCAGACACTGACATGGCAGAAAGAATGGTGAATATTATTCCAGACACTGACATGGCAGAAAGAACGGTGAATATTACTCCAGACACTGACATGGCAGAAAATATTTTTCTACTCACCTAGAGTCATAAAAATGCTTACCATGAGTGTGTATGTCTTTGCCAAAAAATATTAAAAATGGCTCCCGGTACAATAGCCAGATCCTCCCAGAAGCTGAGACACCTTCTAAGACCCAAAATGTCTCCCGGTACAGTAGCCAGCTCCTCCCTTTTAAGACCCAAAATGTCTCCCGGTACAGTAGCCAGCTCCGCCCTTCTAACTACTCCAAAGATCTGGTCTTTTATAGTCATCAATATTTTACAAGTTTGTTCATTTTACTGATAAGGAGATTATATCCACTTCCTCAGACTCTGTCTCATAGAGATCGCAACATTGTATCAGTCTCATTATGGTGTCTGTCAGTGTACGGGCAGTTCTTTAAAAAAAATGTTTTACCTTTATTTAACTAGGCAAGTCAGTTAAAAGAACAAATTCTTACTTTCAATGACAGCCTAGGAACAGTGGGTTAACTGCCTTGTTTCAGGGGCAGAACGATAGATTTGTACCTTGTCAGCTCAGGGATTCGAACTTGCAACCTTTCGGTTACTAGTCCAACGCTCGAACCACTAGGCTACGATGCCGCCCCTACAAGTGCCATTGTATCTGTGTCAATGTTGTGAGCAGAGTGTGGGAGCCGTATGTGTGCACCCTGATGCACTTTGTGTCCATGTGATGTGAAGAATTTGTTTCCACAATATGAGCAGTGGTAAGGAATCTCCCTTGTGTGTGTTA
This sequence comes from Salvelinus fontinalis, assembly GCF_029448725.1. NCBI lineage: Eukaryota > Metazoa > Chordata > Actinopteri > Salmoniformes > Salmonidae > Salvelinus > Salvelinus fontinalis. Next base: position 933,506 of record NC_074704.1, read on the forward strand.
CCTCATGGTCTTTCCCTAACTGGGTAAATATCTTTCCACACTGGAAGCATTGGTAAGGTTTCTCTCCGGTGTGGATTCTTTCATGTAATTTCAGTTGCCTTAACCAGGTACATGTCATTCCACAGTGGGAGCAGTTCCAAAAGGCTGCTCCCTAGTGTGTATTTTCTTATGCTGCTTCAGCTTCCCTAACTTCTTAAAACTCCTTTCACAATGAGCACCCTGGAAACGCTTCATTGCAGAGTGTGTTAGCTCATGATATTTCAAGGTCCCAGATGAGGTAAAACTCTTTTCACAGTGGGAACAGTGGTAGGGCTTCTCTCCTGAGTGTATTCTCTCATGTTGTTTCATGTTACTTGACTCTGAGAAACTCTTTCCACACTGGGAGCAATGGTAAGGTTTTTCTCCTGTGTGTGTCCTCTTATGCTTTTTCAGGTCCCCTGATGAGGTAAATCTCTTTTCACAGTGTGAGCAGTGGTAGGGTTTTTCTCCTGTGTGTATTCTCTTATGTTTTTTCATGTCCCCTAGCTGGGTAAACGTTTTTCCACACTGAGAGCATTGATAGGGCTTGTCTCCTGAGTGTATTCTCTCATGTTTTTTCAGGTTACATGACATGGTGAAATTCTTTCCACACTGGGAGCAATGGTAAGGTTTTTCTCCCGTGTGTGTTCTTTTATGGTATTTCAAGTGTGCAACTTGGGTAAAACTCTTTCCACACTGGGAGCATTGATAGGGCTTCTCTCCTGAGTGTGTTCTCCCATGCCGTCTCAGGTGGTTTAATCGGCTAAATCTCTTCCCACAGTCTGAGCACTGGTAAGGTGGTACTCCAGAGTGAATTATTTTATGTTTTTTCAGATAATCCAATGAGGAAAAACTCGACTTTTCTCCTGAGTGTGTCCTCTCATGTTTTTTCAGGTTACCTAACTCAGTAAAACACTTTCCACACAGGGAGCAGTGGAAAGACTTTTTCCCTGTGTGTGTTCTCTCATGTCGTTTCAGGGACCCTAATCGGGTAAAACTCTTTGCACACTGAGAACAGTTATAAAGTGTCTCGCCTGAATGTATTGTCTTATGCATTTTCAGGTATTCGGAAGAGGAAAATCGCTTTCTACATTTAGTGCATTGGTTAAGCTTCTCTCCTGTGTGTATTCTCTCATGCGTTCTCAAATTCCCTAACTGGGTGCAACTCTTCCCACACTGAGAGCAGTGGTAAGGCTTCTCTCCTGTGTGTGTTCTCTTATGGTCTTTAAGGTACCCTAACCGGGTAAAACACATTCCACACTGGCAGCATTTGAAAGGATGTTCTCCTGTGTGTGTTCTCTCATGCCTTTTCAGGTTCCATAACCTGGTATATGTCTTTCCACACTGAGAGCAGTGGTGTTGTCTCGCTGGTTTGGACATCTCTGGCTCTAAATCGCCTGAAGGAGTCTTCCCACTGTCAGAATGAGAGTCTGGTCTCTCTCCTGCCAAAGACAAAAATAGGAGACTATTTAGTTTAACACTAATGTATCTGTGTTTGGCACTCAGCATTTAGGAGATAGATTGGGGATAAGGCCCTGGACTAGTGTCCTGTCCAGGGGGTGTACTGGTACATCAAGATGCCTCACTACAGAAAAAATAAAACGGACTAGGTCTATACTGTTCCTACATGGTGTAACAATACCTCATGTAGATGTATATAATGAACAGACTAGGTCTATACTGCTCCTACATGGTGTAACAATACATCATGTAGATGTAAATAATGAACAGACTAGGTCTATACTGCTCCTACATGGTGTACCAATACATCATGTAGATGTATATAATGAACAGACTAGGTCTATACTGCTCCTACATGGTGTAACAATACATCATGTAGATGTATATAATGAACAGACTAGGTCTATACTGCTCCTACATGGTGTACCAATACATCATGTAGATGTATATAATGAACAGACTAGGTCTATACTGCTCCTACATCGTGTAACAATACATCATGTAGATGTATATAATGAACAGACTAGGTCTATACTGCTCCTACATGGTGTACCAATACATCATGTAGATGTATATAATGAACAGACTAGGTCTATACTGCTCCTACATGTTGTAACAATACATCATGTAGATGTATATAATGAACATCCACTAATGGCATTCCACATTTGAATTATATTCACACAAAAATATGTTGCATTAATCAAATATGTGTACAATCAGAGCACCTGTGTTTTCTATGACATGGTGGAACTATGGGGCATTCATGTGCTCCTGGGAAACTGGGAAGTCCGACATGATTGTGATTCAAGTGCTTTTGAAGTCAGACCAATTCTTCAACTTATACGATTTTAGCTAGCTTGATAAGATAAGCTAACATTGCTAATAATAAAGTTACCTAGCTTATTTAAAGTAACTGTCCACTGTTTCCAGATTTCTACGAAATATGACCTATTAATAAGTACAATATGAGTTAAATAGTTTTCCTATCCAAAAAATTGTAAATAAGTTAAAAAGCAGCTTTTCTGTGTTGGAATGGTGTGGGCGTACAACAACAACGGAACGGTGTGGGCGTATAAAGGTCCTAAAAAATATTCATGCAAGTAGACTGCTGATTGGACAGCTCATCCTTCTCAGGAGGATGACATCATCCTCTATGTCAGTGGTTCCCAACTCCAGTCCTCCAATACCCCCAACAACACACATTTTATGTGGCTCCAGACACCTGATTCTACTTGTCAACTAATAATCAACCCCTCAATGAGTCTATACTCAACATCCCACGAGAGCAAAATATATATATATTTTTTAAACGTGATTTTAAGCTCTACATCATTTGTTTTTAAAATATCAATGGTGTCTTTAAGTCCTTAGTTGTTTAGGTTATAGCCTAAAATAATAGATACTGATCGTATTGAAATATCTATGATACCACATCACACCTGCCCGCCCGACTAGCATCACTACTCTGGACGGATCTGACTTAGAATATGTGGACAACTACAAATACCTAGGTGTCTGGTTAGACTGTAAACTCTCCTTCCAGACTGATATTAAGCATCTCCAATCCAAAATTATATCTAGAATCAGCTTCCTATTTCGCAACAAAGCATCCTTCACTCATGCTGCCAAACATACCCTCGTAAAACTGACTATCCTACCGATCCTCGACAATGTTGTTTACAAAATAGCCTCCAACACTCTACTCAGCAAATTTGATGCAGTCTATCACAGTGCCATCTGTTTTGTCACCAAAGCCCCATATTCTACCCACCACTGCGACCTGTATGCTCTCGTTGGCTGGCCCTCGCTTCATATTCGGCGCCAAACCCACTGGCTCCAGGTCATCTACAAGTCTCTGCTAGGTAAAGCCCCACCTTATCTCAGCTCACTGGTCACCATAGCAGCACCCACCCGTAGCACGCGCTCCAGCAAGCATATTTCACTTGTCACCCCCAAAGCCAGTTCCTCCTTTGGCCGCCTTTCCTTCCAGTTCTCTGCTGCCAATGACTGGAACGAACTGCAAAAATCACTGAAGCTGGAGACTCATATCTCCCTCACTAACTTTAAGCACCAGCTGTCAGAGCAGCTCACAGATCACTGAACCTGTACATAGCCCATCTGTAAATAGCCCATCCAACTACCTCATCCCCACTGTTATTTATTTTGCTCCTTTGCACCCCAGTATCTCTACTTGCACACTCATCTTCTGCACATCTACCATTCCAGTGTTTAATTGCCATATTGTAATTATTTCGCCACTATGGCCTATTTATTGCCTTACCTCCCTTATCCTAACACATTTGCACACACTGTATATAGACTTTTTCTATTGTATTATTGACTGTATGTTTGTTTATTCCATGTGTAACTCTGTGTTGTTTGTGTCGCACTGCTTTGCTTTATCTTGGCCAGGTCGCAGTTGTAAAATGAGAACTTGTTCTCAACTAGCCTACCTGGTTAAATAAAGGTGAAATAAAAAATGTAAAAAATAAATCAAATACAGCCTTTTAGTATCACCACCGACTCATGTCTGATTCCAGGACATTTGGTTGGAATGTTTCCTTTCAGTTTCTTTTCAAATGATGAAGAGGACAGAATCAAGACGAGGAAGGATCATTTTGATCTGGATTAAATGTTTGTTTTTTAAATTATATATATATATATATATATATATATATATATATATATATATAAAAAGCTTGCCTCAGGTTATTTAATTTACACATTAAGGCAGGTGAATTTGTGAATTATCATGAATAACACAAGGGCTGTTGTTAGTGTGTTATTCATCATAATCCACAGGTTTGAGTGCCTTATTGCATTTAGAAAACATTTTAAAAAGTTCACCTACATGTTTTCATTAAAAACATGATTTTAATGAGTAGGAGAGGTAACGGGCAATTGTACTTTTTTGGTGTGTTTTACTCAATTTCTCAGAAACACTTGAACTAGGCAAATTCATTGTTTTATATAACAAACGTCAATCTGTCTCATAATCTGTCTCATAATCATTCATACCATTTATAGGTCTGTGCATAAAACAGTCAGATCACAATATTGATTTCAGTCCGAGAAGTCTGGACTTTACATTTGCCCCCCCGTGCCAGGGCCAATTGTAACAGTCGCTGGGGGTCAAATGTAACACCGAAATTTTTTACTAAAGAAATTTACTTAACTTCAAAACCATTCATGTTTATGAATTATCATAGACATATGTAATGATTTTGATAGAAATATACGTATTTTTATGTACATCACCAATATTTACATTAACAGCCCTGTTTTTGCATTGCCATTCAGTTCCTCTCAAAACATCTGTCTGATGGCCATCATGGTTCCCATATCTGTTAAGAACTTGTTTGGTTGATACAGGACCCCAAGGCTGGTTAAAGTGAGTATTTGATCGTTCAACTTATTTGGTTTCTACATGACCCCAATGCTGGTTAAAGTGAGTATATGATCGTTCAACTTGTTTGGCTGATACAGGACCCCAAGGCTGGTTAAAGTGAGTATATGATCGTTCAACTTGTTTGGTTGATACATGACCCCAAGGCTGGTTAAAGTGAGTATATGATCGTTCAACTTGTTTGGCTGATACATGACCCCAAGGCTGGTTAAAGTGAGTATATGATCGTTCAACTTGTTTGGCTGATACAGGACCCCAAGGCTGGTTAAAGTGAGTATATGATCGTTCAACTTGTTTGGCTGATACAGGACCCCAAGGCTAGTTAAAGTGAGTATATGATCATTCAACTTGTTTGGCTGATACAGGACCCCAAGGCTAGTTAAAGTGAGTATATGATCGTTCAACTTGTTTGATTCTACAGGACCCCAAGGCTGGTTAAAGTGAGTATATGATCATTCAACTTGTTTGGCTGATACAGGACCCCAAGGCTGGTTAAAGTGAGTATATGATCGTTCAACTTGTTTGACTTCTACAGGACCCCAAGGCTGGTTAAAGTGAGTATATGATCGTTCAACTTGTTTGGTTGATACAGGACCCCAAGGCTGGTTAAAGTGAGTATATGATCGTTCAACTTGTTTGATTCTACAGGACCCCAAGGCTAGTTAAAGTGAGTATATGATCATTCATGTATAATTTATACTATCATAAAGTTAAAATCACTAGTTGTTTTCATAAGTTGGCTGCTTGGCTTAGGGCAATGTTAACACTGCTTTGGGGGCAATTGTAACAAGGTATTAACAACCCGGCTGTCATGACAACACCTCACGTGCCTAGCAAGAGACAACAATAGCGGAACATGTCAATCATCTTTAGCCAACAGATAGTGATGGAAATCATGCTAGTTTGAATTCTTGGACATTAATGTTCAGGACAGTATAAGGAAAATAAAGCCGGCGGGGGGGGGGGGGAACGACATTCACCCCTAAAAAACAAACATTTGAAAATAGTGAGATGTTTGTCTGAAACTTCCAAACAGGAAGTGAATCTAAATGGACATGTACTGGATGAGATTCATCAGTTTATCTTGTTTCTGTTTGGAGACATTCCAAAGTTTTATAACTGCCCCTCGTCTCCCCTAAATGAGTTTTATTTCATCCTTCCAGCAGAGGATATAGTGTGGCCATACAGTGCATTCGGAAAGTATTCAGACCCCGTTACTTTTCTTGTTTTACGTTACAGCTTTATTCTAAAATTGATTAAATTGTTGTTTTTTTCCCTCATCAATCTACACACAATACTCAATAATGACAAAGCAAAAACAGGTTTTTAGACATTTTTGCACAAAAAAAAATGAAATATTACATTTACATAAGTATTCAGACCCTTTTCAGGACTTTGTTGAAGCACCTTTGGCAGCGATTACAGCCTCGAGTTTTCTTGGGTATGATGCTACAAGCTTGGCACACCTGTATTTGGGGAGTTTCTCCCATTCTTCTCTGTAGATCCTCTCAAGCTCTGTCAGGTTGGATGGGGAGCGTCACTTCATGACGCTCTGCGGTTTCCTCCAGACGTGTTGCTTGGCATTCAGGCCAAAGAGTTCAATCTTGGTTTCATCAGACCAGAGAATCTTGTTTCTCATGGTCTGAGAGTCTTTCAGTGCCTTTTGGCAAACTCCAAGCGGGCTGTCATGTGCCTTTAACTGAGGAGTGGCTTCCGTCTGGCCACTACCATAAGGGCCTGATTGGTGGAGTGCTGCAGAGATGGTTGTCCTTCTGGAAGGTTCTCCCATCTCCACAGAGGAACTCTGGATTTCTGTCAGAATGACCATCGGGTTCTTGGTCACCTCCCTGACCAAGGCCCTTCTCCCCTGATTGCACAGTTTGGCTGGGAAGCCAGCTCTAGGAAGAGTCTTGGTGGTTCCAAACTTCCTCCATTTAAGAATGATGGAGGCCACTGTGTTCTTGGGGACCAGTGGTGCAGACAATTTTTGGTACCCTTCCCCAGATCTGTGCCTCGACACAATCCTGTCTCTGAGCTCTACTGACAATTCCTTCGACCTCATGGCTTGGTTTTTTACTCTGATATGCACTTTCAACTATGGGACCTTATATAGACAGGTGTGTGCCTTTCCAAATCATGTCCAATCAATTGCATTTACCACAGGTGGACTCCAATCAAGTTGTAGAAACATCTGAAGGATGATCAATGGAAACAGGATGCACCTGAGCTCAATTGAGTCTCACAGCAAAGGGTCTGAATACTTATATAAATAAGGTATGTGTTTTTTATTTTTAATACATTTGCAAACATTTCTAAAAACCTGTTTTCGTTTAGTCATTATGGGGTAATGTGTGTAGATTGATGATACTTTTTATTTATTTAATCCCTTTTAGAATAAGGCTGTAATGTAACAAAATGTAGAAATAGTCAAGGGGTCTGAATACTTCCCAAATGCACTGTACAGTATATTAACCTAAGAGTACTTCTCAAATGCACTGTAACAGTATATTGACCTAAGAGTACTTCCCAAATGCACTGTAACAGTATATTGATCTAAGAGTACTTCCTGGATGCACTGTAACAGTATATTAACCTAAGAGTACTTCCCAAATGCACTGTAACAGTATATTGACCTAAGAGTTATGAAAGTTGGAAGAATTATCTTCATAATGATTCCACACCTGTATTTTCTCCAAAGGGTGCTTCAACCAAGTATTCACTCTGGGGTGAATTTGTAATTAAAACATTTAAAAAAAAAATATATATATATATATATAATGTTTCTTTCACTTTGGAAATGTGGAGCAGATTGTGTAGGTAAGTAGGAACAAATATCAAATGTAATCCCTTTTTTTTTGTTTTACTTTTGGGGCAGCAAAATGCAGACTATCATTAGTCACTGTAGCAAGGGTTATACAAATGCCCTCTGTTGGAAACCATATAGTTGACTAGATCTATGGGGTTGTCATGTCTAGATGCTTTTTGTACAGGAATGGGGGAAGGATTGTTGATATCCATTTTATGAATTGTGAATGTGTAGGTAATATAATGGGAAGCCCTTTATCCATTAACGTTTGGTTGGTTGACCACCACTCTGTGTACCTTTAAACAGTTCCTACAATACAGAACAACATAGTCAAGTGTAGAATGCTCTTTTAAAAACCAGTCATTAGTTCAACAACTGCAGAATTTGTGGCCCTGTTTTTTAAGATGGTACTTACTGGTGTTAATCAGATTTCCAGTCTTCTCTAATTCTCCCTCTTCCTCATCCAATGTGACAGTAATCTCCCCTTCCTCCTTCACTCCAAACACTTCTTCCACTTTGACCGCCAACTCCCCCTCCTCCTTCACTCCAAACACTTCTTCCACTGTGACCGCCAACTCCCCCTCCTCCTTCACTCCAAACATTTCTTCCACTGTGACCGCCAACTCCCCCTCCTCTTTCACTCCAAACACTTCTTCCACTGTGACCGCCAACTCCCCTTCCTCTTTCACTCCAAACACTTCTTCCACTGTGACCGCCAACTCCCCCTCCTCTTTCACTCCAAACACTTCTTCCACTGTGACCGCCAACTCCCCTTCCTCTTTCACTCCAAACACTTCTTTCACTGTGACCGCCAACTGCCCCTCCTCTTTCACTCCAAACACTGCATCCTGCTCTTTCTCCTCCTTCAGGCTGTAAGCTTCTTCTTTCACTGTAACAGCATCATCCTCTACTTCTTGTTTTATTGTAACAGCCTCTTCTTCCGTCTCCTCTTTCACGAGAAATTCTTTCTCCGTCCAGCAGACCTCTTCTTCTTTAGCAGGGGTGGAGTAGTTTAGTGAACTCATGGTAGCTAGCTAACGTTAGCTGGTTAGCATTAATGATTAGCCTAGTGCTACTGCTGATTTAACCAGTCAGCTAGCTGACTACTAGCAACGTAAAATTAGATTAAATGCGGCAACCAGCTATACGACAGACATGTGTTTAAAACACAGTGGCTAATATACACCGACAGTGGCTCAAGAATTTTAGTGTTTCGGCTATTAGCTAGCAAGCTACCGAGGTGGATGACTAGCTGTTGTTGTTGAAGACGCTTCCTGTCCACTAGATTATACGTCACGCTGGTAGCTTCACCTGAAATACACACGTCGCCATCTGCTGACTAAAGTGGAAAACGCAGTTGAGAGAATTAAAAATGTGTTTATTTTTTATTAAATAGTAATATTATATTGCGACATACAAAGAGAAGTACGGTGGCGTATGCCGCCACTCCGATAAAAAAATATATATATCGACGAGATAAGATCACGTTATTAGGAAATAATTCAATAACTCGTTATAATGAAATAATCCATGATTTTGTTATTTCTTTTTATAAGATGATCTTTCTCGTAATATGTCGTTATTACGAAATAATCCAGTTCCATTTTTTCTAAATCCCTTTTTCTCTTTTTATTTAGAATTGATAGTTACAGTCTTGTCCCATCGCTGCATCTCCTGTGCAGAGAGAGAGGCGAAGGTCGAAAGCCATGCCGCGCCACCAAGCCGCGCTGCTTCTTGACACACTGCTTATTTAACTCGGACATGGCTTCCTCTCATGCACAGGTTGACATTATGGCCGGGTTTGTTTGAGTTGATCAACTTTTATTTTCTCCTCGGTTTGAGGCACTGGGAGATATTAGTGTAATGGAGCAATATAGATGGTGTTGTCATTAGTTTACCTACATTGCAGAGAAATCTGAGTTCTCGATCACAGCCGTGGGAAGTTTGGGTGCTGAGGGTGTTGCAGCACCACCTGAAAAATAACAAATATTAATAAAAAATAAACATATAAGTAGTGGACTGGGCCTTTATGACACCTGTATTAGTGGACTGGGCCTTTATGACACCTGTAGTAGTGGACTGGGCCTTTATGACACCTGTATTAGTGGACTGGGCCTTTATGACACCTGTAGTAGTGGACTGGGCCTTTATGACACCTGTAGTAGTGGACTGGGCCTTTATGACACCTGTAGTAGTGGACTGGGCCTTTATGACACCTGTATTAGTGGACTGGGCCTTTATGACACCTGTATTAGTGGACTGGGCCTTTATGACACCTGTATTAGTGGACTGGGCCTTTGACACCTGTATTAGTGGACTGGGCCTTTATGACACCTGTATTAGTGGACTGGGCCTTTATGACACCTGTATTAGTGGACTGGGCCTTTATGACACCTGTATTAGTGGACTGGGCCTTTATGACACCTGTATTAGTGGACTGGGCCTTTATGACACCTGTATTAGTGGACTTGGCCTTTATGACACAATTCAATGTCATAACAATTCATTTCAAAGTAAGGGGTTTTCCTCACTGCTTACAGATAATAATTGTCTCCATGTAGATGCTGAACAGCAATACATTTCACATTTATTTATACTAAAGCACACAATGGCCCACAATCTGTAAGATGTGAACATACTATTCCTTATAACTATATCAAATACATGCAATGAATATTCCAGAAACAGGTTTCTGTGCCAGTTTACAACCAATCAGCAAAAGATAACCGACTTCGAGCGTTTCAACATGGTTTGTGCTATCAACACCACAAAAGTTTTAAACACTTTAAATGGGCACTTCTGATTTGTGTGGTATGTCCCTGGACTCTTGGGAATCTTGGTAGATTCTCGGGAAAATGTGAATCCCCAGGTTGTAGGTATGTAGTATATTTTCATTTATAGGGGAAGAAACTAAATTAACTCAGACAATAACAACAACTCAGCCAGGTCGAATATAAACATTTTAAATATCCTACAGATTAGATCTAGCCTAAACAACTTCTTATCCATGTAAAATATGATATATCATACAGATTAGATATAGCCTAGGAGACTTCTTATCCAAGTTCAACATTAACCAGTTGTGACCAGACTATTCCCTCAAAGCCACTCTGTAAGATATAAATCATCAGAGGACCAGCGATTGGAGCAAATGCATCACGTTGAAACGGCCCTCAATTTTCTGTAGTCCTTGAGGAATGACACACACACACATGAAACACAGAACCAGAGTTAGAAAATGACAATTTAATAACAGTGTGTATACATTGAAACGGACTCCATATTCAGCTCATGTTTTGAAATAAAACATTTATATTCGAGTCCTGCTTTGTACTAATTTGATTTCATGTGACAAACAAAAAACAGTCACAAGCTTAGTTTCCACCTGATTGGTTTGGTAGAAGACAAAAACGCATGCGCCTGCTATGGGGCGTGGGATGTCCTCTACAATCATTAGCCTGCTCTAAATGGTTTAGACCAGCAGGTGCCAATAGTGTACACTGTGATTGATCAAAGCATTGAGTAATGTACCTATTTTTGACACAATTGTCTGGAAAAACTAAACGCTTCGCTTCCCCGTCACTACTCCCCTGTATGTGTTCTTTCATGGCTTTTCAGCAAGCTTCTCTGGGTAAAACCCTTCCCCACACTGGGAGCATTGGAAAGGCTTCTCCCATGTGTGTGTTATATTATGTTCTGTCAGGTGCTCTAGCCGGATAAATTAGAATAATTTTCACACTGGGGGCAGTGATAAGACTTCTTCCCTGTATGTGTTGTGTTCTTTGATGACCTTTCAGGCTCCCTATCTGGGTAAAACCTTTTCCACACTGAGAGCATTGGAAAGGCTTCTCCCCTGTGTGTGTTCTATCATGCTTTTTCAGGCTCCCCATCTGGGTAAAACCCTTTCCACACAGAGAGCATTGGAAAGGCTTCTCTACAGAGTGTGTTCTCTCATGTGATTTCAGGGTACCTGATTGGGCAAACGCCATTCCACACTGAGAGCATTGGAAAGGCTTCTCCACAGAGTGTGTTCTCTCATGTGATTTCAAGGTACCTGATTGGGTAAAACTCTTACCACAGTGGGAGCAGAGATAGGGCTTCTCTCCAGTGTGTATTCTTTTATGTTTTTCCAGTTGCCCTAACTGTGTAAAGCTCTTTTCACACTGGGAACAGTGGAAAGGCTTCTCTACTGAGTGCCTCCTCTCGTGTGATTTCAGATACCCTAAATGGGTAAAACTCTTTCCACACTGAGAGCATTGGAACAGTTTTTCTCCTGTGTGTATTCTCTTATGATCTTTCAGATGCGATGACTGGATAAATCTCTTTCCACACTGAGAGCAGTGATGTTGTTTTGCTGGTTTGGGCGTCTCTGGGTCTGGTTCCAATGAAGGACTCTTTTCGCTGTCAAAATGAGAGTCTGGTCTCTCTCCTGTCAAAGACAAGAGTATTTTGTTAAACAGAGACCTGAATAAAACCTCCACATTTTTAAACTGTCTCCCTATGAGCTTTAATCCAGTCTAGATCCCTTATTATAAAATGGGTAGTTTGGATTGTGGATGCTGATTGGTTGGTAGCTGTTAGTTATTCACGATAATCCACTGGTAATACCTGTTAACAGTTCCATTTGAATTATCCCTAAAAATCTACTGTCCCACAGCCCAGCCAGGCCATTTATAAACTCCTCTCCACTGTCCCACAGCCCTGCCAGGCCATTTATAAACTAATCTCCACTTTCCCACAGCCCAGCCAAGCCATTTATAAACTAATCTCCACTGTCCCACAGCCCTGCCAGGCCATTTATAAACTAATCTCCACTTTCCCACAGCCCAGCCAAGCCATTTATAAACTAATCTCCACTTTCCCACAGCCCTGCCAGGCCATTTATAAACTAATATCCACTGTCCCACAGCCCTGCCAGGCAATTTATATAAACTAATCTCCACTGGAAGAAAGGCATAGCAGCATACGATCATCATTAACCCATGGCTTCTAGCCTAACATTTGGTTTGGAACAGAGGGGAGTTGTATAAACCTTGCTATCTGCCTCTCCGACCACCTGCACCTTTATAATATAACAATCATCATGTTATGAAAGCAATAAGGAAGTCAAACCCAAGTTATTATGAATAACACATCACTGTTTCCCTTCACTTTGTATCATGCCTAAGAACAAATCAAATCCAATTTGAATTGGTCACATAGACATGGTTTGCAGATGAAATGCGAGTGTATCGAAATGCTTGCAGCCCTTGTGTTTTCACTTCAGGATAATCCGCAGATTCTCATGCCTTGTTGATTCAATAACCTGTGGGGCCGGTGTCTATAGAACCTGTAATAACCTGCACTAACCTGTGGGGCCGGTGTCTATATAACCTGTAATAACCTGTAATAACCTGCGGGGCCGGTGTCTATATAACCTGTAATAACCTGTGGGGCCGGTGTCTATATAACCTGTAATAACCTTTAATAACCTGTGGGGCTGAGGTCTATATAACCTGTAATAACCTGTAATAACCTGTGGGGCCGGTGTCTATATAACCCGTAATAACCTGTGGGGCCGGTGTCTATATAACCTGTAATAACCTTTAATAACCTGTGGGGCCGGGGTCTATATAACCTGTAATAACCTGTGGGGCCGGTGTCTATAGAACCTGTAATAACCTGTGGGGCCGGTGTCTATAGAACCTGTAATAACCTGTGGGGCCGGTGTCTATAGAACCTGTAATAACCCGTGGGGCCGGTGTCTATAGAACCTGTAATAACCTGTAATAACATGTGGGGCCGGTATCTATATAACCTGTAATAACCTGTGGGGCCGGTGTCTATATAACCTGTAATAACCTGTGGGGCCGGGGTCTATATAACCTGTAATAACCTGTAATAACCTGTGGGGCCGGTGTCTATAGAACCTGTAATAACCTGTGGGGCCGGTGTCTATATAACCTGTAATAACCTGTGGGGCCGGTGTCTATATAACCTGTAATAACCTGTGGGGCCGGTGTCTATAGAACCTGTAATAACCTGTGGGGCCGGTGTCTATAGAACCGGTAATAACCTGTGGGGCCGGTGTCTATAGAACCTGTAATAACCTATAATAACCTGTGGGGCCGGTGTCTATATAACCTGTAATAACCTGTGGGGCCGGTGTCTATATAACCTGTAATAACCTGTGGGGCCGGTGTCTATATAACCTGTAATAACCTGTAATAACATGTGGGGCCGGTATCTATATAACCTGTAATAACCTGTAATAACCTGTGGGGCCGGTGTCTATAGAACCTGTAATAACCTGTGGGTCCGGTGTCTATAGAACCTGTAATAACCTGTAATAACCTGCGGGGCCGGTGTCTATAGAACCTGTAATAACCTGTAATAACCTGTGGGGCCGGTGTCTATATAACCTGTAATAACCTGTGGGGCCGGTGTCTATAGAACCTGTAATAACCTGTGGGGCCGGTGTCTATAGAACCTGTAATAACCTGTAATAACCTGTGGGGCCGGTGTCTATAGAACCTGTAATAACCTGTAATAACCTGTGGGGCCGGTGTCTATATAACCTGTAATAACCTGTAATAACCCGTGGGGCCGGTGTCTATATAACCTGTAATAACCTGTAATAACCCGTGGGGCCGGTGTCTATATAACATGTAATAACCTGTGGGTCCGGTGTCTATAGAACCTGTAATAACCTGTGGGGCCGGTGTCTATAGAACCTGTAATAACCTGTGGGGCCGGTGTCTATAGAACCTGTAATAACCTGTGGGGCCGGTGTCTATAGAACCTGTAATAACCTGTGGGGCCGGTGTCTATTGAACCTGTAATAACCTGTGGGGCCGGTGTCTATATAACCTGTAATAACCTGTGGGGCCGGTGTCTATAGAACCTGTAATAACCTGTAATAACATGTGGGGCCGGTGTCTATATAACATGTAATAACCTGTGGGTCCGGTGTCTATATAACCTGTAATAACCTGTGGGGCCGGTGTCTATATAACCTGTAATAACCTGTGGGGCCGGTGACTATATAACCTGTAATAACCTGTAATAACATGTGGGGCCGGTGTCTATAGAACCTGTAATAACCTGTGGGGCCGGTGTCTATAGAACCTGTAATAACCTGTGGGGCCGGTGTCTATAGAACCTGTAATAACCTGTGGGGCCGGTGTCTATATGACCTGTAATAACCTGTGGGGCCGGTGTCTATATAACACTTCATCCAAACGATCCTTCCTCGTCTTGATTCTGTCCTCTCATCGATTTGAAATCAGACATGAGTTTGTGGTAATAACATGTTAGATGATGTGGTATCATAGATATTTTAAATCAGATCAGTCTGTCTTACCTTATAACTAAAGAAAAGAAGGACTAAAGACACCATTTTGATTTAAAAAAACAAATGACAGAGATTCAAAATCACTCAGAACAATATAATGGGAAGTATTTCATCCAGTAACGGTTTTGTGTGTGTGTCCCCCCCTACTCAGAACAATATATTGGGAAGTATTTCATCCAGTAACGGTTTTTGTGTGCCCCCCCCCCCCCCCCCCCCCCCCCCCCAAAGATCCCAGAAATGTTCCATACGCACAAAAAGCTTATTTCTCTCAGATTTTGTGCACAAATTTGTTTACATCTCTATTAGTGAGCATTTTTCCTTTGCCAAGATCATCCATCCAACTGACAGGTGTGCCATATCAAGAAGCTGATTAAACAGCATGATCATTACACAGGTGCACCTTGTGCTGGGAACAATATAAGGCCACTCAACACAATGCTACAGATGTCACATTTTTGGGGGGGAGGGTGCAATTTGCATGCTAACGGCAGGACTGTCCACCAGAGCGTTTGCCAGATAATTGAATGTCCATGTCTCTACCATAAGCTATCTTCAACATCGTTTTAGAGAATTTGGCAGTACGTATGGGCAGGCATAAGCTACGGACAACAATTGCATTTTGTCGATGGCAATTTGAATGCACAGAGATACCGTGACAAGATCCTGAGGTCCATTGTTGTGCCATTCATCGGCTGCCATCACCTCATGTTTCAGTATGATAATGCACAGTCCCATGTGGCAAAGATCCGTAATTCCTGGAAGGTGAAAATGTCCCAGTTCCTCCATGGCCTGAATACTCACCAGACATGTCACCCATTGAGCATGTTTGGGATGCTCTGGATCGACGTGTATAACAGTGTGTTCTAGTTCCCACCAATATCCAGCAACTTCACACAGCCATTAAAGAGGAGTGGAACAACATTCCACAATCAACAGCCTGATCAACTCTATGAGATGGAGACGTGTCACGCTGCATGAGGCAAATGGTGGTCACACCAGATACTGACTGGTTTTCTGATCCACGCCCCTACCTTTTATTTAAGGTATCTGTGACCAACAGATGCATATCTGTATATTCCTTCTCACCAACACCCAACCCACGTCCAGGTGCACCCGTGCTCTCTGTACCTCCATCAACCTCCACCAATGGCAAGAAGAGGAAGACAGCGGAGGATCCTTTGGACACGGACATTGATGACAAAAAGTGTTTCTATTCATATCAATAAATACTCATATTATATGGAAACGTAGAAAGACACGCATATGTTAATCAGTGCAGATATTTGGGCTCCCGAGTGGCGCAGCAGGTCTAAGGCACTGCATCGCAATACAGTCCCTGGTTCGAATCCCGGCTGTATCACATCCGGTATCACAATAAGCAGCTAGGTCCAAACTGCTCCTACACGGTGTAACAGTGCTGAGTAGGTCCAAACTGCTCCTACACGGTGTAACAGTACTGAGTAGGTCCAAACTGCTCCTACACGGTGTAACAGTACTGAGCAGGTCCAAACTGCTCCTACACGGTGTAACAATACTGAGTAGGTCCAAACTGCTCCTACACGGTGTAAGAGTACTGAGTAGGTCCAAACTGCTCCTACACGGTGTAACAGTACTGAGTAGATCCAAACTGCTCCTACACGGTGTAACAGTACTGAGAAGGTCCAAACTGCTCCTACACGGTGTAACAGTGCTGAGTAGGTCTCAAACTGCTCCTACATGGTGTAACAGTACTGAGTAGGTCCAAACTGCTCCTACACGGTGTAACAGTACTGAGTAGGTCCAACCTGCTACTACACGGTGTAACAGTACCGAGTAGGTCCAAACTGAGCTGCGTTCAGTACAAAAAAAAGCAGTGGAACGATCAATTAACAGAAAAAGGTGCTGTACTGAGTGACTAGTTGAAAAATGATTGGGTTCCAAATATACTGCTGCCCTTAATGCGTCACTCATTGCTTCAAGCCACACCCACCAACTGGAGCAAACCAACAATTCCTCAGTCTGCTCAATACCTTTTTTTAAACAACTAATTGACCGAAGTTGGGGATGGATGGGGCAGGACCGAGTTTGGGAAACCCTGATCTAAGTGATTGGTATTCCAACTGACATGTTGTGTTATCTACCTTCCAGCCATCCATTCACCCACTCAGAAGAGACTAGAGGTCGACCGATTAATCGTAAGGGCCGATTAATTAGGGCCGATTTCAAGTTTTGCTAACAATCGGAAATCTGTATTTTTGGACACCGATTTGGCCGATTATTATTATTTATTTTTTTACACCTTTATTTAATCTTTATTTAACTAGGCAAGTCAGTTAAGAACACATTCATATTTTCAATGACGGCCTTGGAACAGTGCCTCGTTCAGGGGCAGAACGACAGATTTTTACCTTGTCAGCTCGGGGGATTCAATCTTGCAACCTTACAGTTAACTAGTCCAACGCTCTAACCACCTGATTACATTGCACTCCACGAGGAGCCTGCCTGTTATGCGAATGCAGTAAGCCAAGGTAAGTTCCTAGCTAGCATTAAACTTATCTTATAAAAAACAATCAATCAATCAATCATAATCACTAGTTAACTACACATGGTTGATGATATTACTAGTTTATCTAGCGTGTCCTGCGTTGCATATAATCGATGCGATGCGTATCGTTGCTCCAACGTGTACCTAACCATAAACAATGCCTTTCTTAAAATCAATACACAGAAGTATATATTTTTACACCTGCATATTTAGCTAAAAGACATCCAGGTTAGCAGGCAATATTAACCAGGTGAAATTGTGTCACTTCGCTTGCGTTCATTGCACGCAGAGTCAGTGTATATGCAACAGTTTGGGACGCCTAATTTGCCAGAGTTTTACGTAATTATGACATAACATTGAAGGTTGTGCAATGTAACAGGAATATTTAGACATAGCAATGCCACCCGTTAGATAAAATAAGGAACGGTTCCGTATTTCACTGAAAGAATAAACGTCTTGTTTTCGAGATGATAGTTTCCAGATTCGACCATATTAATGACCTAAGGCTCGTATTTCTGTGTGTTATTATGTTATAATTAAGTCTATGATTTGATAGAGCAGTCTGACTGGGCGATGGTAGGCACCAGCAGGCTCGTAAGCATTCATTCAAACAGGACTTTGGTGCGTTTTGCCAGCAGCTCTGCTGTTTTTGACTTCAAGCCCATCAACTCCTGAGATGAGGCTGGTGTAACCGATGTAAAATGGCTAGCTAGTTAGCGGGGTGCGCGCTAATAGCGTTTCAAACGTCACTCGCTCTGAGACTTGGAGTGGTTGTTCCCCTTGCAAGGGCCGCGGCTTTTGTGGAGCGATGGGTAACGCTGCCTCGAGGGTGGCTATTGTCGATGTGTTCCTGATTCGAGCCCAGGTAGGGGCGAGGAGAGGGACAGAAGCTATACAGTTACACTGGCAATACTAAAGTGCCTATAAGAACATCCAATAGTCAAAGGTATATGAAATACAAATGGTATAGAGAGAAAAAGTCCTATAATTCCTATAATAACTACAACCTAAAACTTCTTACATGGGAATATTGAAGACTCATGTTAAAAGGAACCACCAGCTTTCATATGTTCTCATGTTCTGAGCAAGAAACTTAAACGTTAGCTTTCTTACATGGCACATATTGCACTTTTACTTTCTTCTCCAACACTTTGTTTTTGCATTATTTAAGCCAAATTGAACATGTTTCATTATTTATTTGAGGCTAAATTTATTTTATTGATGTATTATATTAAGTTAAAATAAGTGTTCGTTGAGTATTGTTGTAATTGTCATTATTACAAATAAATAAATAAATAAAAAAACGGCCGATTAAATCTGCATCCAATAATCGGAATCGGTATCGGCGTTGAAAAATCTTAATCGGTCGACCTCTAGAAGAGAACTCTCCTGAAGTTCTGACTGACACGCTGTAAACCAAACAACTAAATGAGGTTTTAAAGGTTAGAATCAAGAAATACACACAATATTCATCCATTTTATAATTTACATTTTATAATATCCAAATCATATCATGAGCATGTAAGGTTTCTTGTATCCAATATATCAAAGTGTAGAATCAAAATAAAATACATTTTAAAATTGTAATCTGATTTTAGACATAATCCTGTCTCAAAAACTAAAACAGGCCTATTCTAGAGAATGATTTCATATAAACAATATGATTTAATGTGGCATAAAACAACAGTCAAACGTAAGTCAGAACACTGCCTGTCTATTCTATGATGTGATTTCATGTCTTCTGTCTGGGAAAATGTATTTTTTATTTAACAACCTGATATTCATTATGCAATGGGAACATGGGTACACACATCTCCAGAGTGTTTTCTCTTCTTATGTTTGCGCAGACTTCCTAAATGGAAAAAATCATTTCCACACAGGGAACAATGGTAAGGTATCTCTCCTGTGTGTGTTTTCTCATGTGATTTTAGGTCATGTGATAGTGAAAATCTCTTTCTACAATGGGCACAGGGGTAGGGCTTTTCTCCTGTGTGTGTCCGCTCATGTGATTTTAGGTCCTGTGATCGTGAAAATCTCTTTCCACAATGGGCACAGGGGTAAGGCTTTTCTCCTGTGTGTATTCTATTATGTTTGTTCAGGCTCCCTGATTGTGCAAAACTCTTTTCACACTGGGAGCAGTGGTATGGTTTCTCCCCTGTGTGTGTCCTCTCGTGTGATTTTAGATCCTGTGATCCTGAAAATCTCTTTGGACAATAGGCACAGGGATAAGGCTTTTCTCCTGTGTGTATTCTATTATGTTTGTTCAGGCTCCCTAACTGTGTAAAACTCTTTTCACACTGGGAGCAGTGGTATGGTTTCTCCCCTGTGTGTATCCTCTCATGTGATTTTAGTTGCTGTGATCGTAAAAAACTCTTTCCACACTGGGAACATTGGAAAGACTTTTCTCCTGAGTGGTTCTTTTCATGCTCTTTCAGGCTTCCTAACTGGGTAAAACTCGTTCCACACAAGGAGCAATGGTATGGTTTCTCCCTTGTGTGTGTCCTCTCATGCTCCTTCAGCTTATCTAACGACCTAAAATTATTTCCACAATGTGAACAGCGGTAAGGCTTTTCTCCTGTGTGTATTCTATTATGTTTGTTCAGGCTCCATAACTGGGTAAAACTCTTTCCACACTGGGCGCAGAGAAAAGGTTTCTCCCTTGTGTGTGTCCTCTGATGTATTTTTAGGTACCGTGACAACTTAAAACTCTTATTACACTGGGAGCAGTCGAGTCGTCTCACTGGTTTGGGAGTCTCTGGGTCTGGTTCCCCTGAAGCACTCTTACTGCTGTCAGAGTGAGAGTCTGGTCTCTCTCCTGCCAAAGACAGAGTATTTGGTTAAACAGAGACCTGAATGAAACCTCCACATGATAAAACTGTCTTCCTATGAGGTTTAATCTAGACTCATTATAAACCGTACATTTGGATCCTTGATGCCGATTGGTTAATAGCCGTTAGTTAATCACAATACTACCCGGGTAATGGCTGTTAACAGTTCTATTTGAATCATTCCTACACATCCACTGTCCCACAGCCCAGCCAGGTAATTCATCAACTGTATCTCCACTGTCCCACAGCCCAGCCAGGCAATGTATCAACTAATCTCCACTGTCCCACAGCCCAGCCAGGCAATGTATCAACTAATCTCCACTGTCCCACAGCCCAGCCAGGCAATTCATCAACTAATCTCCACTGTCCCACAGCCCTTACAGGAAATTCATCAACTAATCTCCACTGGAACAAAAGCATCTAGACATTATTACCCCATGCTTCTAGTCAAATATATAATATATCAGCAGGGACTTGTTCAAACCCTTTGCTATCCGCCTCTCTGCTCTCTGCATTTTGTATGTAAAAGAAAATATCTATTGAACTTATTCTGGTGATTTATTATTCAATAGAAATGTATGAAAATATGCATTTTTTCAAATGTAATCTCCCTTTACCTGCTATAATGACAGCTAGTAACCAATTGTTGGGTTGTTACTAGAACGGTACATAAGGGGCTAAGATGGGGTTAGAACGGTACATAAGGGGTTAAGATGGGTTAGAACGGTACATAAGGGGTTAAGATGGGGTTAGAACGGTACATAAGAGGTTAAGATGGGGTTAGAACGGTACATAAGGGGTTAAGATGGGGTTAGAACGGTACATAAGGGGTTAAGATGGGGTTAGAACGGTACATAAGGGGTTAAGATGGGGTTAGAACGGTACATAAGGGGTTAAGATGGGGTTAGAACGGTACATAAGGGGTTAAGATGGGGTTAGAATGGTACATAAGGGGTTAAGATGGGTTAGAACGGTACATAAGGGGTTAAGATGGGGTTAGAACGGTACATAAGGGATTAAGATAGGGTTAGAATGGTACATAAGGGGTTAAGATGGGGTTAGAACGGTACATAAGGGATTAAGATGGGGTTAGAATGGTACATAAGGGGTTAAGATAGGGTTAGAATGGTACATAAGGGGTTAAGATGGGGTTAGAACGGTACATAAGGGA
This sequence comes from Salvelinus fontinalis, assembly GCF_029448725.1. Lineage (NCBI taxonomy): Eukaryota > Metazoa > Chordata > Actinopteri > Salmoniformes > Salmonidae > Salvelinus > Salvelinus fontinalis. Next base: position 955,056 of record NC_074704.1, read on the forward strand.
TTAAGATGGGGTTAGAATGGTACATAAGGGGTTAAGATAGGGTTAGAATGGTACATAAGGGGTTAAGATAGGGTTAGAATGGTACATAAGGGGTTAAGATGGGGTTAGAACGGTACATAAGGGATTAAGATGGGGTTAGAATGGTACATAAGGGGTTAAGATGGGGTTAAATAACGTAAGGGGTTAAGATGGGGTTAAATAACATAGTAGCTTATTATAGTGGGAGATTTTAATACGGTCTTAAATACCTCTATGGACCGGAAAGGAAATCACACTACAAACTATCACCCTCAGGCACTTAAGGAAATCAGGAATGTCATGGATGTATTGGAATTAGTGGATATATGGAGACTTAAATACCCTGACCTAGTGAGATATACATGGCGGAGGCTTAATCAAGCTAGTCGCCTTGACTACTTTCTTATATCATTCTCTCTGGCACCAAAAGTTAAAAAGTGTTTGATAGGGGACAGAATGCGGTCGGACCATCACATAATTGGCATATATATTACTCTTACAGAATTTCCACGTGGGCGAGGATATTGGAAATTTAATCAAAGCCTACTAGATGATAAATTGTTTAGAACTAGGACAGAAGAATTTATAACTGACTTTTTTAGACATAACATAGGTACAGCAGATCCCCATATTGTATGGGACACTTTTAAGTGTGCCTTTAGAGGCCATGCAATTCAGTACTCATCTATAAAACAAAAGCAATTTCGATCAAAAGAGTCCATATTAACAAAGGAAATTGAAGGACTAACAGTACAGTTAGATAACAATAAAAACGGTACCATAGAGGCACAGAATAAGTTAGAGGAAAAACAAAAAGAAATGGAGGAACTTATTCAAGAAAGATCCAGTGTAATATATTACAAAAATAAAGCGAACTGGATGGAATATGGGGAAAAATGCACCATTTTTTTTTTCAATTGTCAATATAGAAATGCTACCAAAAAAAACGTATTAAAACTTGTTACAAATGATGGAGTCACGCATGATTCACCAAATGATATTTTGAAAGAGGAAGTAAAGTACTTTAAGAATATATTTTCGTTTCAGGCTCCTCCATCTCCACTAACTGAAACTAATTGTATGGATTTTTTCCCTAATAATAATGTAAAATTAACATCTGTACAGAAAGACTCATGTGAAGGCCTAATTACAGAGGAGGAACTACTTGATGCAATTGGGGCCTTTAAGGATGGGAAAACTCCAGGACTGGATGGCATACCAGTGGAAGTATACAATTTTTTTTTGATATACTCAAAGGACCATTATTAGCTTGTTTTAACCACTCCTATATAAATGATAGATTATCAGACACGCAACAAGAAGGTGTGATATCATTATTACTGAAACAGGACCCAAGTGGTATATATAAAGATCCAGTCCATTTAAAAAATTGGAGACCTCTTACACTTCAGTGTTGTGATGCAAAAATCCTAGCAAAATGCTTGGCGCATAGAATAAAAAAAGTTTTGTCAGATATTATTCATCCTAATCAGACAGGTTTTTTACATGGACGATACATTGGAGATAATATAAGGCAAGTACTGGAAACAATGGAACACTATGAAATATCGGGGACACCAGGCCTGGTTTTCATAGCTGATTTTGAAAAGGCTTTTGATAAAGTACGACTGGAGTTTATATATAAATGCCTAGAATATTTAAATTTTGGGGAATCTCTTATAAAATGGGTAAAAATTATGTATAGTAACCCTAGGTGTAAAATAGTAAATAATGGCCACATCTCAGAAAGTTTTAAACTATCTAGAGGAGTAAAACAAGTTTGTCCACTATCGGCATATCTATTTATTATTGACTTCGAAATGTTAGCTGTTAAAATTAGATCAAACATTAATATTAAGGGATTAGAAATCCAGGGCCTAAAAACGAAGGTGTCATTGTACGCTGATGATTCATGTTTTCTTTTAAAACCACAACTAGAAACTCTCCACGGCCTCTTAGAGGATCTAGATACATTTGCTATCCTCTCTGGATTAAAACCAAATTATGATAAATGTACCATATTACGTATTGGATCACTAAAAAAATACACATTTTACATTGCCATGTAGTTTACCAATTAAATGGTCTGACGGTGATGTGGACATACTCGGTATACAAATCCCAAAAGAAAGAAATGATCTCACTCCAATAAATTTTTATAGAAAGTTAGCAAAAATAGATAAGATCTTGCTACCATGGAAAGGAAAATACCTGTCTATTTGTGGGAAAATCACCCTGATTAACTCTTTAATCATATCACAGTTTACCTATTTGCTTATGGTTTTGCCTACACCTAGTGACCTGCTTTTTAAATTATATGAACAAAAAATATTCAATTTTATTTGGAACGGCAAGCCAGATAAAATTAAAAGGGCCTATTTATATAACGAATATGAATTCGGAGGGCAGAAATTATTAAATATTAAAGCATTAGACCTCTCACTAAAGGCATCAGTCATACAAAAGTTATACTTAAATCCAAACTGGTTCTCTAGTAGATTGGTACGAATGTCTCATCCTATGTTCAAGAAGGGCCTTTTTCCCTTTATTCAGATTACACCTGCTCACTTTCGGTTGCTTGAAAAGGAAATCATTTCCAAAATATCTTTATTTTTTAAACAAGCCTTAGAAAGTTGGTTGCAATTTCAGTTTAATCCACCTGAAAGGACGGAACAAATAGTACAACAAATCTTGTGGTTAAATTCAAATATAGTAATTGATAAAAAAAACTGTATTAATCGAAGAAATGTTTAAAAAAGGTATAATTTTTGTGAATGATGTGAATGATGTGAATTTGTGAATGATCATAAATAGGACTGGTGGAGTAATGTCACACATGCAGCTAACACAGACATATGGAAATGTCTGCTCTACCCAAAATTACAACCAATTAATTGCAGCCTTACCACAAAAATGGAAGAGGCAAGTAGAAGGGGATAAAAGTAAGGAACTTGTATGTCGGCCTTATATTAAAGAACATAAATGGTTAAAGAAAAGTGTGATAAATAAAAACATATACCAATTTCATTTAAGGACCAAAAAACTTACAGCTGTGCCATATAAATTGCAAAATAGTTGGGAAGAGATGTTCGATGTACCCATTCCATGGCACATGGTTTATGAATTGATACGCAAAACAACGCCGGATTCAAAACTTCGAATTTTTCAATTTAAATTATTGTACAAAATTCTTGCAACTAATAGAATGTTATATATATGGGGGATACAATCTTCCCAGCTCTGTAGATTCTGCTGTGAGGAGGCAGAGTCATTAGACCATTTATTTTGGTATTGTCCGCATGTAGCTCGTTTTTGGTCACAGGTCCAGGAATGGTTGAAGAATTGCAACATTTGCGTAGAACTAACGCTACAGATAGCAATACTGGGGGATTTGAAAAGCCATAGTCAATCAATCAATAATATAATAATTATTTTAGCAAAAATGTTTATTTTTAATTTACAATCCGTGGAAGCTATGAGAATAGGAAGATTCAAATCTTTTGTGAAGCATCACAGCACAGTTGAAAAATATATGGCAAATAAAAATCCGAAATGGATGATGTTGGAAGATAGATGGGAAAGGTTGAGTGGAGCTGAAGGGTGGGACTAATAACAAGATAAACAATATAGGGCATACGGGATCTGTGAAATGTGTATAGGTGCGGAGCTATTGTGAAATAGCACAGTTACAAGTGGAAATCAAACTGGATGGACAACAGAAATAGAGGAAGGACTAAGAACAAACAAGAGAGAACTATTATAAAGTAGACTGTGTCTGTAAAATGTGTATAAGATGTATAAATTGAAGGTAAAAACAGAAATGTTTATCAGTTTACTCCAATTGGGGGATCGGTGGTAGGGTTTGCGGGGAATAATAATAAAGGTATACTCTTTAAAAAAGTATGTATGTCTATGTAGGTATGTGTATGTATATATGTGTATATGTATGCATACGTGAATGGATATATATATTTACCCCCAAAAATATGGGGGATTGGAAATGATGCAGACAATTACATTGGAAGCAACATTCTTTCCGCAATATTAAGCTGATCCACCCCCCCAGAAAAAATTAAAAATAAATTTAAAAAAAACATAGTAGCTGTGGCAGAAGATATATTTTGAAAAGGCGATATTTCTGCATCAGGTAAACTGACCGCGGATGTGTCCATGTAAACATGATTATTAGAGACATTTCTGTTTCAGAAAGATATTTTGTCTAGAGATACAAATTTAGATACATTTTGATGCCGACTAACCAACCCCTCATTAAGCGGTTAACAAACGGTTACATTTTTTCCCCAAACAGTAAAATGATGTGACCAACAGAAAATACTAATCAGAGATCTGAATATTATGACAAGATTCTCAAGTCTTCGCCCTAACACTGGGAGTTGTCCCAACGGCGTGAAGGCAGCCGACAAGTTCAGGTCCAAAATAAGCCGATAGAAACGCATTGGGCATTAATGCAAATTAATTACTTAAAAATCATACAATGTGATTTTCTGGATTTTTGTTTTAGATTCCGTCTCTCACAGTTGAAGTGTACCTATGATAAAAATTAGACATCTACATGCTTTGTAAGTAGGAAAACCTGCAAAATCGGCAGTGTATCAAATACTTGTTCTCCCCACTGTACAGGGGGTACCAGTACAGAGTCAATGTGGAGGGTATATACAGGGGGGACCAGTACAGAGTCAATGTGGAGGCTATATACAGGGGGTACAGAGTCAATGTGGAGGCTATATACAGGGGGTACCAGTACAGAGTCAATGTGGAGACAATATACAGGGGGTACCAGTACAGAGTCAATGTGGAGGCTATATACAGGGGGTACCAGTACAGAGTCAATGTGGAGGCTATAAACAGGGGGTACCAGTACAGAGTCAATGTGCGGGGGCACCGGTTAGTTGAGGTAATTGAGGTAATATGTACGTAGAGTTAACCTCTTTGGGCTCAAGGGGCAGTATTGAGTAGCCAGATAAAAGGTGCCCATTTCAAAAAGGCCTCGTACTCAATTCTTGCTCGTACAATATGCATATTATTATTACTATTGGATAGAAAACACTCTCTAGTTTCTAAAACCGTTTGAATTATATCTGTGGGTGAAACAGAACTGGACTTAGAGCAATTTTCCTATGTGTATGTCAGAATGCAGAATTTTGCTGGCTGTTCTGAGACCTGTGTATTAATTTGCCTGTCTTCTATTGGTTGAGATGAACTGCATACGCCTTCCCCTGGGTGTCAGCGAATAGGGAGACTTGAAATGGAGTTTCTACGTAGTTCCCAAAGGTTATAAATTGCTTGGAACCGAAATGTCCCATCTTTCCACTCTTCGCTCTGACGCAGGGAGGGTCTTGGCATGTCATGTTAGAAGCTCTTGTTTTAGCTCCTAGTTATATCCGGCTCTGTTTTTATTCGATATAGGTGTTAAAGACATCGTAATGTTGTTATTTTAAACCGAATTATATCAGTTTATGTCAGTATATTGCGATTTTCGGGTATTTATTTTCGTGACGTTGTAGGAAGTTGGGTATCTCTGGCCCACATGGCTATTGTTTACTGCTAATTGCAACGTTGAAGACGACGTTCTCCAACCTAGCAACGATTCTTGTGGACAAAGGACATCTTTCCCAAGATTCTGATGGGAGTTCATCCAAAAGTAAGAACTATTTATGCTGATAATTCATTGTTCTGTTGGAAAAAGTAAAATGCTTAAGACGCCATTACTTGCAGTGTAGCCTTGCTTTATCGCACCCTGCATTGCGCAGTAACGTTAATTTTAAAAATGTAATTCAGCGATTGCATTAAGAACTAATTTGTCTTTCAATTGCTGTCCAACCTGTATTTTTTTAGTCAAGTTTATGAATAGTTTTCGATAAGAATAGGTGTCTTTCCAAGATGGGGCCGGACAGATTGCTTGAGTATTTGGACACTATTTTCATTGTATAAGCACGATTTGTGCCGCTAAATATGCACATTTTCGAACAAACTCTATATGCATTGTGTAATATGATGTTACAGGACTGTCATCTGAAGAATTCTGAGAAGGTTAGTGAAAATTAATATATTTTGGTGGTGAATACGTTATCGCTATGTTTGGCTGGAATCAATGCTGTTGTGTGGTTTGCTACTGTGCTAAGCTAATATAACGCTATATTATGTTTTCGCTGTAAAACACTTAGAAAATCTGAAATATTGTCTGGATTCACAAGATCTGTGTCTTTCAATTGCTGTACGCTGTGTATTTTTAAGAAATGTTTTATGATGAGTAATTAGGTAATACACGTTGCTCTCTGTAGTTATTCTAGTCGAGTTTTGATGGTGGCTGCAATGGTAAACTATGATTTATACCTGAAATATAAACATTTTTCTAACAAAACATATGCTATACAATAAATATGTTATCAGACTGTCATCTGATGAATTTGTTTCTTGGTTAGTGGCTATTTATATCTTTATTTGGTCGAATTTGTGATAGCTACTGGTGGAGTAAAAAACTGATGGAGTAAGATAAGTGGTGTCTTTTGCTAACGTGGTTAGCTAATAGATTTACATATTGTGTCTTCCCTGTAAAACATTTTAAAAATCGGACATGTTGGCTTGATTCACAAGATGTGTACCTTTCATATGCTGTATTGGACTTGTTAATGTGTGAAAGTTAAATATTAAAAAAAAAAAATCTTTTGAATTTCGCGCCCTGCACTTTGAGCTGGCTGTTGCCATAAGTGTACCGACGTCGGGCTTGCATGCCAAACAGGTTAAAGTGACTATGCATCGATAAAAAACAGAGAGTAGCAGCAGCGTAAAAGAAGGGTCTGGGTAACCCTTTAATTAGCTGTTCAGGAGTCTTATGGCTTGGGGGTAGAAGCTGTTAAGAAGCCTACTGGACTTAGACTTGGACTCAAACAATATTCCCTCAAGGTTGCTCTGATGTCCAAACGATTTCAGATTGGCATTTTGTGATATAAAACTTTTAAGTTGCATGTATTTGAAAAATGTCTACATTGGTCAATGTAAATAATTGTATTTCTTATTACCAAGTCATTTACAGTTTCTATGCCATTAGTTTTCCAGGCCAATTTAACCGGTAAATTCTGAAAAGCTATCCAAGGATTGTTCCATAGGGGTTTGTCAACAAAACATTTTTTTTTGCAAACATCCTTTCTGAATGTTTAAGTAACTAGAAAAAATCATTCAGTTTTTAAAATAATCTCTGTTGTCTGATTGCAATATTTTTGCTGGCAATATAAAGAATTGCAGTTATGTCACGAATCCCGCCGAAGATGGTGCCTCTTCCTGTTCGGGCGGTGCTCGGCGGTCGTCGTCGCAGGCCTACTAGCTGCCACCGATCCCCTTTTCTGTTTCATTTAGTTGTGTCTGATTTGTTGCACCTGTTTCGTGTTTAGGTTTGGTTGTGGGCTATTTAAACCCAGTTGGCCCGCCGGCTTTTGTGCGGGCTTGTTTTTCTGTTTGTGGTGTTTGATTATTCTTGTGGTTTCTTTTCCTGATCAGTTTCGTCCTGTTTGTTGGACTGGGACTTTACGCGCCCTTGTGTGTGTGGCGTGACCGTCTCTCTGGTGGAGGTCATTTTGCAGGGCTCTGGCAGTGCACCTCCTTGCACAAAGGCGGAGGTAGCGGTCCTGCTGCTGGGTTGTTGCCCTCCTACGGCCTCCTCCACGTCTCCTGATGTACTGGCCTGTCTCCTGGTAGCGCCTCCATGCTCTGGACACTACGCTGACAGACACAGCAAACCTTTTTGCCACAGCTCGCATTGATGTGCCATCCTGGATGAACTGCACTACCTGAGCCACTTGTGTGGGTTGTAGACTCCGTCTCATGCTACCACTAGAGTGAAAGCACCGCCAGCATTCAAAAGTGACCAAAACATCAGCCAGGAAGCATAGGAACTGAGAAGTGGTCTGTGGTCACCACCTGCAGAACCATTCCTTTATTGGGGGTGTCTTGCTAATTGCCTATAATTTCCACCTTTTGTCTATTCCATTTGCACAACAGCATGTGAAATTTATTGCCATTCAGTGTTGCTTCCTAAGTGGACAGTTTGATTTCACAGAAGTGTGATTGACTTGGAGTTACATTGTGTTGTTTAAGTGTTCCCTTTATTTTTTTGAGCAGTGTATTTATATGTACATATTCTTATTCATTCCTTTACACTTGTGTGTATAAGGTAGTTGTTGTGAAATTGTTAGATTACTTGTTAAATATTACTGCGCGGTCGGAACTAGAAGCACAAGCATTTCGCTACACTCACATTAACATCTGCTAACCGTGTGTATGTGACAGATAAAATATGATTTGAAGACATGACTCCGTTGTACTGTACAATTTGAATACACAGAACAAAAATATAAAACGCAACAGGCAACATTTTCAAATTCAAATTCATTAGGGCCTAATGTATGGATTTCACATGACTGGGAATACAGATATGCATCTGTTGGTCACAGATACCTTAAAGAAAGGGTTGTGGATCAGAAAACCAGTCAGTATCTGGTGTGACCACCATTTTGCCTCATGCAGCGCAACACAACATCTCCTTCACATAGAGTTGATCCGCCTGTTGATTGTAGCCTCTGGACTGTTGTCCCACTCCTCTTCAATGGCTGTGCAAGAGGTGCTGGATAATGGCGGGAACTGGAACACGCTGTTGTACATGTCGATCCAGAGCATCCCAAACATGCTCAATGAGTGACATGTCTGGTGAGTCTGCAGGCCATGGAAGAACCGGGACATGTTCAGCTTCCAGGAATTGTGTAGAGATCCTTGTGACATGGGGCATTATCTTGCTGAAACATGAGGTGATGGCGGTGGATGAATGGCATGACGACGGGCCTCAGGATCTCATCATGCTGAAACATGAGGTGAGGGCGGTGGATGAATGGCACGACGACGGGCCTCAGGATCTTGTCACGGTATCTCTGTGCATTCAAATTGCCATCGATAAAATGCAATTCCTTGACATCAGCAAACCGCTCGCCCACACGATGCCATAAACGCCACACTGTCTGCCGGATACAGTTGAAACTGGAATTTATCCGTGAAAAGCCCACTTCTCCAGCTTGCCAGTCGCCAATGAAGGTGAGCATTTTTCCACTGGAGTCGGTTACGACGCCGAACTGCACCAGGTCAAGACCCTGGTGAGGATGATGAGCATGCAGATGAGCTTCCCTGAGACGGTTTCTGACAGTTTGTGCAGAAATTCTTTGGTTGTGCACAGTTTCCCACAGTTTCATCAGCTTTTCCGGGTGGCTGGTCTCAGACGATCCCGCTGGTGAAGAAGCTGGATGTGGAGGTCCTGGACTGGTGTGGTTACACGTAGTCTGCGGTTGTGAGGCCGGTTGGACGCACTGCCATATTCTCAAAAACAAAGTTGGAGGCGGCTTATGGTAGAGAAATGAACATTCCATTTTCTGGCAACAGCTCTGGTGGATATTCCTGCAGTCAACAAGCCAATTGCACGCTCACTCAAAACTTGAGACATCTGTGGCATTTTAGAGTGGCCTTTTATTTTCCTCAGCACAAAGTGCACCTGTGTAATGATGTTTAACCAATGACACACCTGTCAGGTGGGTGGATCTTGGGAAAGGAGAAATGGTCACTGACAGGGATGTAAACAAATTTGTGCAACAACATTATAGAGAAATAACATTTCTGTGATCTTTTATTTCAGCTCATGAAACATGGGACCAACACTTTACACATTTATATTGTGGTTCAGAGTATTAAGATTTACAAATCGACATTTCTGGAAAAACAGTAATGGAATTTCTGCAATTGAATTGGCTACAATGTGAAATCATAGTATTCACAAACCACAGTTGGGTTCACAAGTTTGGACAGTAGAGTACAGCAGAGTACTGTAGAGCACAGTACAGTAGAGTACAGCACAGTACAGTATAGCACAGCAGAGTACTGTAGAGTACAGTAGAGTAGAGTACAGCAGAGTACAGTAGAGTACAGTAGAGTACAGCAGAGTACAGTAGAGTACTGTAGAGTAGAGTACAGTAGAGCACAGTAGAGTACAGCAGAGTACAGTAGAGTACTGTAGAGTAGAGTACAGTAGAGCACAGTAGAATACAGCAGAGTACAGTAGAGTACTGTAGAGTACAGTACAGTAGAGTACAGTACAGCAGAGTACAGTAGAGTACTGTAGAGTACAGTACAGTAGAGTAGAGTAGAGCTCAGTAGAATACTGTACAGAAAAGTGGAGTATAGCTCAGTAAAGTACAGTAGTGTAGAGTTCAATACACATTAGAGTTGAATATACTATAACGTATGTTATTGTACTGAGCTCTATTGTACTGAACTCTGTGTTTTCCATCAGCGCTGGCCGTCGGCTAATCAGCCAGTTACCACTCATTTTCAGCCCACTATTTTATCCACTTCATATTACTAGGTATACTTTTCATCAAACAGTTTAAATTGGCTAGTCTGTCGAGCCCTCTCCTGCTAGAATGAACCATATGCATATTCTAGTCATCTATTGAGAGGAAAGACACCTGTTGACAGGGAAACGTAGTCTGTCGATCCCTCTCCTGCTGGAATGAACCATATGCATATTCTAGTCATCTATTGAGAGGAGAGGCACCTCACAAAGTGAATGTTGACAGGGAAACGTAGTCTGTACCCCCTCCCGGTACAATTTGTGTGCTCTGTAGACAAAGGAGGGAGAGAGCTTGATGCTCGTGAATTTGAACATCCCATGTCATAGAAGTGGTAATGATGATTTGAAATCCAGTAGGGAATCAACAAAATTTATTTAAAACAAATTAATTTACCCAGGTTTATCATAAGACATGAACAGAATGCATCAGTGATTCGTATTTCCTGCAACTTGGTGAAGAGGCAATGAGGATGTCTGTCTGTGTGTATGTGTGGTCCGCGCGTCTACCACTGTGTATAGCCGTTAGCGATGATGCTAACGTCTTCTAGTAGATGGAAAGGCCTTCCCAAAAACCTTCTCAATTAAATGTTAACTACAAACTACAAACCTCCCGGGTGGCGCAGTGGTCTAGGGCACTGCATCGCAGTGCTAGCTGTGCCACCAGAGTCTCTGGGTTCGCGCCCAGGCTCTGTCGCAGCCGGCCGCAACCGGGAGGTCCGTGTGGCGACGCACAATTGGCATAGCGTCGTCCGGGTTAGGGAGGGTTTGGCCGGTAGGGATATCCTTGTCTCAGTATGTAAAAAAAATGTAATAAAAATGTATGTAATAAAATGTATGCACTCTACTGTAAGACGCTCTGGATAAGAGCGTCTGCTAAATGACTAAAATGTAAAATGTAACTAGCCTCTGCTACGCGGCAGAATGATATCATGATTATTGGCATCAATCCAGTGGGTATTTGTTTCACTAACTCTACCATCACACGTGGGCTACAAAAACACAGCTAAATGAATAGCCTCTTGCCAGGTGCATTAATTAAAGTGTAACTACACCCCAAAAGGTTATTTAAAACATTTTCCGTAGACCTCAACATTGGTCTCCTGATGTGGTGTAAGCATCGTTGTGGACTTAAAACATACAATATAATTTTTTCTTTAAAATTGTTTTGATTTTGAGAGCGAAAATGGCCAATTTCTCAGCCTGAGTATCACAGAAACTCAAAACGTTGAATGAATAACATGGAATGGATGAAATGTATGAAAATAACTGTTCAAAACATGAAAAACATTTTTAAAAAACATTTGTAAACATAAAATCTGAGAGAAAAAGGGAATTTAAAACATCAACTTGTGTTACAAAAGGTTAATAAAAGAAACAGTGTTACTGTTTGACACAAATAATTTCCAACATTAGGAATGTTGGTACTTTTAAACCCAGCAAACATATGGAATTGTTTTAAGATGGTTATGATCATTTAGCCATTTGATTTGTAATTGTAGGACCCCTTTAGGTATCGCCCCCAAAATATTTAAACATTATTTGATTAAATATCGAATTTGGCCTTTACTACGATAAGCCATAGAAACGCATTGAATAACACGTTCATAAATGGCAAGAAAAGACAGTCAAAATGTTTATTAATAAGGAATATGGTTTTGAAGTGCCTGTCCTAGATCGAGCAGATATAAGAAAGATATAGGAAATATTTAGGTTTTTTGGACACATATTTAACCCCTTATTTTTGTTGACACAAAACCACCTCCATACGTCCATTCATTTGTATGGGTCACCTCCAGATGGTTAATATCTATATATATCTCCATACGTCCATTCATTTGTATGGGTCACCTCCAGATGAAGGTTAAATATTTATATATATCTCCATTCTGCCATACATTTGTATGGGTCACCTTCAGATGAAGGTTTAATATCTATCTATATATATCTCCATACTCCCATCCATTTGTATGGGTTACCTTCAGATGAAGGGTTAATATCTATATATATCTCCATACTGCCATACATTTGTATGGGTCACCTTCAGATGAAGGGGTCGTAGAGCAAAACGGAAGAAAAGAGGCTCCCTTTTCCATAGAATGGTCATTATAGTTTTGTAGGCCAAACCGTTCGGACGCTACAGACGTTTTCGTGAGAAGATCGATTTTCAGGATGTCTCAAGGTCTAACAAACACCTTTTTTTTTTACGTTGCTGCTACTCACTGTTTATTATCTATGCATAGTCATTTTACCCCTACCTACATGTCCATATTACCTCAATTACCTCCACTAACCTGTACCCCAGCACATTGACTCGGTACTGGTACCCCCTGTATATAGCCTCATTACTAACCTGTACCCCTGCACGTTGACTCAGTACCGGTACTCATTGTATATTGCCTCATTACTAACCTGTACCCAGCACATTGATAAAGTTACCGGTACCCCCTGTATATAGCCTCATTACTAACCTGTACCCCAGCACATTGACTCGGTACAGGTACCCCCTGTATATATCCTCAATACTAACCTGTACCCCAGCACATTGATAAAGGTACCGGTACTCATTGTTTATAGCCTCATTACTAACCTGTACCCCAGCACATTGACTCGGTACAGGTACCCCCTGTATATATCCTCAATACTAACCTGTACCCCAGCACATTGATAAAGGTACCGGTACTCATTGTTTATAGCCTCATTACTAACCTGTACCCCAGCACATTGACTCGGTACAGGTACCCCCTGTATATATCCTCATTACTAACCTGTACCCCAGCACATTGATAAAGGTACTGGTACTCACTGTATATAGCCTCATTACTAACCTGTACCCCAGCACATTGACTCGGTACAGGTACCCCCTGTATATATCCTCATTACTAACCCGTACCCCAGCACATTGATAAAGGTACCGGTACTCATTGTATATAGCCTCAACACTAACCTGTACCCCTGCACATTGACTCGGTACCGGTACTCATTGTATATAACCTCATTACTAACCTGTACCCCTGCACATTGACTCGGTACCGGTACTCATTGTATATAACCTCATTACTAACCTGTACCCCTGCACATTGACTCGGTACTGGTACCCCCTGTATATATCCTCATTATTGTTATTTTATTGTTGCTCTTTTATTTTTTTTCTTTCGTTTATTTAGTCAATATTTTTCTTAAAATTGCATTGTTGGTTAAGTGCTTGTCAGTAATCATTTCACTGTAAGGTCTACACCTGTTGTATTCAGCATTTCACTGTAAGGTCTACTACACCTGTTGTATTCAGCATTTCACTGTAAGGTCTACTACACCTGTTGTATTCAGCATTTCACTGTAAGGTCTACTACACCTGTTGTATTCAGCATTTCACTGTAAGGTCTACTACACCTGTTGTATTCAGCATTTCACTGTAAGGTCTACTACACCTGTTGTATTCAGCATTTCACTGTAAGGTCTACTACACCTGTTGTATTCAGCATTTCACTGTAAGGTCTACTACACCTGTTGTATTCAGCATTTCACTGTAAGGTCTACTACACCTGTTGTATTCAGCATTTCACTGTAAGGTCTACTACACCTGTTGTATTTGGCGCATGTGACATATAAAATGTGATTTGTAGCTCGGCCATCTTCCACAGCAGTTGCGGAAGGCCAACCTAGGCAGATGAGGTGGATTAAGACTCAGCCCATATGCTACGTCTCAATATCTCTAGTTTAAACTGACGGATTCTGATGGGGAATATTTATTATTATGTTACTTAGATTGATGCATCAAAATACTATTAAGGATTTTAAATAACCTATGGTCATTTTTTTTTCTTCATACATTTCATCCAGATCAAAATTATCCTTCATTGTCTTGATTCTGTCCTCTTCATCATTTGAAGTCAGACATGAGTTGATTTTTACTTTTTAATGTGATGTCAAGCAAAGCACTACAGAAAGAGATATTCAGATGTTTACAAATGTTGTGAAAAATATAACGGGAAGCATTTGATCCATAAACGTTTTGTTGGCCGCCCCCCACTCTTTGTAGTTGTAACAATTCCTACAGCACAGAACTATTAAAGTGTAGACCCTCAGTAGAATGCCCCTTTAAAACCACACATCGGTTCAACAACAGCAGAGTTTGTACCCCTGTTTTAAAGATATTACTCACTGCTGTTAATCAGATCTCCTGTCTCCTCTTCTTCTTCCAATGTGACAGTAATCTCCCCCACTTCCTTCATTCCAAAAATGTCTTCCTCTTCTTTCACTGTGACAGTCATCTCCCCCACCTCTTCTTTTACCTCCCCCTCTTCTTTTACTGTAACATCCTCTTCCACTCTGAACGCTTCTTCACCTTCTGTCAATTTAACTTCTAACTCTTCTTCTTTCACTGTAACAGCCTCGCCCTTTACTTCTTTTTTTACTGTGACATCCTCTTCTTCCTTCTCCTCTTTCACGACAATGTTCAGCCCCAGAGTTTCTTTCTCCGTCCAGCAGATCCCATCTTTAGAAGGTGAGGAGTCGTTTACTGAGCTCATGGTTGGGATGTTAGCTAAATAGCTAGTTAGCATTAGTGACTAGACTAGCACTACTGCTAATTTACTCAGCCAGCTAGCTGACTAACAACAACGTAAATATTAAATTGGGTAACTAGCCAGGAGATACGACAAGTGTGTTTAAAACACGGTGGCTAGTATGCACCGAAAGCGTTTAAAGAGCTTGAATATTGTCGCCTATGTTGGCTAAAAGCTACGGAGGTGGATAACTCGACGTTGTTGTCGAAAAAGCGTCTCGTCCATTAGATTGTACGTCACACTGGCAGAATTGCCTGAAACAAGCACATCGCCATCTGCTGGGTAACAGTCAAAGGAAAAGTTTTATTTTTAGACAAAAAATTGGTTTTCATTGATTTCATTATATAATATTATTATATTGTTACGTACAAAGAGAAGCATTGTTGATTAGCTAATATCTTTAATGAGTGAGCATTTAAAACACCCTACCATACTACTGTACATCTGCATTTAGGAAATCAATCAAACAAACAGATAATATCCCAATAAGGCAGCAAGGTCCAAACTGCTCCTACACGGTGTAACAGTACTGAGTAGGTCCAAACTGCTCCTACACGGTGTAACAGTACTGAGTAGGTCCAAACTGCTCCTACACGGTGTAACAGTACTGAGTAGGTCCAAACTGTTCCTACACGGTGTAACAGTACTGAGTAGGTCCAAACTGCTGCTACACGGTGTAACAGTACTGAGTAGGTCTAAACTGCTCCTACACGGTGTAACAGTACTGAGTAGGTCCAAACTGCTCCTACACAGTGTAACAGTACTGAGTAGGTCCAAACTGCTCCTACGCGGTGTAACAGTACTGAGTAGGTCCAAACTGCTCCTACACGGTGTAACAGTACAGCTAGGTCCAAACTGCTCCTACACGGTGTAACAGTACTGAGTAGGTCCCAAATGCTCCTACACGGTGTAACAGTACTGAGTAGGTCCAAACTGCTCCTACACGGTGTAACAGTACTGAGTAGGTCCAAACTGCTCCTACACGGTGTAACAGTACTGAGTAGGTCCAAACTGCTCCTACACGGTGTAACAGTACTGAGTAGGTCCAAACTGCTCCTACATGGTGTAACAGTACTGAGTAGGTCCAAACTGCTCCTACACGGTGTAACAGTACTGAGTAGGTCCAAACTGCTCCTACACAGTGTAACAATACTGAGTAGGTCCACACTGCTCCTACACGGTGTAACAGTACTGAGTAGGTCCAAACTGCTCCTACACGGTGTAACAGTACTGAGTAGGTCCAAACTGCTCCTACACGGTGTAACAGTACTGAGTAGGTCCAAACTGCTCCTACACGGTGTAACAGTACCGAGTAGGTCCAAACTGCTCCTACACGGTGTAACAGTACTGAGTAGGTCCAAACTGCTCCTACACGGTGTAACAGTACTGAGTAGGTCCAAACTGCTCCTACACGGTGTAACAGTACTGAGTAGGTCCAAACTGCTCCTACACGGTGTAACAGTACCGAGTAGGTCCAAACTGCTCCTACACGGTGTAACAGTACTGAGTAGGTCCAAACTGCCCCTACATGGTGTAACAGTACTGAGCAGGTCCAAACTGCTCCTACACGGTGTAACAGTACCGAGTAGGTCCAAACTGCTCCTACACGGTGTAACAGTACAGCTAGGTCCAAACTGCTCCTACACGGTGTAACAGTACAGCTAGGTCCAAACTGCTCCTACACGGTGTAACAGTACTGAGTAGGTCCAAACTGCTCCTACACGGTGTAACACTACTGAGTAGGTCCAAAATGCTCCTACACGGTGTAACAGTACTGAGTAGGTCCAAACTGCTCCTACACGGTGTAACAGTACTGAGTAGATCCAAACTGCTCCTACACGGTGTAACAGTACTGAGTAGATCCAAACTGCTCCTACACGGTGTAACAGTACTGAGTAGGTCCAAACTGCTCCTACACGGTGTAACAGTACTGAGTAGGTCCAAACTGCTCCTACACGGTGTAACAGTACTGAGTAGGTCCAAACTGCTCCTACACGGTGTAACAGTACTGAGTAGGTCCAAACTGCTCCTACACGGTGTAACAGTACTGAGTAGGTCCAAACTGCTCCTACACGGTGTAACAGTACTGAGTAGGTCCAAACTGCTCCTACACGGTGTAACAGTACTGAGTAGGTCCAAACTGCTCCTACACGGTGTAACAGTACTGAGTAGGTCCAAACTGCTCCTACACGGTGTAACAGTACCGAGTAGGTCCAAACTGCTCCTACACGGTGTAACAGTACAGCTAGGTCCAAACTGATCCTACACGGTGTAACAGTACAGCTAGGTCCAAACTGCTCCTACACGGTGTAACAGTACTGAGTAGGTCCAAACTGCTCCTACACGGTGTAACACTACTGAGTAGGTCCAAAATGCTCCTACACGGTGTAACAGTACTGAGTAGGTCCAAACTGCTCCTACACGGTGTAACAGTACTGAGTAGGTCCAAACTGCTCCTACACGGTGTAACAGTACTGAGTAGATCCAAACTGCTCCTACACGGTGTAACAGTACTGAGTAGATCCAAACTGCTCCTACACGGTGTAACAGTACTGAGTAGGTCCAAACTGCTCCTACACGGTGTAACAGTACTGAGCAGGTCCAAACTGCTCCTACACGGTGTAACAGTACTGAGTAGGTCCAAACTGCTCCTACACGGTGTAACAGTACTGAGTAGATCCAAACTGCTCCTACACGGTGTAACAGTACTGAGTAGATCCAAACTGCTCCTACACGGTGTAACAGTACTGAGTAGGTCCAAACTGCTCCTACACGGTGTAACAGTACTGAGTAGGTCCAAACTGCTCCTACACGGTGTAACAGTACTGAATAGGTCCAAACTGCTCCTACACGGTGTAACAGTACTGAGTAGGTCCAAACTGCTCCTACACGGTGTAACAGTACTGAATAGGTCCAAACTGCTCCTACACGGTGTAACAGTACCGAGTAGATCCAAACTGCTCCTACACGGTGTAACATGTGTATGGCTGATAATCAGTATGGCTGATTTCTTTTGATTTATCATGATGTCAAGCAAAGAGGCACTGAGTTTGAAGGTAGGCCTTGAAATGCATCCACAGGTACACCTCCAATTGACTCAAGTTATGTCAGTTAGCCTATCAGAAGCTTCTAAAGCCATGACATAATTATCTGGAAATTTCCAAGCTGTTTAACTGCACAGTCAACTTAGTGTATGTAAACTTCTGACCCACTGGAATTGTGATACAGGGAATTATAAGTGAAATAATCTGTCTGTAAACAGTTGTTGGAAAAATGTATTGTGTCATGCACAAAGTAGATGTCCTAACCGACTTGCCAAAACTATAGTTTTTTAACAAGAAATTTGTGGAGTGGTTGAAAAACGAGTTTTAATGACTCCAACCTAAGTGTAATTAAACTTCCGACATCAACTGTAGATTCGACCCATTTAAAATAAGCAAAAATGCTTTCCAAACATGCCAGAAGGCAATATAAAACAATGTAGTTAGAAGTTCTGGTTGTGTGCTATCAACTACTGTCTGTGATGCACTGGTTCTCTCTCTTCTTCAAATCACAAGCAGTGTCCTTTACACACTTTAATTAATACTTTTAAGTGCCCTCCTCTGGGAATATATTGCATATTGTTGTATAGGTTTTCACCCAAATTCAAAGCTGAGTGATGGCGAGGCATAAATGTTTGGTCCAGTGTACATTTATAAATGTATCTGCAACATACAGTATGTCATATCATATTACCTTGGTCTACCTTTATAAACGTTTGGTCCAGTATATCTATAACATACAGTATGTCGTATCATATTACCTTGGTCTACCTTTATAAACGTTTGGTCCAGTGTTTTTCAGCAGCAGATAATGGGAGACTAGTCAGGATCGATGGCAAAGATGAATGGCGCAAAGTACAGAGAGATCCTTGAAGAAAACCTGCTCCAAAGCGCTCAGGACCTCAGACTTCGCTACACCTGCTAAACACGTGTATGTGACCAATTACATTTGATTTGGAAGTACTGAGTAAAGGGTATGAATACTTATGTACATGTTATATATATTTTATTTTTTATAATTTAGCAAACATTTTTAAAAACCTGTTTTTGCTTTGTCATTATGGTATGGAGTGTAGATTGATGAGGGGTAAAAAAACAATTGAATACATTTTTGAATAAGGCTGTAACTTAACAAAATGTGGAAAAAGTCAAAGGGTCTGAATACTTTCTGAAAGCTCTGTATTTAACATTATTATTGTTACCGGTGATTCCATGTCTATGTATATAGATAGGTTGTCACGCCCTGACCTTAGAGAGCCTTTTTATTTCTCTATTTGGTTAGGTCAGGGTGTGATTAGGGTGGGCATTCTAGTTTTTCGTTTTCTTTGTTGGCCTGGTATTGGTTCCCAATCAGAGGCAGCTGTCTATCGTTGTCTCTGATGGGGATCATATTTAGGCAGCCTTTTCCCCACCTGTTGTTTGTGGGATCTTGTTTTGTGTTTAGTTGCGTTGAGCACTGCATTACTGCACGTTTGTTATTCTTTGTTGTTTTGGTTAAGTTTTCACTATTAAATAATATGTGGAACTCTACGCACGCTGCGCTTTGGTCCACTCATTTCAACAATCGTGACAAAGGTGCAGGTTTGAGTAACCGGGTGGTTACCAGCTAGTATATGTATGTATATAACATGTCTCTAATCCATTGGCCTAAATAGCGCCCAATCAAATAAATATGTGCTTTGATGTATGACACTACACACCAAAAACAGGACAGGTCAAAGTAAAATGGACAGTATGGAATGAAGGCTACCTACTGTTCGGTAGTTTCACTCCGTGAACTAAATTGTCATGATAATCAGTGTTTTCAAGTTTGTATTCCTACATTTTGGATGAGCTGATCCCAGCGAAGTTGAAGGAAGTATTTCTGTACTTTCATACTAAAAGTTTTACTGTGTGTGAAAACGTGTCATGTGAGTATTTTAATATTTTAAAAAATGAACACAATTTTAGTTATACATTTTTTAAATCAGTCTTCCTCAAATTAAATGGGACAATGACACAATCTTTGCAAGAGGGAGGAAATCTGATTTTCATTGGTCCTCAACTCGCAGCTCAGACACTCGATTCAGGAAAAGTGCAGTTAGTCCGCCCCAGACCATGTTAGTCCTGAGTTAGCCTGCTCCAGACCAGGTTAGTCCTGAGTTAGCCTGCCCCAGACCAGGTTAGTCCTGAGTTAGCTTGCCCCAGACCAGGTTAGTCCTGAGTTAGCCTGCCCCAGACCAGGTTAGTCCTGAGTTAGCCTGCCCCAGACCAGGTTAGTCCTGAGTTAGCCTGCCCCAGACCAGGTTAGTCCTGAGTTAGCCTGCCCCAGACCAGGTTAGTCCTGAGTTAGCCTGCCCCAGACCAGGTTAGTCCTGAGTTAGCCTGCTCCAGACCAGGTTAGTCCTGAGTTAGCCTGCCCCAGACCAGGTTAGTCCTGAGTTAGCCTGCCCCAGACCAGGTTAGTCCTGAGTTAGCCTGCCCCAGACCAGGTTAGTCCTGAGTTAGCCTGCCCCAGACCAGGTTAGTCCTGAGTTAGCCTGCCCCAGACCAGGTTAGTCCTGAGTTAGCCTGCTCCAGACCAGGTTAGTCCTGAGTTAGCCTTAGTCCTGAGTTAGCCTGCCCCAGACCAGGTTAGTCCTGAGTTAGCCTGCCCCAGACCAGGTTAGTTCTGAGTTAGCCTGCCCCAGACCAGGTTAGTCCTGAGTTAGCCTGCCCCAGACCAGGTTAGTCCTGAAGGATTCCTTACAATAGAAATGTAACAGGCTTAAAGGTGAGCCACATTTGTGTGACAGGTTATCCCGAGTTGAACTCAGAGTTAACCACTAAGTTACCTCGCTAACTCCTCAAGCCCAATTCATAGTACAGGGTTCAGGACTAATAACGCCAATATAACTGCATGTTTTACAGAAGAATTAAAAAATTAAAAATTGAATCGATTGAGATTTAGCTTATATGAAGTCGAGCTACTTCTGAAGCACATGCTGTGCCCTATAAACTAGTTTATTAGAAACACCAAAAATATTGAGACAAATAAGTAATTTGTGCAATATTAGGTTTTTACATGATGTACAGCACTATTTTCCTATTGAGATGCATGGTACATTGAACACTGGCTCTTTCAGAACGTTTGTGACGACCACATGCAAGAGATCTGTCATTCCATTCATTGCTATGGTCTTCTGAAGAAGCTATCCCGTTTCCAATCTTTCTGTGCCCTCAAAATGTTTGAATGTATTAATAAAGTTAACAGGTTGTTATCTACCTGGCTAGCTAGATAATGAGGTAACAAACATGACTGAACAACATGTCAAATAAAATGGTTAACAGCAGGTAGTTTTAGAACAGCAAGCGACGTGGTTTATGAATGGAAAATGCGCCGCCCAATACCTGACAGGAAGAAAATAAATCCTGTTTGGTCTAGAAATGAGCCGTTGTCGCTGTAGTAATGGTGCTAGCACGACGCTAACGCATCTGTACTCAGGAAACAACAGTACAGCGAGTAGTAATGGTGCTAGCACGACGCTAACGCATCTGTACTCAGGAAACAACAGTACAGCGAGTAGTAATGGCGCTAGCACGACGCTAACGCATCTGTACTCAGGAAACAACAGTACAGCGAGTAGTAATGGCGCTAGCATGACGCCAACGCATCTGTACTCAGGAAACAACAGTACAGCGAGTAGTTATGGTGCTAGCACGACGCTAACGCATCTGTACTCAGGAAACAACAGTACAGCGAGTAGTAATGGTGCTAGCACGACGCTAACGCATCTGTACTCAGGAAACAACAATACAGCGAGTAGTAATGGTGCTAGCACGACGCCAACGCATCTGTACTCAGGAAACAACAGTACAGCGAGTAGTTATGGTGCTAGCACGACGCTAACGCATCTGTACTCAGGAAACAACAATACAGCGAGTAGTAATGGTGCTAGCACGACGCTAACGCATCTGTAATCAGGAAACAACAGTACAGCGAGTAGTAATGATGCTAGCACGACGCTAACGCATCTGTACTCAGGAAACAACAGTACAGCGAGTAGTAATGGTGCTAGCACGACGCTAACGCATCTGTACTCAGGAAACAACAGTACAGCGAGTAGTAATGGTGCTAGCACGACGCTAACGCATCTGTACTCAGGAAACAACAGTACAGCGAGTAGTAATGGTGCTAGCACGACGCTAACGCATCTGTACTCAGGAAACAACAGTACAGCGAGTTGTCATGGCGCTAGCATGACGCCAACGCATCTGTACTCAGGAAACAACAGTACAGCGAGTAGTAATGGTGCTAGTGTAACAGTATAACTTTACGTCGTCCCCTCGCCCCGACACGGGCGCGAACCAGGGACCCTCTGCACACATCAACAACGGTCGCCCACGAAGCACGGTCGTTACCCATCGCTCCACAAAGGCCGCGGCTCTTGCAAAGCAAGGGGCAACACTACTTAAGTCTCAGAGCAAGTGACGTAACTGATTGAAATGCTACTAGCGCGTACCCGCTAACTAGCTAGCCATTTCACATCCGTTACACTCACCCCCCTTTCAACCTCCTCCTTTTCCGCAGCAACCAGTGATCCGGGTCAACAGCATCAATGTAACAGTATAACTTTAAACCGTCCCCTCGCCCCGACCCGGGCGCGAACCAGGGACCCTCTGCACACATCAACAACGGTCGCTCACGAAGCACGGTCGTTACCCATCGCTCCACAAAGGCCACGGCCCTTGCAAAGCAAGGGGCAACACTACTTAAGTCTCAGAGCAAGTGACGTAACTGATTGAAATGCTACTAGCGCGTACCCGCTAACTAGCTAGCCATTTCACATCCGTTACACTAGCACGACGCTAACGCATCTGTACTCAGGAAACAACAGTACAGCGAGTAGTAATGGTGCTAGTGTAACGGATGTGAAATGGCTAGCTAGTTAGCGGTGGTCCGCGCTAATAGCGTTTCAATTGGTTACGGCTTTGAGACCCTGAAGTAGTGGTTCCCCCTTGCTCTGCAAGGGCCGTGGCTTTTGTGGAGCGATGGGTAACGACGCTTCGTGAGTGACTGTTGTTGATGTGTGCAGAGGGTCCCTGGTTCGCGCCCATGTCGGGGCGAGGGAATGGTCTGAAGTTATACTGTTACACTAGCACGACGCTAACGAATCAGTACTCAGGAAACAACAATACAGCGAAGCCTTATCATTACAAAAAGTATTTATTAGGTGATTATTTTTTATAGGCGCACTGGTGCTCCTGTATTGAAATTCCAGGTCACACAGGGAAATATTAAGGAGCATGTGCGACTGAAACGGTGGGGGGGGGGGTAATTATTGTCTCTCCTAAGGTGGTGGAACGCCAGGACCTGGCCTGTTTTCCTCTACGCAGACTTAGACCAGAGGGATATACAACAACAGCAGGATCGATGAGTTAGCCAGCTACCTTTTTTTTTTTTTTTTTAAAGAGACGCTAGAAATGGGCGTGGTCTCAAAAACGCATATCTAAGTTGAGATTTTTGAAAGAACCAGAAAATCCATAGTTATTTCTGGTTCTTTAAAAAAATGTAGATGTCTACCTTATTGATCCTGCCTTGCAGTACACCCCTCTCAATGTGAAGATGTACATTATGGATAAATACTGTTGGAATAAGACTTGTACGTTTTTCTCTGTACATTTGTTTATTTTTTCACATACATATACAATGCAAACACAAGAGGAAATATATCACAAGTAAATAGCACTTGATTAATACACAGAGAAAATACACAAAGCCAGAGTTCTAAAACGTTATAATTTAATTAAAAAGCATTACAACTGACCTACTCTATATTGAAACATATATACTCACTCCTTGTTCAATTCATGTTAAAAAACATTGAGTTCACTTTGTACAATTTGATTTCATGTGGCATACACAAATAAACAGTCAGTCAAAAATATGAGACAAGTGTGTGAGCACCGTACGTGTTAAATACATCAGTTAATTAATGAGTTATGTTACATCTCTCTTTCCACACTGGGAGCAGTGGTAAGGTACATCCCCTGTGTCTGTTACCTCATGGTCTTTCAGGTTCCCTAACTAGGTAAATATCTTTCCAAGATATATCTCTCTGCAATGTGGATTCTTTCAAGGCTTCTCCGCGGAGTGTGTCAGCTCATGTTTTTTCAGGTATCTTGACTGTGTGAAACTCTTTTCACACTGGGAACAGGGGTGCGGCTTCTCTTTTATGTGTGTCCACTCATGTCTTTTCAGGCCCAGTAACTGAATAAAAGTCTTTCCACACAAGGAGCAGTGTAAAGGCTTTTCTTCTGTGTGAATTCTCTCGTGTGTTTTCAGGTGCCCCAACCGGGTAAAACTCTTTCCACACTGGGAACAGGGGTGAGGCTTCTCTTTTATGTGCGTCCACTCATGTGTTTTCAGGCCCCATAACTGGATAAAACTCTTTCCACAATGAGAGCAGTGGAAATGCTTCTCTCCTTTGTGTAATATCTTATGTTTTGTCAGACCCCCTAACTGAGTAAAACTCTTTCCACACAGGGAGCAGTGGAAGGGCTTTTCTCCTGTGTGAATTCTCTCATGTGCTTTGAGGTGCCCCAACCGGGTAAAACTCTTTCCACAATGTGGGCAGTGGTAGGGCTTTTCTCCTGTGTGAATTCTCTCATGTGTTTTCAGGTGCCTCAACCGGGAAAAACGCTTTCCACAAAAGGAACAGTTGAAGGGCTTTTCTCCTGTGTGCATTCTCTCATGTTCCTTCAGGCCCCCTAATTGGGTAAAACTCTTTCCACAATCGGAGCAGCGGAAAGGCTTCTCTCCTCTGTGCCTTCTCTCATCCATTTTCAGCTGCCATAACCGGGCAAAACTCTTTCCGCACTGGGAGCAGTGGAAAGGCTTTTCTCCTGTGTGTATCATCTCATGTCTTTTCAGGCAAAATAACATGGCAAAACTCTTTCCACACTGGGAGCAGTGGAAAGGCTTTTCTCCTGTGTGTATCATCTCATGCCTTTTCAGGGACCCTAACCGGGTAAACCTCTTTCCACAGTGGGAGCAGTGGTGTTGTCCTGCTGGGTTGGACGTCTCTGGCTCCTCTGAGTCTGGTCTTTCACCTGCCAAAGAAAAATAGAATGTTTATTTAAAAGAGAGACCTGAATGAAACCTATGAAGACAGTTAACTTGTGTTAGCGAAATTACTGGAAGTCTACAGGTATGCTAGTTAGCATTGGCTATTGTTTTGAATTGTTAGATATTTTTTTATTTAACCTTTATTTATACAGGTTTTTCTTATTGACATAACCTCTTTTTCAAGAGAGACCAGGTCCAATAGCAGCAAGGGGAACAAAGTTTCAGACAAAACAACTTACACTAACACAACATTAAACAAAACTATAGACACACATACAGTAAAACAGTTAAATATTATGTAAAAAAAAAAAAAAAAATGTCTTGACAAAAAAAAACAGCGGTCCTAAAGACAATTACACTCTTCTATGATATTTACATCAATCAAGTGTTTAACCTGTTTGGGACAGGGGGCAGCATTTTCACATTTGCATGAAATGCGTGCCCAGAGTAAACTGCCTGTTACTCTGTCCTAGATGCTAATATATGCATATTATTAGTAGTATTGGATAAAAAACACTCTGAAGTTTCTAAAACTGTTTGAATGATGTCTGTGAGTATAACAGAACTCATATGGCAGGCGAAAACCTGAGAATAATCCAACCAGGAAGTGGGAAATCTGAGGTTTGTAGTTTTTCAAAGCTTGGCCTACCGAATATACAGTGTCTATGGGGTTAAGTTGCACTTCCTAAGGCTTCCACTAGATGTCAACCGTCTTAAGGAACTTGTTTC
This sequence comes from Salvelinus fontinalis, assembly GCF_029448725.1. Classification (NCBI taxonomy): domain Eukaryota; kingdom Metazoa; phylum Chordata; class Actinopteri; order Salmoniformes; family Salmonidae; genus Salvelinus; species Salvelinus fontinalis. Next base: position 980,898 of record NC_074704.1, read on the forward strand.
AGGCTTCTGCTATAAAGGGGGGGAATGGGAGATGAATGAGTCAGTGGTCTGGCAGAGTGTCTCAGGCTCGTGACGCGCGCTCCCGACAGAGTTAGCTCTCGTTCCAGTGCTTTGCTACAGACGATGGAATTCTCTGGTTGGAACATTATTGTTGATTTATGTTAAAAACATTCTAAAGATTGATTCCATAAATTGTTTGATATGTTTCTACAACCTGTAATGGAACTTTTCGAGTTTGTCTGGACCTAGTGCTCATGAAGATGGATTACTGGGCTTAACACGCTAACAACTAGTGGCTATTTGGACATAAATTATGGACTTTATGGAACAAATCAGTCATTTATTGTCAAACTGGGATTCCTGGGAGTGCATTCTAATGAAGATCATCAAAGGTAAGTGAATATTTATCATGTTATTTCTAACTTCTGTTGACTCCAACATGGCGGAAATTTCTTTGGCTGGATTTGGCTCTGAGCGCCGTACTCAGATTCTGCTTTTTCCGTAAAGTTTTTTTTAAATCTGACACAGCGGTTGCATTAAGGAGAAGTCTATCTTTAATTCTGTGAATAACACTTGTATCTTTTATCAATGTTTATTATGAGTATTTCTGGGATTTCTGTGGCTATCTGCAAGATCACCGGATGTTTTGGAATCAAAACATTACTGCACGTAACGCGCCAATGTAAACTGAGATTTTGGGATATAAATATGCACATTATCGAACAAAACATACATGTATTGTGTAACATGATGTCCTATGAGTGTCATCTGATGAAGATCAAAGGATAGCGATTCATTTTATCTATATTTCTGCTTTTTGTGACTCCTATCTTTGGCTGGAAATGGCTGTGTTTTTTTTGACTTGGCTCTGAACTAACATAATCATATGTTGTGCTTTCGCTGTAAAACCTTTTTGAAATCGGACACAATGGGTAGATTAACAAGATGTTTATCTTTCATTTGCTGTATTGGACTTGTTAATGTGTGAAAGTTACATATTTCAAAAAAATATTTTTGAATTTCCCGCGATGCCTTATCAGCGGAATGTTGTCGAGGGGTTCCGCTAGCGGAACGCCTGTGCTAGAAAGGTTAAACTCCACCAACGAGACAAGATCATCAAATTTTTACATTTTTGGGGTGGCAGGTAGCCTAGTGGTTAGAGCGTTGGGCTAGTAACTGAAAGGTTGCAAGATCGAATCCCCAGGCTGACAAGGTAAAAATCTGTCGTTCTGCCCCTGAACAAGGCAGTTAACCCACACACCCAAATATTTGTACACTGACTTGCTCTATAGTGGGTCCATCCAATGTAGCAATGACATGATTGCATGCCTTGCATTTGAAAATACCAAAAATACCATTTTGTTTTACCTGAATTCAGAACCAGATTCAAATCATACAGATTCTGTTGTATGGTGTTAAATGCTCTTTGGGCATTTTCAAAAGCTAAAGATAAACTATTACCACTTGAATAAAGAACAGTATCATCTGCATAAAAATGAACATCCGCTATTTCATTATGATCCCTAATGTTGTTGATATACAAAATGAAAAACAGTGGGCCCAAAATAGAACCTTGCGGAACACCTGAGCACAACTCTATGGACTCAGATTTACAATCATCCGCCATTACACATTGTGTACGATTTGATAGGTCATTTATTAACCAATCTAGAGCATGACCAGTAATTCCACAAAATTTTAACCTTTGGTCCACGGTATCAAATGCCTTCGACAAATCAATAAAGACACACAATGTAACTTCTTGTCAAGAGCACAGTGGATGTCGTTTAAAACCTTCAATGTTTCTGAAACAGTGCTGTGGCCAGACCTAAAACCTGATTGCATTCCATTTAAGATGTTGTTTTCTTGGAGGCAGGCCTTCAGCTGCCTGCTAACTAAGGACTCCAGGACCTTTGACAGTACAGACGATGTTGATATGGGTCGATAGTTGTCAAGTTGCGAAGGATCTCCACCTTGCAGGAGGGGCAGCACAAAAGCAGATTTCCATATCATTGGGGATTTCCTTAACGTCAAGCGGAAGGTTAAAAATACATGTTTAAGGGGGAAGGGGAGCTGCACTGTTGGAGCTAGAAACACAAGCATTTCACTACACTCGAAAACAACATCTGCTAAATATGCGTCTGCAACCAATAACATTTGATTATGATGAACCCTGATGTTTATCTTCTATCTTTGTATCCATTTCACTCTTTTCAAAGTGGGGACTTAAAGATCATCACCTCACGCCTCCTAAAATAACTGTTCAGCAGGATGCAAGGTAAGTGTCACGAATATCACCGGAGGTGGTTCCCCTTCCCGTTCGGGTGGCGCTCGGCGGTCGTCGTCACCGGTCTACTAGCTGCCACCGATCCCTTTTTCTCTTTTCGTTTGGTTTTGTCTTGATTGTTTTCACCTGTTCCTTGTTGGGGTTGTTGGGTTGGTGTTATTTAAGTTCGATTAGCCCGCTTGTGTTTGTGCAGGCTTGTTTCTGTTATGTAAGAGGTGTTATTTATTATTGTGGGTTTTCCGCTGTCCGGTTAGATACCAGTGTGTACTTAGCTGGAGTGTATTACGCCTGTGTTCGGCGTCACCTCTTGTACGTTTTCGGTTGGACATTAAAGCGTGTTTTTTCCCGTATCTTCTGCTCCCTGCGCCTGACTCCACACCCATTCACTCTTTGAGCGTTACAGTAAGACTAATGAGGACTAATGTCTGTATGATTTGTTAATCTGTTACATCTTTCAGGAGATCCAGAAGCTGTGTGGAGTATTCCCAACAGCCCAAGGACTGGGTATAGCAGAGTGTCTGAACAGAAGACATTCAACTTTAGAACCCCGTTGGTCCAGCAGGCTGTCTAGGATCCCGTTGGTCCAGCAGGCTGTCTAGGACCCCGTTGGTCCTGTCTAGGACCCCGTTGGTCCAGCAGGCTGTCTAGGACCCCGTTGGTCCTGTCTAGGACCCCGTTGGTCCAGCAGGCTGTCTATGGCCCCGTTTGTCCTGTCTAGGACCCCGTTGGTCCAGCAGGCTGTCTAGGACCCCGTTGGTCCTGTCTAGGACCCCGTTGGTCCTGTCTAGGACCCCGTTGGTCCAGCAGGCTGTCTAGGACCCCGTTGGTCCAGCAGGCTGTCTAGAACCCCGTTGGTCCAGCAGGCTGTCTAGAACCCCGTTGGTCCAGCAGGCTGTCTAGAACCCCGTTGGTCCAGCAGGCTGTCTAGAACCCCGTTGGTCCAGCAGGCTGTCTAGAACCCCGTTGGTCTAGCAAGCGGTCTAGAACCCTGTTGGTTCCGCAGGCTGTCTAGGACCCCGTTGGTCCTGTCTAGGACCCCGTTGGTCCAGCAGGCTGTCTAGGACCCCGTTGGTCCAGCAGGCTGTCTAGAACCCCGTTGGTCCAGCAGGCTGTCTAGAACCCCGTTGGTCTAGCAAGCGGTCTAGAACCCCGTTGGTTCCGCAGGCTGTCTAGGACCCCGTTGGTCTTGTCTAGAACCCCGTTGGTTCCGCAAGCTGTCATGTGGCGGGAAGACAAAACAGGTCATATACAAAGACCCAGACTTCAAAGTTGACCCACCAGACCTACCTCCCAACATCGCCCCGGTGGACACCAGACCTACCTCCCAACATCACCCTGGTGGACACCAGATCTACCTCACAACATCACCCCGGTGGACACCAGACCTACCTCCCAACATCACCCCGGTGGACACCAGATCTACCTCCCAACATCGCCCCGGTGGACACCAGATCTACCTCCCAACATCGCCCCGGTGGACACCAGACCTACCTCCCAACATCGCCCCGGGGGACACCAGATCTACCTCCCAACATCGCCCCGGGGGACACCAGATCTACCTCCCAACATCACCCTGGTGGACACCAGACCTACCTCCCAACATCACCCTGGTGGACACCAGACCTACCTCCCAACATCACCCTGGTGGACACCAGACCTACCTCCCAACATCACCCTGGTGGACACCAGACCTACCTCCCAACATCACCCTGGTGGACACCAGACCTACCTCCCAACATCACCCTGGTGGACACCAGACCTACCTCCCAACATCACCCTGGTGGACACCAGACCTACCTCCCAACATCACCCTGGTGGACACCAGACCTACCTCCCAACATCACCCCGGTGGACACCAGACCTACCTCCCAACATCACCCCGGTGGACACCTGACCTACCTCCCAACATCACCCTGGTGGACACCAGACCTACCTCCCAACATCACCCTGGTGGACACCAGACCTACCTCCCAACATCACCCCGGTGGACACCAGACCTACCTCCACACATCACCCTGGTGGACACCTGACCTACCTCCACACATCACCCTGGTGGACACCTGACCTACCTCCCAACATCACCCCGGTGGAAAGAAAAAAATCAACCAAACTTTAAAGCTAACTTTGCAACTACCTTTAGCTAGCCGAATAATGGCAGTGTGATGTCGTGGAACACCATCAAAAACATGTGGTTCAATCATTGGTGGTTCAATCATTGGTGGTTCAATCATTGGTGGTTCAATCATTGGTGGTTGTGTGCAGTGTGAATGATATGCAGATCACCTGGAGCAGCACCATTCTCTCCCTCAGGGGTGTATTCATACCGGGACACTCATGGCCATAGACATCAGAATGAATAGAAGGGGATTGGAACCTCTAACCCTGGTCAACTCATGGTCATAGACATCAGAATAGAAGGGGATTGGAACCTCTAACCCTGATCAACTCATGGCAAATAAACATCAGAATGAATAGAAGGGGATTGGAACCTCTAACCCTGGTCAACTCATGGTCCTAGACATCAGAATGAATAGAACGGGATTGGAACCTCTAACCCTGGTCCACTCATGGTCATAGACATCAGAATGAATAGAATGGGATGGGAACCTCTAACCCTGATCCACTCATGGTCATAGACATCAGAATGAATAGAATGGGATGGGAACCTCTAACCCTGGCAATTTGACTGGTCGACTCATGGGAACACTTGCAATGGCTGCCTAGTGATGTCATCAAATCAAAGTGTGTCACCTGCTTCATAAACAACAGGTGTAGATTAACAGTGAAACACTTTCTTTCAGGCGCTTCCCAACAATGAGAAGAGAAAGAAAATAGAGAAATAAAGTTAAACACGTAATAATAAATACACAATGAGTAACGATAACATGGCTGTATACACAGGGGTAACAGTACTGAGTTGATGTGTAGGGGTACTAGGTAATAACATGGCTGTATACACAGGGGTAACAGTACTGGGTTGATGTGTAGGGGTACTAGGTAATAACATGGCTGTATACACAGAGTACCAGTACTGAGTTGATGTGTAGGGGTACTAGGTAATAACATGGCTGTATACACAGAGTACCAGTACTGGGTTGATGTGTAGGGGTACTAGGTAATAACATGGCTGTATACACAGAGTACCAGTACTGAGTTGATGTGTAGGGGTACTAGGTAATAACATGGCTGTATACACAGAGTACCAGTACTGAGTTGATGTGTAGGGGTACTAGGTAATAACATGGCTGTATACACAGGGGTAACAGTACTGAGTTGATGTGTAGGGGTACTAGGTAATAACATGGCTGTATACACAGGGGTAACAGTACTGAGTTGATGTGTAGGGGTACTAGGTAATAACATGGCTGTATACACAGGGGTAACAGTACTGAGTTGATGTGTAGGAGTACTAGGTAATAACATGGCTGTATACACAGAGTACCAGTACTGAGTTGATGTGTAGGGGTACTAGGTAATAACATGGCTGTATACACAGAGTACCAGTACTGAGTTGATGTGTAGGGGTACTAGGTAATAACATGGCTGTATACACAGAGTACCAGTACTGAGTTGATGTGTAGGGGTACTAGGTAATAACATGGCTGTATACACAGAGTACCAGTACTGAGTTGATGTGTAGGGGTACTAGGTAATAACATGGCTATATACACAGAGTACCAGTACTGAGTTGATGTACTAGGTAATTGAGGTAGATATGTACATATACAGTTGAGGTCGGAAGTTTACATACACTTAGGTTGGAGTCATTAAAACTCGTTTTTCAACCACTCCACAAATTTATTGTTAAAAAACTATAGTTTTGTCAAGTCGGTTAGGACATCGACTTTGTGCATGACACAAGTAATTTTTCCAACAATTGTTTACAGACAGATTATTTCCCTTATCATTCACTGTATCACAATTCCAGTGGGTCAGAAGTTTACATACACTAAGTTGACTGTGCCTTTAAACAGCTTGTAAAATTCCAGAAAATGATGTCATGGCGTTAGAAGCTTCTGATAGGCTAATTGACATCATTTGAGTCAATTAGAGGTGTACCCGTGGATGCATTTCATGGCCTACCTTCAAACTCAGTGCCTCTTTGCTTGACATCATGGGAAAATCTAAAGAAATCAGCCAAGACCTCAGAAAAAAAAAAATGGTAGACCTTGTGGCGGATGAATAAGAATTAGTTGGGTAACATAGATAATTAAGATGTCTTATCTGCATAATATGCTGATGTGATATACTTGTTATTAGAATGTATCCCTTCGGACTCTGGTGATGGCAGTTGCACTTCTTCCTTCAGCTGGGGCTCAGTCACCTGGGGCCCAGAGAGGGGAGAGGTCAGGCTTGTCTTTCACATGTCCCTGGTGCTATGCAGAATATCAGGAAGGGAAGAGGACAGGAGGGAACATTGTCTTCATATGTGAATGTATCTGTTAAACTATGTTAAGGGATGGTGTGATTAATGGGGAACCAATTACTGGTTTCCACAATGTCTGTGCGCCAGTCACTCCCTCCTTTGGCCTTGGGGGATGTGTGTGGTAGTGTCTAGAGTAGACAATTGATTTATGCCATTGGATGAGTTGGTGTTTTTGTGCTATGAAGTACCAGGTGCGAAATTAGAACCTCGTCTTAGGGACCAAACTGAACGATAATTTATAGCGAATGCTATCTGGCTACGGGATACTCCTTTCTCATTTATAAAGTCTCACTTTGTGAACTGTTCCCAATATCTGTGGTTTGTCATGTCGAATAGGGGAAGGTGGATCTTTGCTATAAAAGATCTCAGCAGCCATTGTGTTGCCACTCTCAACGGATCATTAGAAAATGGTGAATCGTTGACAAGTCATTGCTATTGCAAAGCTCTCATTATTAAAGATTTAGTTTAAGTATAACTCTGACTGGTGTGTGAAGTTTGAAGTCTGGTTCATCCTTGGGAGCAATTTCCAAACGCCTGAAGGTGCCACGTTCATCCGTACAAACAATAGTCCGCAAGTATAAACACCATGGGACAATGCAGCCGTCATACTGCTCAGGAAGGAGACGCATTCTGTCTCCTAGAGATGAACGTACTTTGGTGCCAAAAGTGCAAATCAATCCCAGAACAGCAGCAAAGGACCTTGTGAAGATGCTGGAGGAAACAGGTACAAAAGTATCCATATCCACAGTAAAACGAGTCCTATATCGACATAACCTGAAAGGCCGCTCAGCAAGGAAGAAGCCACTGCTCCAAAACCGCTATAAAAAAAGCCAGACTACGGTTTGCATCTGCACATGGGGACGAAGATCATACTTTTTGGAGAAATGTCCTCTGGTCTGATGAAACAAAAATAGAACTGTTTGGCCATAATGACCATTGTTATGTTTGGAGGAAAAAGGGGGATGCTTGCAAGCCGAAGAACACCATCCCAACCGTGAGGCACGGGGGTGGCAGCATCATGTTGTGGGGGTGCTTTACTGCAGGAGGGACTGGTGCACTTCACAAAATAGATGGCATCATGAGGAGGAAATTTATGTGGATATATTGAAGCAACATCAAGACATCAGTCAGGAAGTTAAAGCTTGGTCGCAAATGGGTCTTCCAAATGGACAATGACCCCAAGCACACTTCCAAAGTTGTGGCAAAATGGCTTAAGGACAACAAAGTCAAGGTATTGGAGTGGCCATCACAAAGCCCTGACCTTGTGGGCAGAACTAAAAAAACTTGTGCGAGCAAGGAGGCCTACAAACCTGACTCAGTTACACCAGCTCTGTCAGGAGGAATGGGCCAAAATTCACCCAACTTTATTGTGGGAAGCTTGTGGAAGGCTACCTGAAACGTTTGACCCAAGTTAAACAATTTAAAGGCAATGCTACCAAATACTAATTGAGTGTATGTAAACTTCTGACCCACTGGGAATGTGATGAAAGAAATAAAAGCTGAAATAAATAATTCTCTCTACTACTTTTCTGACATTTCACTTCTTAAAATAAATTGGTGATCCTAACTGACCTAAGACTGGGAATTCTTACTAGGATTAAATGTCAGGAATTGTGTAAAACTGAGTTTAAATGTATTTGGCGAAGGTGTATGTAAACTTCCGACTACAACTGTAACTAGGAATAAAGTGACAGATAATAAACAATAGCAGCAGCGTATGTGACGTGAGTCAAAGTTACTGCAGATAGTCCAGGTAGCCATTTGGTGAACTATTTATCAGTCTTATGGCTTGGTGGGGTAGAAGCTGTTCAGGGTCCTGTTGGTTCCAGACTTCGCACATCGGAACCTCTTGCCGTACGTGATACAATCATTTCCATGGTAATGTAGAATGTTCATTCAAATGACGCTAACGGATGTGGCGGTTGCAATGGAATGTATTTATTGTAATGTCAGTTGAGTTGATGCAACAAATCACAGCACAGACTGATGGGAACACTTCCTGATTTTAGTTACTGCTTTGCTCCAATGGGTACACTCGCAATGGTCGACAGTCCTCCCATTATGACATCATTGTCTTGAATGGGAACACCCGTTCTGTTCAACGAGGGGATTCGATTCATCTGGCGCCCAGTGAGGACCCGTTCTGTTCAACGAGGGGATTCGATTCATCTGGCGCCCAGTGAGGACCCGTTCTGTTCAACGAGGGGATTCGATTCATCTGGCGCCCAGTGAGGACCCGTTCTGTTCAACGAGGGGATTCGATTCATCTGGCGCTCAGTGAGGCTTGTTTTACAACCCGGTGATGTTTTGGAACCGGGCTTCCTCCCAGGTCTCAGCCAGCACATGGAGTAATGAGGAGGATTCTCTGGGAAGATCACAATTGCATAGTCCTCACGTCACCTCTGCTCATCTCCTTCTCAAAACACACATTGGATGAGAGACAGAGGTCCTCTGGCTTTGTCATCCAATGCGTTCTGAGAAAGAGATGGATGGGGATTCGATTCATCTGGCGCCCAGTGAGGACCCGTCGTTGGCCTTGACCTAGATGTTCTGCTGCATCGTCAGTCTGATGTTCTACCTCCTCCATTATCAGAATAAACTGGTCCCATTGTCGACAGCAGGGACATTCCCTGTCTGTTGGGAGAGGTAGGCATCTCACTCAACTGCACCACCAGTCACCATGCGTTCTGTGTGGAGTAAAGGTGGTCTAGAGTTTTTTCCCCTCTGGTTGCACATTTAACATGCTGGTAGAAATGAGGTAAAAAAGATTTAAGTTTGCCTGCATTAAAATCCCCGGCCACTAGGAGCGCCACCTCTGGATGAGCTTTTTCCTGTTTTCTTATGGCCTTATACAGTTTGTTGAGTGCGGTCTTAGTTCCAGCATTGGTCTGTGGTGGTCGACATTGTTATATATTTTTTTACCTTTTGTAAATAGTTAACCTGGCACAATCCCTTCAGTGAAACATGGTGGTGAGACCTGAAAATAGCGGTGCAGGGACGCACCCCATTCAACCTGACAGAGCTTGAGAGGATCTGCAGAGAAGAATGGGAGAAACAAGTGTGCCAAGCTTGTAGCGTCATACCCACGAAGACTTGAGGCTGTAATCACTGCCAAAGGTGCTTCAACAAAGTACTGAGTAAAGGGTCTGAAAATGTACATGTTTTATCAGTGCTATATTTTTAAAACATTTGCAAAAATTTCTAAAAACATGTTTTCGCTTTGTCATTATGGGGTATTGTGTGTCGATTGAGGATTTTATTTAATACATTTTAGAATAAGGCTGTAACGTAACAAAATAAAAAAAGTCAAGGGGTCTGAATACTTTCCGAATGCACTGTATATATTTAGCTTAGATGTGCTCCATTTAAACAGTGGACAAAATTATTCAACTCAGTTTCTCCTTCAAGCACCATCTCTCAATCCGTCCTGTGTGTCGTGCGGCAGCATCGCAGTAGTGGAAACCAAGATTGTTCTCAGGGCAGTCCTGGTTGTAGCTAGATATGTCCGAGTCGCATTGGGACAGTTTTAGCCTTTTAGCTAACCTTAATCTAATTCTATTAACCTGACAAGTTATTTGCGCTAACCTGCCACATTAATTATCCTAACGTTAACCTAATTCTACTAACCTGCCACGTTATTTGCATTAACCTACCACATTAATTATCCTAACGTTAACCTAATTCTACTAACCTGCCACGTGATTTGCACTAACTTACCACATGAATTATCCTAACGTTAACCTAATTCTACTAACCTGCCACGTTATTTGCACTAACCTGCTACGAAAAGTAACTCATGCTAGTCAAAACCCGGCAGACCTGCCCTGAGAACAGTCTTGGTTTCCACTAATGCGCCACAGCGCTCTAGGCAGACTCCGTTTATAGCTCAGTGGCAGAGACACTGCAAATTGAACTCGGTGAGATACTCCTAAATTGATAGTACAATTTGTTTAGGCAATTTTACAGCTAGCTAGCTACTTCACATGCAAGGAACAGAGCGCAGGCTTTTTTTGTTGCGCCTTTCTCAAATCATCAACAGCCTATAGTCGCATCATGCAGCCCATATATCTTCTGATTTCTAAGACATTCTAAGGTTTGTGTCATTCACAAATAGTTGAGAAATGACTCGAAATCTAGCATATAGGACCTGTTTCAAATGATTACTTTTACGCTCAACATTGCCACTTCATATTCACACTCTCGCTCCGGAATGGGAAAAATATCCTTTCTATTTTATTCAGCCAAGTTCAATTATATTCTTTTTCTTCATAAAACAGTAACAGGAAACAGAAGATTGGGCACCACTGACCTAGAATCACATGGAGCAAGGTTACCGATGTCACGCCCTGACCTTAGAGAGCCTTTTTATGTCTCTATTTGGTTTGGTCAGGGTGTGATTTGGGTGGGCATTCTATGTTTTTGTTTTCTATGATTTTGTCTTTCTATGTTTTGGCCGGGTATGGTTCTCAATCAGGGACAGCTGTCTATTGTTGTCTCTGATTGGGAACCATACTTAGGTAGCACTTTTCCACTCATTTCTGTGTGGGTAGTTAACTTTGTTTGTGGCACATAGCCCTTAAGCTTCACGGTTGTTTTGTATTGTTTATTGTTGGCATCATTTCTAATAAAAAGGAATATGTTCACAACGCTACACGGCCGTGACAACCAATGTCCCTAATCCATGAAACAAACATTAGAATTCCCATTTTAAAGTTCCCTGATTTAAAAATCTGTATTTCTGGTTAATAATTATAATTCTTAATTGATTCTTATCCACATGTGGTATAGACATTGTTACCTTCCCACAAGACAAACTGAAAATATCTCACACAAACAAGGGAACTAACAAAGAAACTCCCTGGGACAACCAAAACCAAACAGGTGGGGCAGGAAGGGGTTCTGAAAGACATCCTTTAAAGTTGACATGCAACTAGGAAATGTGTCCTAAACGTTTCCCACCATGGATGCCCACTAAGGAGAGCCAAACGAAAAGACAAGCCCACACCAACTGAAGATAGGGAGTAAACAGAAAGCAGAGCCAAACGAAAAGACAAGCCCCCACCAACTGAAGATAGGGAGTAAATAGGAAGCAGAGCTCTAGGAAACAGGGAAGACACCGGATAAAAGGCCTGGTTTCACAACTTAAACAGGGAAGACACCGGATAAAAGGCCTGGTTTCACAACTTAAACAGGGAAGACACCGGATAAAAGGCCTGGTTTCACAACTTAAACAGGGAAGACACCGGACAAAAGGCCTGGTTTCACAACTTAAACAGGGAAGACACTGGATAAAAGGCCTGGTTTCACAACTTAAACAGGGAAGACACTGGATAAAAGGCCTGGTTTCACAACTTAAACAGGGAAGACACCGGATAAAAGGCCTGGTTTCACAACTTAAACAGGGAAGACACTGGATAAAAGGCCTGGTTTCACAACTTAAACAGGGAAGACACCGGATAAAAGGCCTGGTTTCACAACTTAAACAGGGAAGACACCGGATAAAAGGCCTGGTTTCACAACTTAAACAGGGAAGACACTGGATAAAAGGCCTGGTTTCACAACTTAAACAGGGAAGACACCGGATAAAAGGCCTGGTTTCACAACTTAAACAGGGAAGACACCGGATAAAAGGCCTGGTTTCACAACTTAAACAGGGAAGACACCGGATAAAAGGCCTGGTTTCACAACTTAAACAGGGAAGACACCGGATAAAAGGCCTGGTTTCACAACTTAAACAGGGAAGACACCGGATAAAAGGCCTGGTTTCACAACTTAAACAGGGAAGACACCGGATAAAAGGCCTGGTTTCACAACTTAAACAGGGAAGACACCGGATAAAAAGCCTGGTTTCACAACTTAAACAGGGAAGACACCGGATAAAAGGCCTGGTTTCACAACTTAAACAGGGAAGACACCGGATAAAAGGCCTGGTTTCACAACTGAAACAGGGAAGACACCGGATAAAAGGCCTGGTTTCACAACTTAAACAGGGAGAGCCAACAAAAGTCATTACTCTCTCAGCATCTCTCATGCCCACTGATGCACAGGCCAGCAGGTCTTACGTATCACCTGGACCAGCACGGGTCAGCAGGTCTTACGTATCACCTGGACCAGCACAAGCCAGCAGGTGTTATGTATCACCTGGACCAGCACAGGCCAGCAGGTGTTACATATCACCTGGACAGCACAGGCCAGCAGGTCTTACGTATCACCTGGACCAGCACAGGCCAGCAGGTGTTACATATCACCTGGACCAGCACAGGGCAATAGGTCTTACGTATCACCTGGGGTAGCACGGGTGAAACGTCTTCTGACTAATGAGATGACACCAATCAGTGCACAATCACTTTTGCAAAAAGCAGCTCTGGAGTAGTTTCAGAACTAATGAGCTGCTCTACAACAGTGAACACACTGACCACAGAACTGTAACAGAAGCAGATTGTGGTCTAATCCACTGTTCTTACCTGAATCTGAATCTCCCTCTTCTTCTCCTCTCACAGTTCCACTCAGACCCGGTGTTTTCCTGCAGTCCACCAGCCGCACAGACACCCTCTTCAGACCCCACAGTAAGGCAACCGTGGGAGAGACACGACCTGGGGACCCTGGGAGAGGGAAAGACATGTCCTGGAAACCACAAAAATAAACAGTCAATTTAGGGTGGGAAACACTCTCCTACCTTGATTCCTCTCATTCTCTAGACTTCCTGCTATAAATGCATTAGAGGAGAAAGTCCAATCAGAATCACCTGTATTTGCCAAAAAACATTCACATATCAGTATTCGGATGAACCTCAAATATTCTCCTCCAATGCATTTTATAGCAGAAGGTCCAGGAATTAAGGACTGTTGAGAACCAGAAACACTGTGGCTGGGATGTACTCACACCACTCCCCCTCTGCTCTGGGGTGTGGCTCTCTGGAGATGACTCCACCTTCAGCCTGTTGCTAGGAAACCAATCCTTGTCTTTCACGTCCCATTCTTTGTCGCAGTGAATAGAATCGTCATCACCACCAAACTGTCTGGGACTCGCGGGTGTCACATTAGATACTTCCTGTACCTTTCTGATGTCCTCCTTCACTGTAGAGCCCTGGGAGGGCCAGGAAGCGGAATATTGCCTCGTTTTTGGATCTGTAAAAGGGAAGAGTATGACTACCGGTAAAAACATAGGTTATAGCTTGCTCTCTCATCTGATTCCAAACATATCACTTATCATCCTAGGACCTTCCGTCGGATAGCAATAGACAAGCGAACTCTGAATACAAACTAAACAAAAAACATAAATCCACCTTTAATAAATAACGAATTTTTTTTTAACAAGGTCAGTAGAATTTAAAACCACACCCTGGTTCAACAACGGCATAGTGTGTCCCCTGTTAAGACAATACTCACTGGTGTTAATCGGATCTTCAGTCTCCTCCTCTTTCACTACAAAAGGGTCCTCTTCTTTCAATGTGATATCTTCCTCTTCCTCATTTTTCATTCTGAAAGCTTCTACCTCCCCTTCTTCCACTATGACAACCTCTATCCCTTCTTCCTCTTTCACGGTGACAGCCTCTAACCCTTCCATCTCTTCCACTGGAATAGCCTCTATCCCCTCTTCCTCTTTCACTGTGACAGCCTCTATCCCCTCTTCCTCTTCCACTGTAACAGCCTCTAACCCTCCAATCTCTTCCACTGTGACGGCCTCTATCCCTCCCATCTCTTCCACTGTGACGGCCTCTATCTCCTCCTCCTCTTCCTCCCTTTTAATTCGACACGCTTCTTCCGTTCCTATCACTGTAATATCCTCCTCTTCTTCTTTAATGACAATGTTCATCCCCAGAGCTGCTTTCTCCGTCCAGCAGACCTCCTCTTCATTAGCAGGAGGAGAGTAGCTTTGTGAGCTCATTGTGTCGGGAATGTTAGCTAGCTAGCTATCATTAGCGACTACCCTAGTGCTCGGCTCGGTAACACATTAGCACATTTAACAAGCAAATTACGTTTAAATGAACTAGTAGATACGTTAACAGAAGTGTGTTTAAATCACTGGGATGGATTTGTGTAGCTACACAAACATGATCTACAGAGCTTCAATGTTTCTACTTCTTGTCGGCTAGCAAGCTACCGAGGTGGTTGAACCGTGTCGTTCCAGAAGCGTCCAAAGCAGCCGGTCGTCACTAGTTACCACAGCCTCAAAGTCATAAGCCCCACCCATTTCTACAATTTATCTTCTTAAAATTTAATTTCAACCTTAATCCTAACCACATTGCCAATCTTATGCTGAACCCTAAATTAAGACCAAAAAGCAAATGTTTGTTTTCATTAATATTTCGATATAGTCAATTTTTACATTGTGGCTGTGGTAACTAGTGGAAAACCGTGTGTCCACTACATTATACGTCACGCGAGAAGCATCACCTGAAAAACGTACTTCGCCATCGGCTGACTGGAGTCGGTAACGCAGTTTCTAAAAAGATTCACTACATCAAATCAAATTGTATTGGTCACATACACATAGTTAGCAGATGTTAAGGGTCACATACACATGGTTAGCAGATGTTATTGGTCACATACACATGGTTAGCAGATGTTAATGTGAGTGTAGCGAAACGCTTGTGCTTCTAGTTCCCGACAACGCAGTAATATCTAACAAATTCACAACAACTACCTTATACACACAAATGTAAGGGATGAAGAAGAATATGTACATATAAATATATGGATGAGCGATGGCCGTGTGGCATAGGCAAGATGCAATAGAGCAGTATATACATATGAGATGAGTGATGTAGGATATGTAAACATTATTACATTTAAGTCATTTAGCAGACGGTCTTATCCAGAGCGACTTATAAATTGGAAAGTTCATACATATTCATCCTGGTCCCCCCGTGGGAATTGAACACTGGTCCCCCCGTGGGAATTGAACCCTGGTCCCCCCGTGGGAATTGAACCCTGGTCCCCCCGTGGGAATTGAACCCACAACCCTGGCATTGCAAGCGCCATGCTCTACCAACTGAGCCACACGGGACCAACGGAACTTTTTTATTAAAGTGCCGTTATTTAAAGTGACTAGTGATACCTTCATTAAGTCAATGTATTAAAGTGGCGTTATTTAAAGTGACTAGTGGTACCTTCATTAAGTCAATGTATTAAAGTGGCGTTATTTAAAGTGACTAGTGATACCTTCATTAAGTCAATGTATTAAAGTGGCGTTATTTAAAGTGACTAGTGGTACCTTCATTAAGTCAATGTATTAAAGTGGCGTTATTTAAAGTGACTAGTGGTACCTTCATTAAGTCAATGTATTAAAATGGCGTTATTTAAAGTGACTAGTGGTACCTTCATTAAGTCAATGTATTAAAGTGGCGTTATTTAAAGTGACTAGTGGTACCTTCATTAAGTCAATGTATTAAAGTGGCGTTATTTAAAGTGACTAGTGATACCTTCATTAAGTCAATGTATTAAAGTGGCGTTATTTAAAGTGACTAGTGGTACCTTCATTAAGTCAATGTATTAAAGTGGCGTTATTTAAAGTGACTAGTGATACCTTCATTAAGTCAATGTATTAAAGTGGCGTTATTTAAAGTGACTAGTGGTACCTTCATTAAGTCAATGTATTAAAGTGGCGTTATTTAAAGTGACTAGTGGTACCTTCATTAAGTCAATGTATTAAAGTGGCGTTATTTAAAGTGACTAGTGGTACCTTCATTAAGTCAATGTATTAAAGTGGCGTTATTTAAAGTGACTAGTGGTACCTTCATTAAGTCAATGTATTAAAATGGCCAGAGACTGTTGTTGACAGCAGCATTTATTACATCAACATTTTCCCATTATTAAAGTGACTAGAGATTTGAGTCAGTATGTTGGCAGCAGCCTCTCTATGTTAGTGATGGCTGTTTAACAGTCTGACGGTCTTGAGATAGAAGCTGTTTTTCAGTCTCGGTCCCTGCTTTGATGCACCTGTACTGACCTCACCTTCTGGATGATAGCGGGGTGAACATGCAGTGGCTCAGGTGGTTATTGTCCTTGATGATCTTTATGGCCTTCCTGTGACATCGGGTGGTGTATGTGTCCTGGAGGGCAGGTAGTTTGCCTCCGGTGATGCGTTGTGCAGACCTCACTACCCTCTGGAGAGCCTTGCGGTTGTGGGCGGTGCAGTTGCCGTACCAGGCGGTGATACAGCCCGACAGGATGCTCTCGATGGTGCATCTGTAGAAGTTTGTGAGTGTTTTAGATGACAAGCCAAATTTCTTCAGCCTCCTGAGGTTGAAGAGGTGCTGTTGCACCGTCTTCACCACGCTGTCTGTGTGGGTGGACTATTTCAGTTTGTCCGTGATGTGTACGCCAAGGAACTTAAAACATTCCCCCTTCTCCACTACTGTCCTGTCGATGTGGATGGAGGGGTGCTCTCTCTGCTGTTTCCTGAAGTCCATGATCATCTCCTTTGTTTACTTTGACGTTGAGTGAGAGGTTATTTTTCTGACACCATACTCCAAGGGCCCTCACCTCCTCCCTGTAAGCCGTCTCATCGTTGTTGGTAATCCAGCTGAGCCGTTGTTGCTCCTAGACGTTTCCACTTCACAATAACAGCACTTACAGTTGACCGGGGCAGCTATAGCAGGGCAGACATTTTACAAACTGACTTGTTGGAAAGGTGGTATCCAATGACGTTGAAAGTCACTGAGCTCTTCAGTAAGGCCATTCTAATGTCATTGCTTGTCTATGGAGATTGCATGGCTGTGTGCTCGATTTTATACACCTGCCAGCAACGGATGTGGCTGAAATAGCCGAATCCACTAATTTGAATGGACGTCCACATACTTTTGTTGAGAGAGGACTAATGACTTTTAAAGGGCATTTAAAGGGCTAGACCCACCCCTTTCAGGTTGATGAGGTGAAAAAATCTAAATCCACTCATTTGAAGGGACGTCCACATACTTTTGTATATCTGCTGTACTTGTAGGTTGTTTACTCTGTATAACTAACGTGTAATTTAAAATATAGATATATTTAACCTTTATTAAGAACAAATTCTTATTTACAATGAAGGCCTACCCCGGCAAAACCCGGACGACGCTGGGTCAATTGTGCGTCCGCCCTATTGGACTCCCAATCACGGCCGGATGTGATACAGCCTGGATTCGAAACCAGGTACTGTAGTGACCCCTCTTGCACTGAGATGCAGTGCCTCAGACTACTGTGCCACTCTGGAACCCAGGGTAATGCTGGCTTCTCTATGAATAAGGAGGTCATGTGTTCTACGTAGCAGGAGGATTCCCCTCAAGAGTCCACGGTTGTTCCCCATCTCCACTGCTGTAGCAGTCGGCTACATAAAATAATTATATAAAAATCATCGCAAATGCTTTAGGTGGTATAAGTTCACATTTCCTGACTCAAAACCAATAGTACTTTGGACCAAAAAAATAACTCAAGTCGGCCACACACTTTCAATAAAACAACGAATTTGTCCACACTTCGCGGATTTCTGAATCATTAAGTAGCAGAGCTAGGCCTGCATCCAGCAACGTCGCGAGTCAAGTTGTTGCAGCTGTTTCAGTACAGAACTACAGGGAGAGAGAGGGCGAGAGGTTAAACTCCAATGGACTAGTTTCATAGTTTGGAATTACTTCAGCGTTTCTTGATTTTTAAAAGTTGATTGACATCAAAATCCATCTGTATGAGATAGAAAACTCGGTCTTCTCATAGAAAACATCTTTAGCGAACGGCTAGGCCTACAAACGAATATGACCACTCTATGGAAGGATGAGACTCTCACAAACACGATGGCGTTCCCCGTTTTGCTCTACCGAAGATGATACCACCAATGTGCCAACTTCGGTCTCAAGCGTCTGAAGGTAACCAGGTACCTGTTTCAAAAACAAATGGAATTATGTTTTATTTTTGGACTGTTTGTTTAGCCATTGTATCAATGTGTTATTCAATGTGTTTCTATGATCATGACAAGATTCAACAACTGAGACATAAACTGAACAAGTTCCACAGACATGTGACTAACAGAAATGTAATAATGTGTCCCTGAACAAAGGGGGGGGGGTCAAAATCAAAAGTAACAGTCAGTATCAGGTGTGGCCACCAGCTGCATTAAGTACGGCAGTTTATCTCCTCCTCATGGACTGCACCAGATTTGCCAGTTCTTGCTGTGAGATGTTACCCCACTCTTCCACCAAGGTACCTGCAAGTTCCCGGGCATTTCTGGGGGGAATGGCCCTAGCCCTCACCCTCCGATCCAACAGGTCCCAGACATGCTCAATGGGATTGAGATTCGGGCTCTTCACTGGTCATGGCAGAACATTGACATTCCTGTCTTGCAGGAAATAAACACAGAACGAGCAGTATGGCTGGTGGCATTGTCATGCTGGAGGGTCATGTCAGGATGAGCCTGCAGGAAGGGTACCACATGAGGGAGGAGGATGTCTTCCCTGTAACGCTCAGCGTTGAGATTGCCTGCAATTACAACAAGCTCAGTCCGATGACGCTGTGACAAACCGCCCCAGACCATGACAGACCCTTCACCTCCAAATCAATCCCACTCCAGAGTACAGGCCTCGATGTAACACTCATTTCTTCGACGATAACTGGGAATCCGACCATCACCCCTGGTGAGACAAAACCATGACTCGTCAGTGAAGAGCATTTTTTGACAGTCCTGTCTGGTCCAGCGACGGTGGGTTTGTACCCATAGGCGACGTTGTTGCTGGTGATGTCTGGTGAGGACCTGCTTTACAACAGGCCTACAAGCCCTCAGTCCAGCCTCTCTCAGCCTATTGAGGACAGTCGGAGCACTGATGGAGGGATTGTATGTTCCTGGTGGAACTCGGGCAGTTGTTGTCCTGTCCTGTACCTGTCCCGCAGGTGTGATGTTCGGATGTACCGATCCTGTGCAGGTGTTGTTACACGTGGTCTGCCACTGTGAGGACAATCAGCTGTCCGTCCTGTCTCCCTGTAGCGCTGTCTTAAGCGTCTCACAGTACGGACATTGCAATTTATTGCCCTAGTCATATCTGCAGTCCTCATTCCTCCTTGCAGCATGCCTAAGTCACGTTCACGCAGATGAGCAGGGACCCTGGGCATCTTTAGTTTGGTGTTTTTCAGAGTCCGTAGAAAGGCCTCTTTAGTGTCCTAAGTTTTCATTACTGTGACCTTAATTGCCTGCCATCTGTAAGCTGTTAGTGTCTTAACAACCGTTCCACAGGTGCATGTTCATTAATTGTTTATGGTTCATTGAACAAGCATGGGAAACAGTGTTTAAACCCTTTACAATGAAGATCTGTGAAGTTATTTGGATTTTTATATATTATCTTTGAAAGACAGGGTCCTGAAAAGGGGACAATTTTTTTTTGCTGAGTTTACATGATATACTGTTACACCGTGTAGGAGCAGTTTGGATCTACTCAGTACTGTTACACCGTGTAGGAGCAGTTTGGACCTACTCAGTACTGTTACACCGTGTAGGAGCAGTTTGGACCTACTCAGTACTGTTACAAGGTGTAGCAGCAGTTTGGACCTACTCAGTACTGTTACACCGTGTAGGAGCAGTTTGGACCTACTCAGTACTGTTACACCGTGTAGGAGGAGTTTGGACCTACTCAGTACTGTTACACCGTGTAGGAGCAGTTTGGACCTACTCAGTACTGTTACACCGTGTAGGAGCAGTTTGGACCTACTCAGAACTGTTAGACCGTGTAGGAGCAGTTTGGACCTACCCAGTACTGTTACACCGTGTAGGAGCAGTTTGGACCTACTCAGTACTGTTACACCGTGTAGGAGCAGTTTGGACCTACTCAGTACTGTTACACCGTGTAGGAGCAGTTTGGACCTACCCAGTACTGTTACACCGTGTAGGAGCAGTTTGGACCTACTCAGTACTGTTACACCGTGTAGGAGGAGTTTGGACCTAGCTTCCTTATTGGGATATTATCTGTTTGTTTGATTGATTTCCTGAATGCAGATGTACAGTAGTATGGTAGGGTGTTTAAAATGCTCACTCATTAAATATAGTCACTAATCAACACATGCTTCTCTTATATTATGAAATAAATGAAAAATCTACTTTTTGTCTCAAAATAAAATAAAAATGTCCATTGACTTTGTTACCCTCCTCACCCAGCAGACAGAGATGTGCCTGTTTCAGTCAATGCTGCCAGTGTGACGTATAATCTAATGGACGGGACGCTTCTTCAACAACGGCGAGTTATCCAGCTCCGTAGCTTTTAGCCAACATAGCCGAAAGCATTGCAGCTCTTTACACGTTTTCGGGATATATTAGCCACAGTGTTTTAAACACACTTGTCGTATCTACTAGTTAGTTACCCAATTTAATGTAATATGTACGTTGTTGTTAGCTAACTGGCTGAGTAAATTAGCAGTAGTGCTAGTCTAGTCACTAATGCTAACTAGCTATTTAGCTAACATCCCAACCATGAGCTCAGTAAACGACTCCTCACCTTCTAAAGATGGGATCTGCTGGAAGGAGAAAGAAACTCTTGGGCTGAACATTGTCATGAAAGAGGAGAAGGAAGAAGAGGATGTCACAGTAAAAAAAGAAGTAAAGGGCGAGGCTGTTACAGTGAAAGAAGAAGAGTTAGAAGTTAAATTGACAGATGGTGAAGAAGCGTTGAGAGTGGAAGAGGATGTTACAGTAAAAGAAGAGGGGGAGGTAAAAGAAGAGGTGGGGGAGATGACTGTCACAGTGAAAGAAGAGGAAGACATTTTTGGAATGAAGGAAGTGGGGGAGATTACTGTCACATTGGAAGAAGAAGAAGAGGAGGAGACAGGAGATCTGATTAACAGCAGTGAGTAATATCTCAACCAGGGGTACAAACTCTGCAGTTGTTGAACCGATGTGTGATTTTAAAGGGGAATTCTACTGAAGTTCTACACTTTAGTAGTTCTGTGCTGTAGGAATTGTTAAAACTACAAAGAGATGGGGGCGGCCAACAAAACGTTAACATTTGTAAACATCTGAATATCTCTTTCTGTAGTGCTTTGCTTGACATCACATAAAAGCAAAAATCAACTAATGTGTGACTTCAAATGATGAAGAGGACAGAATCAAGACAAGGAAGGATAATTTTGATCTAGATAAAATGTATTAAAAAATAATTACCACATGTTATTTAAAATCCTTTAATGGTATTTTGACGCACCCGTGCATCAATCTTACAGAAACCATTGATTTCAAAGCTTAGCAACACATACAACTCTATGCACAAGGACTAGTTTTAGTCCCCTACCGACCCCCGAGGAGCCTCCACTGGAAGACTCATCTGTTGGGTTGGTAGCATGTGGAAAGAGGCTGTTGAGAGCAGTCCATTTTATGGACTTAGACCTCACAGGTGGGGGTTATTGCTATGTGACAATATAAATAATAAAATGCTTGAAGTCAGTCATGACAAATAAAGGGATATTCTGTTTCCATTCAATGTTATACACAATAAGCAGTTATATATTAATTCTATATACTTTAAATACATTCTATTCAACAACAACCAAAATATATACAAATAAATGTTTTTTCTGATATCAAAGTGGCTCTAACCAGTTGTTAGTTCTATTTCTGAGGTTAAGAGACAAAAAACACTGGTTGTTCATTCTTTTGGCATAGTTTCTAGCCAATCATACTGGTTGTTCATTCTATAGTTTCTAGCCAATCACACTTGTTGTTCATTCTATAGTTTCTAGCCAATCACACTTGTTGTTCATTCTATAGTTTCTAGCCAATCACACTGGTTGTTCATTCTATAGTTTCTAGCCAATCATACTGGTTGTTCATTCTATAGTTTCTAGCCAATCACACTGGTTGTTCATTCTATAGTTTCTAGCCAATCACACTGGTTGTTCATTCTATAGTTTCTAGCCAATCACACTGGTTGTTCATTCTATAGTTTCTAGCCAATCACACTGGTTGTTCATTCAAAAAATAAATGGTTGCTATGCAGGCTGGCGAACATTGTTCTCCCTTGCTAGCTAGCCAACTAAAGCTAATAGTCACATCAACCTCTGCAGCTGGAATGAAACTAAACAAACTAGATGTATTGTATTAGTTAGACTGTTTTTCTATTGATATTTATTTTGTGTAATATAATAATATATTCCTAATAGTGGTGATGCTTGATTTCACCAGACTGGTTTAGAAAATGTTGTCTCAGCCGGTCACGTTCGTTCCCTACGGCAGGGCGGAGGTCACGTTTCAAAATGTCAACATTGTTTCTGTAGTGGCTTCAAACGACGTCCCAATATTCTAATTAGCCACTTCCTTTAGACCTTTACAAGGAGTGTTTCAACATGTTTCCATGACAACACGTCTCCATGTGTCCAAGAAAATGTCTAAGATATATTTTATTGGTTGAACAAAATAAAAAAAATGATACTTAAAGGTTTATCTCGCAGTTAAAGAAAGCAATGTATCCTGGTAAACACAGACCGGTCCCGGTTGATAATGATAGTAAACACAGACCGGTCCCGGTTGATAATGATAGTAAACACAGACCGGTCCCAGTTGGTAATGATAGTAAACACAGACCGGTCCCAGTTGATAATGATGGTAAACACAGACCGGTCCCAGTTGATAATGATGGTAAACACAGACCGGTCCCAGTTGATAATGATAGTAAACACAGACCGGTCCCAGTTGATAATGATGGTAAACACAGACCGGTCCCGGTTGATAATGATAGTAAACACAGACCGGTCCCAGTTGATAATGATAGTAAACACAGACCGGTCCCAGTTGATAATGATGGTAAACACAGACCGGTCCCAGTTGATAATGATGGTAAACACAGACCGGTCCCAGTTGATAATGATGGTAAACACAGACCGGTCCCAGTTGATAATGATAGTAAACACAGACCGGTCCCAGTTGATAATGATGGTAAACACAGACCGGTCCCGGTTGATAATGATAGTAAACACAGACCGGTCCCAGTTGATAATGATAGTAAACACAGACCGGTCCCAGTTGATAATGATGGTAAACACAGACCGGTCCCAGTTGATAATGATGGTAAACACAGACCGGTCCCAGTTGGTAATGATAGTAAACACAGACCGGTCCCAGTTGGTAATGATAGTAAACACAGACCGGTCCCAGTTGATAATGATGGTAAAACACAGACCAATCCCAGTTGATAATGATGGTAAACACAGATCGGTCCCAGTTGATAATGATGGTAAACACAGACCGGTCCCCGTTGATAATGATGGTAAACACAGACCGGTCCCAGTTGATAATGATGGTAAACACAGACCGGTCCCCGTTGATAATGATGGTAAACACAGACCGGTCCCAGATGATAATGATGGTAAACACAGACCGGTCCCAGTTAATAATGATGGTAAACACAGACCGGTCCAAGATGATAATGATGGTAAACACAGACCGGACCCAGTTGGTAATGATGGTAAACACAGACCGGTCCCCGTTGATAATGATGGTAAACACAGACCGGTCCCAGATGATAATGATGGTAAACACAGACCGGTCCCAGTTGATAATGATGGTAAACACAGACCGGTCCAAGATGATAATGATGGTAAACACAGACCGGACCCAGTTGGTAATGATGGTGAACACAGACCGGTCCCAGTTGATAATGATGGTAAACACAGATTGGACCCGGTTGATAATGATGGTAAACACAGACCGGTCCCAGTTGATAATGATGGTAAACACAGACCGGTCCCAGTTGGTAATGATGGTAAACACAGACCGGCCCAAGATGATAATGATGGTAAACACAGACCGGTCCCGGTTGATAATGATGGTAAACACAGACCGGTCCCAGTTGATAATGATGGTAAACACAGACCGGTCCCAGTTGATAGTAAACACAGACCGGTCCCAGTTGATAATGATGGTAAACACAGACCGGTCCCAGTTGATAATGATGGTAAACACAGACCGGTCCCAGTTGATAATGATGGTAAACACAGACCGGTCCCAGTTGATAATGATGGTAAACACAGACCGGTCCCAGTTGATAATGATGGTAAACACAGACCGGTCCCGGTTGATAATGATGGTAAACACAGACCGGTCCCAGTTGATAATGATGGTAAACACAGACCGGTCCCAGTTGATAATGATGGTAAACACAGACCGGTCCCAGTTGATAATGATGGTAAACACAGACCGGTCCCAGTTGATAATGATGTGTAAACACAGACCGGTCCCAGTTGATAATGATGGTAAACACAGACCGGTCCCAGTTGATAATGATGTAAACACAGACCGGTCCCAGTTGATAATGATGGTAAACACAGACCGGTCCCAGTTGATAATGATGGTAAACACAGACCGGTCCCAGTTGATAATGATGGTAAACACAGACCGGTCCCAGTTGATAATGATGGTAAACACAGACCGGTCCCAGTTGATAATGATGGTAAACACAGACCGGTCCCGGTTGATAATGATGGTAAACACAGACCGGTCCCAGTTGATGGTAAACACAGACCGGTCCCCGTTGGTAATGATGGTAAACACAGACCGGTTCGAGTTGATAATGATGGTAAACACAGACCGGTCCCAGTTGATAATGATGGTAAAACAGGTTCCAATTTATATTGTTGGTAAAATGGGGTTAGAATGGTACACAAGGGGTTAAGATGGGGCTAGAATGGTACATAAGGGGTTAAGATGGGGTTAGAATGGTACATAAGGGGTTAAGATGGGGTTAGAATGGTACATAAGGGGTTAAGATGGGGTTAGAACGGTACATAAGGGGTTAAGATGGGGTTAGAATGGTACATAAGGGGCTAAGATGGGGTTAGAACGGTACATAAGGGGTGCATTTATCAGGTAAACTGACTTCAGTGGTGTTTAGTGGTGTAATCTCCTGGGTTAAGATGGGGTTAGAACGGTACATAAGGGGTTAAGATGGGGTTAGAACGGTACATAAGGGGTTAAGATGGGGTTAGAACGGTACATAAGGGGTTAAGATGGGGCTAGAACGGTACATAAGGGGGTAACCCTTATGTACCGTTCTAGCCCCATCTTAACCCCTTATGTACCGTTCTAACCCCATCTTAACCCCTTATGTACCGTTCTAGCCCCATCTTAACCCCTTATGTACCATTCTAACCCCATCTTAACCCCTTATGTACCGTTCTAACACCATCTTAACCCCTTATGTACCGTTCTAACACCATCTTAACCCCTTATGTACCGTTCTAATCCCATCTTAACCCCTTATGTACCGTTCTAACCCCATCTTAACCCCTTATGTACCGTTCTAGCCCCATCTTAACCCCTTATGTACCATTCTAACCCCATCTTAACCCCTTATGTACCGTTCTAACCCCATCTTAACCCCTTATGTACTGTTCTAACCCCATCTTAACCCCTTATGTACCGTTCTAGCCCCATCTTAACCCCTTATGTACCGTTCTAACCCCATCTTAACCTCTTATGTACCGTTCTAACCTGATCTAAACCCCTTATGTACCGTTCTAGCCCCATCTTAACCCCTTATGTACCGTTCTAACCCCATCTTAACCTCTTATGTACCGTTCTAACCTGATCTAAACCCCTTATGTACCGTTCTAACCCCATCTTAACCCCTTATGTACCATTCTAGCCCCATCTTAACCCCTTATGTACCGTTCTAACCCCATCTTAACCCCTTATGTACCACTCTAGCCCTATCTTAACCCTTTGTGTACCATTCTAGCCCCATCTTAATCCAACCACGGTGGCAGATTTCAAAAAGACTTTACGTCGAAAGCAAACCATGTGATTAACTGAGAACAGAGCCCAGCAGACAAATCATTACAAACAGTAACCAGCCAAGAAGAGGAGTAACAAAAGTCAGAATTAGCGATAAAATGTATCACCTACCTTTGATGATCTTCATATGGTTGCACTCCCAAGACTCCATGTTACACAATAAATGTTCGTTTTGTTCGATAAAGTCCCTCTTTATATTTAAAAACCTCAGTTTTGTTGGTGCGTTTTCAGTAATCCATTGGAACAAAGCGCGGTCACAGCAGGCAGACGAAAAATCTAAAAAGTACCATAAAAGTTCATAGAAACATGTCAAATGATGTTTATAATCAATCCTCGGGTTGTTTTTGTCATAAATAATCGATCATATTTCAAACGGACAATAGCTTCGTCAATAGAAAAGGAACGCGCAGGACTCATGTCTGGAAATTTACACTGTGCCTCTCATTGAAAGTCGTGTTTCTCCCTCATTTTTCAGAGTAAAAGCCTGAAACAATGCCTAAAGACTGGCCACATGTAGTGGAAGCCATAGGGATCGTGAACTGGGTCATAATTCTTTGTATGGTGGATAGGCTTTCAATGGAATAACAGCCATTTCAAAATAATAGCACCTCCTGGATGGATTTTCCTCAGGTTTTCCCCTGACATATCAGTTCTGTTATACTCACATTACACTCATTATTTTAACAGTTTTGGAAACTTTAGAGTGTTTTCTATCCAAATCTACCAATTATATGCATATCCTAGCTTCTGGGCCTGAGGAGCAGGCAGTTTACTTTGGGCACGCTTTTCATCCAAAATTCCGAAAGCTGCCCCCTACCCTAGTGAGGTTAACAGTTCCATTTGAATCATTCCTACACATCCACTGTCCCACAGCCCTGCCAGACAATGTATCAACTAATCTCCACTGTCCCACAGCCCAGCCAGGCAATTCATAAACTATTGTCCACTGTCCCACAGCCCTGCCAGGCAATTCATAAACTAATCTCCACTGTCCCACAGCCCAGCCAGGCCATTTATAAACTAATCTCCACTGTCCCACAACCCAGCCAGGCCATTTATAAACTAATCTCCACTGTCCCACAGCCCAGCCAGGCCATTTATAAACTAATCTCCACTGTCCCACAGCCCAGCCAGGCAATTCATCAACTAATCTCCACTAGAAAGACTCATTTAGACAGACATTATTACCCCATGCTTACAGCCTAGCATTTGGTTTACAAAAGAAGGGATTTGTAAAAATCTTGCTATTTGCCTCTCCAGCCTCGGCAATTGTTACACATTTTGTATGTAAAAGAAAATATGTTTAGAACTTATTTTGGTGCCTCATTATTAAACAGCAATGTATGGAAGATGTTTATATATTTGTGTAATCTCTTTAATTACTATAATGACACCTAGTGGCGAATTGTTGGTTTGCTACTAGAAAAGTTACATAAGGGGCTAAGAAGGGGCTATGTTGGTACTTAAGGGGCTAGGGTGGTTAAGATGGGGCAAAAATGGTAAATAAGGGGTTAAGAAGGGGCTAGAATGGTATATAAGGGGTTAAAACTTCTTATGGCTGGGATCCCGTTAACGGGATCGATATGACAACAGCCAGTGAAAGTGCAGGGCGCCAAAATTCATAACAAAAGAAATCTCATAATTAAAATTCCTCAGACATACAAGTATTTTACACCATTTTAAAGATAAACTTGTTGTTAATCCCACCACAGTGTCCGATTTCAAAAAGGCTTTACGACGAAAAGCACAACATATCATTATGTTAGGTCAGCACCTATTCACAGAAAAACGCAGCCATTTTTCCAGCCAAAGAGAGGAGTCACAAAAAGCAGAAAGAGAAAATGAATCACTAACCTTTGATGATCTTCATCAGATGACACTCATAGGACTTCATGTTAACAATACATGTATGTTTGGTTCGATAAAGTTCATATTTATATCCAAAAATCTCAGTTTACATTGGCGTGTAATGTTTTGCCTCCAAAACATACAGTGATTTTGCAGACATCAATTTACAGAAATACTCATAATAAACATTGATAAAAGATACAAGTATTATACATGGAACTTTAGATAAACCTCTCCTTAATGCAACCGCTGTGTCAGATTTCAAAAAAACTTTACGGAAAAAGCACACCATGCTATAATCTGAGTACAGCGCTCAGAGCCCAAACAAGCCATGAAGATGTCCGCCATGTTGTGGAGTCAACAGATGTCAGAATAGAATTATAAATATTATTATAAATTATAAATATTCACTTACCTTTGATGATCTTCATCAGAATGCACTCCCAGGAATCCCAGTTCCACAATAAATGTTTGATATGTTTCATAAAGTCCATCAATAATGTCCAAATACCCCCTTTTTGTTTGCGCGTTCAGTACACAATCCAAACTCACGACGTGCGGGCAAGTCCATGCGAAAGTTCAGGCAAAAAGTCATATTACATTTCGTAGAAACATGTCAAACGAAGTATAGAATCAATCTTTAGGATGTTTTTAACATAAATCTTCAATAATGTTCCAACCGGAGAATTCCTTTGTCTTCAGAAATGCAATGTAACGCAAGCTAACTCTCACGTGAATGCGCGTCAGCTCATGGCACTCTGCCAGAGCCCTGACTCAAAGAGCCCTCATTCCCCCCTCATTCACAGTATAAGCATCAATCAAGGTTCTAAAGACTCTTGACATCTAGTGGAAGCCTTAGGAAGTGCAATATGACCAATATCTCACTGTATATTCGATAGGCGATGAGTTGAAAATCTACAAACCTCAGATTTCCCACTTCCTAGTTGGATTTTTTTCTCAGGTTTTTGCCTGCCATATGAGTTCTGTTATACTCACAGACATCATTCAAACAGTTTTAGAAAACTTCAGAGTGTTTTCTATCCAAATATACTAATAATATGCATATACAGTGGGGCAAAAAAGTATTTAGTCAGCCACCAATTGTGCAATTTCTCCCACAATTTGCAAATAAATTCATTAAAAATCCTACGATGTGATTTTCTGGATTTCTTTTTCTCATTTCGTCTGTCATAGTTGAAATGTACCTATGATGACAATTACAGGCCTCTCTCATCTTGTTAAGTGGGAGAACTGGCACAATTGGTGGCCGACTAAATACTTTTCCCCCCCACTGTATTAGCAACTGGGCCTGAGTAGCAGGCAGTTTACTCTGGGCACCTTATTCATCCAAGCTACTCAATACTGCCCCCGGCCATAAGAAGTTAACAAGAAGTTAATCTGATGTATAACACTTGTATGTTTTATGAATTTTTATAATGAGTATTTCTGTTTATGAATTTGGCGCTCTGCAATTTCACTGGATGTTGGCCAGGTGACACCCCCTAGAGAGGTTAACAGGCATTACCCGGGATTAACGTGAATAACTAACAGCTATCAACCAATCAGCATTCAGGGTCCAAATGTTGTGTTTCATAATGAGGGCTCTAGTCTGGATTAACCCTCATAGGAAAACAGTTTTATAATGGAGGTTTCATTCAGGTCTCTCTGTTTAACTAAATACTCCTTTTGTCTTTGGCAGGAGAGAGACCAGACTCTCAATCTGACAGCAGAAAGAGTCCTTCAGGGGAACCAGACACTGAGATGCCCAAGCCAGCGATGCGACACCACTGCTCCCAGTGTAATATGAGTTTTAAGTGGTTATGGAAGCTGAAAGAGCATGAAAGGAAACACACAGGAGAAAAGCCCTTCCAATGCTCCCAGTGTGGAAATAAATTCTCACGAGCACATGACCTGAAATCACATGAGAGGACACACACAGGGGAAAAACCACACAATTGCTCACAGTGTGGAAAGCTTTTTTCCCATTTAGGGAACCTGAACAAACATATGAGAATACACTCTGGAGAGAAGCCTTACCCCTGTTCCCATTGTGGAAAGAATTTTAGGTCTTCAGATAACCTGAAAGCGCATGAAAGGACACACACAGGTGAGAAACCTTACCATTGCTCTCTTTGTGGAAAGGATTTTACCAAGTTAGGGAACCTAAAAGAGCATGAGAGGAAACACACAGGAGAAAAGCCTTACCACTGCTCCCAGTGCGGAGAGAGATTTTCAAGATCACCAAACCTTAAAAAGCATCAGAGGACACACACAGGAGAAAAGCCTTACCACTGCTCCAATTGTGGAAAGATATTTTCAACATCATCGGACCTAAAAAAGCACCAGAAGGGACACACAAGGGAGAAATCTTACCATTGCTCTCAATGTGGAAATAGTTTTTTACGATCACATGACCTAAAATCGCATGAGCTGACACACACAGGAGAAAAACCACATAGTTGCTCC
The DNA here is from genome assembly GCF_029448725.1 of Salvelinus fontinalis. Lineage (NCBI taxonomy): Eukaryota > Metazoa > Chordata > Actinopteri > Salmoniformes > Salmonidae > Salvelinus > Salvelinus fontinalis. The sequence goes on from NC_074704.1 coordinate 1,011,656, forward strand.
CAGTGTGGAAAGTGTTTTTTGTATTTAGGGAACCTGAACAAACATAAGAAAATACACTCTGGAGAGAAGCCTTACCCCTGTTCCCATTGTGGAAAATTCTTTAGGTCGTTAGATAACATGAAGGAGCATGAGAGGACACACACAGGGGAGAAGCTTTACCATTGCGCCCTGTGTGGAAAGAGATATTCACGATCACATGACCTAAAATTACATAAAAGGAAACACACAGGGGAAGAAAACACACAATTACACACCAAGGGGAAAAAATCACACAATTGGTCCCAGTGAGGAAAGAATTGTACGCAGTTAGAGAACCTCTTCCAATTGTGGAACTATATTTTCCCAATCACATTACCTAAATTCACATCAAATCAAACCAAGCGGTATTTATTCAGCACATTTCAGACATGGAACACAATGAGCTTCACGGGGAAAAAACTATGAAAACAAAAACTGAAACGTTTACTACACAACAAACACAAGAGGATAAAAAACAAAAGATTGACTGGTCTTGGTCAGTACCCGTGCTGCAACATTCTGTATGTTTTACAGTTGACCAATGGCTTTCTTGGGTAGACCAGACAGGAGAGCATTACAGTAGTCAAGACTGCTTGTAATAAAAACATGGATGAGTCTCTCTGTATCAGCCTAAGAAAGAAAAGGCCGCACCTTGGCAATGTTCCTCAGGTGGTAAAAAGCTATGTTTTGTCACATTCCTAATGTGTGATCCGAAATTACTGCAGCATTCTCGATGACGACTAGCTTGATTAAGTCTCCATGTGTATCGCAATAGGTCAGGGGTTTATAATCTCCAAATATCCACTATTTCTAATGAGTCCATAATATTTGTGATTTCTTCTTCATTGATGATAGTTTGTAGAGTCTCCTCCATGTGTATCGCAATAGGTCAGGGTTTTATAATCTCCAAATATCCACTATGTCAAATGTGCCCATAATATTTGTGATTTCTTCTTCATTGATGATAGTTTGTAGAGTCTCCTCCATAAATCTCTCACTAGGTCAGGGGTTTTTAGTCTCTAAATTTCCCCTATTTCTAATGAGTCCATAATATTTGTGATCTCCGTAAGGGCACGGTGATGATAGTTTGTAGAGTGATTTCCTTTATGGTCAATTGAGCTACTTAACACTGTGTTATAGTGTCCTACCATAATGATTGGATCGTTTGTTGCATGTAAGTTCAATAAATTGGTATAAATATTTTTTAAGAAGTGTGGATCATCGTGATTTGGACCATAAAGATTAATGAGCCAAATCTGTTTTTCCAATCACTTTTTATATTCAAAAGGATCCACCTTCCTTGCGAATAATTCCTGACTGTTTGCCCGTTTGGATTGGCATTTTTGTTAATTAATATCATCACACCTTTTGAGTTCCTTTGTCCATGACAGAACATTATTTCACCACCCCATTCCTTTTTTCCACGCAACTTCATCTAAGGATGTAGATTGAGTTTCCTGTAAGTAGTATATGTTATATTCCTTTTCTTTCAGCCGCATAAAGACTGATATTTTCCTATAATCTCTTAAGCCGTTACAATTATAACTGGCTATACTTATTTTAGCCCTTACTGTAACTATATACTATTCTCAGTCAAAATTTACCATAATTATTGCTTGTAAAGTTACTGCCATAAGAGGTATTTTGACGGTCAAAAATAGAGATTTCAAATGTCTGATGTTTAGAATTCAAGAAACAGGTTCGAGCAACAATTGTTTGGTTTTGTATGCCTGTGCCACAGATGTTAGAAAATTGAGTCAAGATATTGCGTGTAGTAGATCTGTGTAGGTTGATGTGTATGATACTGGATGTGATTTAGTGTGTACGATGTCTGGATTAGAGTAAGACTATAATGTGTGATGTCTAAATAAAGAATAACCCATCCAGTTTGCATGGTTGAGTGTCTGTGTGTGTAGCATGGAGTATAGCCTTAATATTCAGGATGATGATTGTAATCTTTGTCGTATCAACATCATTAAACATAATTTTCATAGAAAAACACATCCCAGCATTTCCATAGTAATTGACGTTTCACATGATGATGAAAGAGACCTTGCGTTACTATAGAGACGGATTCACGACAGTACAAATGTATCCCGTACAATATGTTATTATTCCCCAATGTTTCTGTTCTGATATCTTCCCATTGCTTGTTGTAAACATAGATAAACATGTAGACAAAGACAACGGCCCTGTTCTGATATCTTCCCATTGCTTGTTGTAAACATAGGTAATAGACAAACAAAAATCATATTGAATTACAGAAAAGTTCTCGACAATAGAGAGAGACAGAGGGAGAGAAGAGAAGCTATTGGGGAATACTCCACAAGCTACTGGGGAATCCTCCACAAGCTACTGGGGAATCCTCCACAAGCTACTGGGGAATCCTCCACAAGCTACTGGGGAATCCTCCACAAGCTACTGGGGAATCCTCCACAAGCTACTGGGGAATCCTCCACAAGCTACTGGGGAATCCTCCACAAGCTATTGGGAAATCATCCACAAGCTATTGGGGAATCATCCACAAGCTATTGGGGAATCCTCCACAAGCTACCGAGGAATCCTCCACAAGCTACTGGGGAATCCTCCACAAGCTAAGATTGTGCAAAGGGTGGCTACTTTGAAGAATCTCAAATATAAAATATATTTAGATTTGTATTAACACTTTTTTGCTTATTAAACTCAGAAAAAAAAGAAATGTCCCTTTTTCAGGACCCTGTCTTTCAAAGATAATTTGTAAAAATACAAATTAATTCACAGATCTTCATTGTAAAGGGTTTTAACACTGTTTACCATGCTCAAGAGCTGACGATTACCTGACGATCGATAAATGATGTCTCCGTAATCTAGCATTGTTTGTTGATGTAAGTTGAGAAGAGTGTGGGGTTTAGGATTGAGCCTTGGGGTACTCCCTTGGTGACAGGCAGTGGCTGAGACAGCAGGTTTTCTGACTTTATACACTGCACTCTTTGAGAGAGGTAGTTGGAAAACCAGGCCAAAGACCCCTCAGAGACACCAATACTCCTTAGCCGGCCCACAAGAATGGAATGGTCTACCGTATCAAAAGCTTTGGCCAAGCCAATAAAAATAGCAGCACAATAATGCTTAGTGTCAAGGGCAATGGTGACATCATTTAGAACCTTTAAGGTTGTAGTGACACATCCATAACCTGAGAGGAAACCAGATTCCATACCAGAGAGTAACTATAGACATCAAGAAAGCCAGTCAGTTGATTATTGACAAGTTGTTCCAACACTTTTGATAAACAGGGCAAATTAGAAATTAGAAATAGGCCTGTAACAGTTAGGATCAGCTTGATCTCCCCCTTTAAATAAAGGACGCGCCGTAGCGGCCTTCCAAGCAATGGGAACCTCCCCAGAGAGGAGAGAGGGGTAAAAAGGTCAGAGACAGGCTTGGTGATGATAGGGGCAGCAACCTTAAAGAAGAAAGGGTCTAAACCAGGGGTGTCAAACTCATTTCGCATCGTGGGCCACATACGGCCTAGGGAGATGTCAAGTGGGCCGGACCATTAAAATTATACCATACTCTGCTATAAATAACCAAAATATCATGTCTTTCCTTTGTTTTGGTGTAAAGAAGCACAAGAACATTAGGAAAATATTGAAATTTAATGAACTATCCTTTTACAAAACATTTCATGAAACACCTCATATTTCCTTAGACAAATGTGCAATTTACTTTTATCATTCACAAATATGCATTGCAACTGATCCCACTGATTGTACAAAGGCACAAAACTTTAATTGGTACTGAAAAATATAGTAATGCACTTTAAGATTAAATGAGACTTTTAAAGAAAGGAATTTTTAAACCACTTACACATACGCATATAAAATCTAAATGTAATCCCTGCGTACACCTTACAAACTAAGGAGAGTGATTTTAAATGTGTAATGAAGAAAGTGTTCGCCTGTCCTGTAAATCTGTAAACTTCATACATGAAACATACATACACATACAATACATACTGAAAATTTATGGAGTTGTATGAACAGAAGAATTCCATCACACAACTTTTGTTTTGAAGCTGCTGACTAACATTAAAGTGCACATTTTTTAAATCACCACAGTAAGGATTCATCTTCACAGAGCTGTATTCTTTCAATGCAAACAGTATCTAAGGCAGCATTTTAAAGGTGTTAGTCTAGTCTGGACTTGTATTTGTTCCTGAAACTTGGCATCTTTTGGCCTGTACAAGTGCATCAACACCAGGTGTCATGTCCTGACTAGCTGTCACTTTCAGAATGTCATTTAAGTGCTTGTTTGTGAGCCTTGAACGCATTTTTGTTTTATTGATATTCATCACTGAGAAAATTTGTTCACAAAGGTAGGTTGTCCCAAACATGCACAAAATTTTAGCAGCCAGGGCTGTTAATTTGGGGTACCCTGGTAGTAGATACTGATAAAATCTGTCCAGACCTACAGAGGCAAATTTGCCCTTCAAATCTGCATCACACTGCAAATCAATTATCTCTAGCTGAATTTCGACCGGCAGATCAGAAGCTTTAACTGTGAAAGGTGAGCGAAAAACTGAAAATTCTGTCTCAAGTTCACCAAATACCTGAAAACGTTTCTCAAACTCCCGCAGTAGTCCTGCAATTTTGTCTTTGTACCGTTTCATGTCCTCATCAGGTCTGGTCACACACACATCTCTCAGACAGGGGAAATGAGCAGGGTTGCCATTTGCCAGTTGCATCTCCCACAAAGTCAGCTTCAACTTAAATGCATGTATGTTGTCAGAAAACTGTGTGACAACTTTTTTGCGGCCTTGCAACATTTTGTTCCGATTGTTCAAGTGTTCAGTAATATCAACCAAGAATGCAAGGTCCCGTAGCCATTCCTGAGATTGTAATTCCAACACCGGTTTTCCTTTTTTCTCCATGAACTGTCCGATTTCCTCTCGTAGATCAAAGAAATGCCTCAGCACAGCGCCTCGGCTTAACCATCTCACTTCAGTGTGGTATGGCAGGCTGTGGGTAATGTTGCTGTCGCTGAGAAGTTTGTCAAACTGAAGATGGTTCAGACCTCTGGACCGGATGAAATTTACAGTGCGAACAACCACCTCCATGACGTGGTCCATTTTCAGCGACTTGCAACACAATGCCTCCTGGTGCAAAATACAGTGAAATGTCCAGAAACGATCTCCTCCATTAAGGGCTTGTACTTTGTCTTTGAACTTTGTCGCGACACCTGCTTTCTTTCCGACCATGGATGGCGCGCCGTCTGTAGCCAGGCTGACAGCGCGGGACCAGTCCACTCCAACTCTGTCCAATGCAGCAACGACAGAGCCGAAAATGTCCTCGGCTGTTGTGGTGTCCATCATTGGCACCAACTCAAGAAACTCTTCAGTAACAGTCAATGTCTCATCAACTCCTCGAATAAATATGGCCAGTTGGGCCACGTCTGTGATGTCAGTGCTCTCGTCAATTGCCACGGAAAATGCAATAAATGACTTGACTCTCTGTTTCAATTGACTGTCTAAATCTGCCGATAGTTCCGAAATCCTCTCTGCTATAGTATTCCTCGTCAGGCTAATATTGGCAAAAGCTTGTCGCTTCTCGGGACATACAAGTTCAGCCGCCTTCATCATGCATCGTTTAACAAAGTCACCGTCGGAATACGGCTTCGATGCTAATGCTATTTCGCTAGCAATTAGGTAGCTAGCTTTTACCGCTGCTTCACTGACTTCTCGGCTCTGGATGAAAGTTGACTGCTGTTTCCTCAGACCCGCCAGCAATTCGTTAATCTTATCTCTTCTCAGTTGTCCTTGCAAGCCGTCATATTTTCGCTGTGATGAGTCTCGTAGTGGCGTCGAATATTATATTCCTTCAATACCGAAACTTGTTGCAAACACACCAAGCACGAAGGTTTTCCGTGCATCTCTGTAAATAAATAGGACGTGGTCCATTTTTCTTTGAAAATTCTACACTCCTTATCTACTTTTCTCCGTTTGAATAACGACATTTTGGCTAATGAGGGTGTAGCGGAGAGGTAGAGACCAAGGTATTAACAACGTCGTAACAAGCAGCAGATGGCGCATTGATACCGTCTGCTGTTTTCAGTCTGTCTCAGTGATGCGGCTTGTCTTCTACTCTGATGGAAAGAGTGCGCCCCTTAGCGGATAATCCATGAATTGCAGCGAATTAAAAATATTAATTCCATGTCTTTTATGCATTTTTTCCACTTTCAAATTATCCTGCGGGCCTGATCGAACCTCCTTGGGGGCCGGTTCCGGCCCGCGGGCCGTATGTTTGACACCCCTGGTCTAAACCATCTGACCCAGATGTTTTTTTGGGGGGTCAAGTTTCAGGAGCTCCTTTAGCACCTCGAACTCAGTGCCTTGGCCCATACACCGCGCTGTTCCTGCTCCATGTGAATCAGCGTTAAACCACCTCAACTGGATCCCACCTGTCTGTCATCTGTGTTACAATCGCCTGGGAGATGAACACACCGCGCTGAGTAAACCCTCAACATATACAGTCCAACAGGTTCAAAAAAAGAGGAAGACACATTTGCTTATTTGGAGTTATTTTGTAATGACATTGTTTGCCAGAAGAAAAAAAACTATGGAGTGAATATTTTTTTTAGAAACTGCGTTACTCACTCCAGTCAGCAGACGGCGAAGTGAGTCTTTCAGGTGATGCTTCTCACGTGACGTATAATGTAGTGGACGCACGGGTTTCCACTAGTTACCACAGCCACAATGTAAACATTGGCTATATCGAAAAAATTCATGAAAACAAACATTTGCTTTTTGTTCTTAATTTAGGGTTCGGCATAAGGTTGGCAATGTGGTTAGAGTTAAGGTTGAAATCAAATTTTAAGAAGATTGTAGAAATGGGGGTTTATGACTTTGTGGCTGTGGTAACTAGTGACGACAGACTGCTTTGGACGCTTCAACAACCGCTCAACCACCGCTATAGCTTGCTAGCCAACATGAAATACAAACATTGAAGCTATGTACACCATTTTTGTGTAGCTACACGAATCTCGGTGATTTAAACACCGTTCTGTTAACGTATCTACTAGTTCAATTAAACGTGATTTGCTTGTTAAATTTGCTAATGTGTTACCGAGCCGAGCACTAGGGTAGTCGCTAATGATAGCTAGCTAGCTAACATCCCCGACACAATGAGCTCACAAAGCTACTCTCCTCCTGCTAATGAAGAGGAGGTCTGCTGGACGGAGAAAGCAGCTCTGGGGATGAACATTGTCATTAAAGAAGAAGAGGAGGATATTACAGTGATAGGAACGGAAGAAGCGTGCCGAATTAAAAAGGAGGAAGAAGAGGGTGTTGCAGTGAAAGGAGGGGAAATACCGTTTGATGTGAAAGAGGAAGAGGGAATAGAGGTTGTCACAGTGGAAGAGGTAGAAGCTTTCAGAATAAAAAAGGAGATCGCTTCCTCTGTCACATTGAAAGAAGAGCCTTTCGGGGCGAAGGAGGAGTCAATAACATTGAAAGAAGAGCAACCTTTTGGGGTGAAAGAGGAGACAGAAGATCCGATTAACACTGGTGAGTATTGTCTTAAAAACAGGGGGAGAACTATGCAGTTGTTGAACTGGTGTGTGGTTTTAAATTGTAAAAGACTATATATACATGTGTCGGGACACTGAAAAGAGCATAACCAGTAAAAAACATTGATTTAAAGCAAAAACTCCAATTTAATCCTGCCATTATACCATTCAATACACCACATATACATGTCTGGGTGCAATCTTAAACTAGCAAAACATTTAGATTTTGATCACAGCCTATTAAGACGTGTTTTTGTTGTTTGTTGTTGTTGTCATTATTGAGCTTATTCTAATGACCTCATAAAAAAAGAGTACTTTTTAAAAAGTGTATTTATTTATTTTCCTTTAGTTTGTATTCAGAGTTCACTTGTCTATTGCTCTCCGACGGAAGGTCCTAGGATGATAAGTGACATGTTTGGAATCAGATGAGGCAGCAAGCTGCACCCTTTGTTTTTACCGGTAGTCAAACACTTCCCTTTTACAGATCCAAAAACGAGGCAATATTCCGTTTCCTGGCCCTCCCAGGGCTCTACAGTGAAGGAGGACATCAGAAAGGTACAGGAAGTATCTAATGTGACACCCGCGAGTCCCAGACAGTTTGGTGGTGACAACGATTCTATTCACAGCGACAAAGAATGGGACGTGAAAGACAAGGATTGGTTTCCTAGCAACAGGCTGAAGGCGGAGTCATCTCCAGAGAGCCACACCCCAGAGCAGAGGGGGAGTGGTGTGAGTACATCCCAGCCACAGTGTTTCTGGTTCTCAACAGTCCTTCCTTGGTTCCTCGACCTCCTCCTATTAATACATTGGAGGAGAATATTGATATATTGAAATACTGATATGTGAATGTTTTTGGCAAATACAGGTGATTCTGATTGGACTTTCTCCTCCAATGCATTTATAGCAGGAGGTCCAGAGAATGAGAGGAACCAAGGTAGGAGAGTGTTTCCCACCCTAAATTGACTGTTTATTTTTGTGGTTTCCAGGACATGTCTTTCCCTCTCCCAGGGTCCCCAGGTCGTGTCTCTCCCACGGTTGCCTTACTGTGGGGTCTGAAGAGGGTGTCTGTGCGGCTGGTGGACTGCAGGAAAACACCGGGTCTGAGTGGAACTGTGAGAGGAGAAGAAGAGGGAGATTCAGATTCAGGTAAGAACAGTGGATTAGACCACAATCTGCTTCTGTTACAGTTCTGTGGTCAGTGTGTTCACTGTTGTAGAGCAGCTCATTAGTTCTGAAACTACTCCAGAGATGCTTTTTGCAAAACTAATTGTGCACTGATTGGTGTCATCTCGCTAGTCAGAAGGTGTTTCACCATGCTGGCTTCTCATCTCACAAGTCAGAAGGTGTTTCACCTGTGCTGGCTTGTCATCTCACTAGTCAGAAGGTGTTTCACCCGTGCTGGCTTGTCATCTCACTAGTCAGAAGGTGTTTCACCGTGCTGGCTTGTCATCTCGCTAGTCAGAAGGTGTTTCACCGTGCTGGCTTGTCATCTCGCTAGTCAGAAGGTGTTTCACCGTGCTGGCTTGTCATCTCACTAGTCAGAAGGTGTTTCACCCGTGCTGGCTTGTCATCTCGCTAGTCAGAAGGTGTTTCACCGTGCTGGCTTGTCATCTCGCTAGTCAGAAGGTGTTTCACCCGTGCTGGCTTGTCATCTCGCTAGTCAGAAGGTGTTTCACCGTGCTGGCTTGTCATCTCGCTAGTCAGAAGGTGTTTCACCCGTGCTGGCTTGTCATCTCGCTAGTCAGAAGGTGTTTCACCGTGCTGGCTTGTCATCTCTCTAGTCAGAAGGTGTTTCACCCGTGCTGGCTTGTCATCTCACTAGTCAGAAGGTGTTTCACCCGTGCTGGCTTGTCATCTCGCTAGTCTGAAGGTGTTTCACCCGTGCTGGCTTGTCATCTCACTAGTCAGAAGGTGTTTCACCAGTGAAACCAGGCCTTTTATCCGGTGTCTTCCCTGTTTAAGTTGTGAAACCAGGCCTTTTATCCGGTGTCTTCCCTGTTTAAGTTGTGAAACCAGGCCTTTTATCCGGTGTCTTCCCTGTTTAAGTTGTGAAACCAGGCCTTTTATCCGGTGTCTTCCCTGTTTAAGTTGTGAAACCAGGCCTTTTATCCTGTGTCTTCCCTGTTTAAGTTGTGAAACCAGGCCTTTTATCCGGTGTCTTCCCTGTTTAAGTTGTGAAACCAGGCCTTTTATCCGGTGTCTTCCCTGTTTAAGTTGTGAAACCAAGCCTTTTATCTGGTGTCTTCCCTGTTTCGTAGAGCTCTGCTTTCTGTTTACTCCCTATCTTCAGTTGGTGTGGGCTTGTCTTTTCGTTTGGCTCTCCTTAGTGGGCCTCCATGGTGGGAAACGTTTAGGACACATTTCCTAGTTACATGTCAACTTTAAAGGATGTCTTTCAGAACCCCTTCCTGCCCCACCTGTTTGGTTTTGGTTGTCCCAGTGAGTTTCTTTGTTAGTTCCCTTGTTTGTGAGAGACATTTTCAGTTTGTCTTGTGGGAAGGTAACAATGTCTATACCACATGTGGATAAGAATCAATTAAAAATTATAATTATAACCAGAAATACTTATTTGAAATCAGGGAACTTTAAAATGGGAATTAGGATAATTAACGTGGCATGTTAGTAGAATTAGGTTAAGTTTTGGATAATTTATGTGGCAGGTTAGGATAATTAACGTGGCAGGTTAGGATAATTAACGTGGCAGGTTAGGATAATTACCGTGGCAGGTTAGGATAATTACCGTGGCAGGTTAGGATAATTACCGTGGCAGGTTAGGGTAATTACCGTGGCAGGTTAGGGTAATTAACGTGGCAGGTTAGGATAATTACCGTGGCAGGTTAGGATAATTAACGTGGCAGGTTAGGATAATTAACGTGGCAGGTTAGGATAATTACCGTGGCAGGTTAGGATAATTACCGTGGCAGGTTAGGATAATTAACGTGGCAGGTTAGTAGAATTAGCTTACAGTTAGCTAAATTGCTAAAGCTGTCCCGATGAGACTCGGACAAATCTAGCTAAAAGTTTTAAAAAACAAAGTCTATTTACCACCACAGACCGATGCTGGGACTAAGACCGCACTCAACAAACTGTATAGGGTCATAAGAAAACAGGAAAAAGCTCATCCAGAAGTGGCGCTCCTAGTCGCCGGTGACTTTAATGCAGGCAAACTTAAATCTTTTTTACCTCATTTCTACCAGCATGTTAAATGTGCAACCAGAGGGGAAAAAAACTCTAGACCACCTTTACTCCACACAGAACGCACGGTGACTGGTGGTGCAGTTGAGTGAGATGCCTACCTCTCCCAACAGACAGGGAATGTCCCTGCTGTCGACAATGGGACCAGTTTATTCTGATAATGGAGGAGGTAGAACATCAGACTGACGATGCAGCAGAACATCTAGGTCAAGGCCAACGACGGGTCCTCACCCTGGAGTGGAGTCTGACGGGAGAAGATCTAGGTCAAGGCCAACGACGGGTCCTCACCCTGGAGTGGATGCTGAGGGGAGAACATCTGGGTCAAGGCCAACGACGGGTCTCACCCTGGAGTGGATGCTGAGGGGAGAACATCTAGGTCAAGGCCAACGACGGGTCCTCACCCTGGAGTGGATGCTGAGAGGAGAACATCTAGGTCAAGGCCAACGACAGGTCTCACCCTGGAGTGGATGCTGAGGGGAGAACATCTAGGTCAAGGCCAACGACGGGTCTCACCCTGGAGTGGATGTTGAGGGGAGAAGATCTAGGTCAAGGCCAACGACGGGTCCTCACCCTGGAGTGGATGCTGAGGGGAGAAGATCTAGGTCAAGGCCAACGACGGGTCCTCACCCTGGAGTGGATGCTGAGGGGAGAAGATCTAGGTCAAGGCCAACGACGGGTCCTCACCCTGGAGTGGATGTTGAGGGGAGAAGATCTAGGTCAAGGCCAACGACGGGTCCTCACCCTGGAGTGGATGTTGAGGGGAGAAGATCTAGGTCAAGGCCAACGACGGGTCCTCACCCTGGAGTGGATGTTGAGGGGAGAAGATCTAGGTCAAGGCCAACGACGGGTCCTCACCCTGGAGTGGATGTTGAGGGGAGAAGATCTAGGTCAAGGCCAACGACGGGTCCTCACCCTGGAGTGGATGTTGAGGGGAGAAGATCTAGGTCAAGGCCAACGACGGGTCCTCACCCTGGAGTGGATGTTGAGGGGAGAAGATCTAGGTCAAGGCCAACGACGGGTCCTCACCCTGGAGTGGATGTTGAGGGGAGAAGATCTAGGTCAAGGCCAACGACGGGTCCTCACCCTGGAGTGGATGTTGAGGGGAGAAGATCTAGGTGAAGGCCAACGACGGGTCCTCACCCTGGAGTGGATGTTGAGGGGAGAAGATCTAGGTGAAGGCCAACGACGGGTCCTCACCCTGGAGTGGATGTTGAGGGGAGAAGATCTAGGTCAAGGCCAACGACGGGTCCTCACCCTGGAGTGGATGTTGAGGGGAGAAGATCTAGGTCAAGGCCAACGACGGGTCCTCACCCTAGAGTGGATGTTGAGGGGAGAAGATCTAGGTCAAGGCCAACGACGGGTCCTCACCCTGGAGTGGATGTTGAGGGGAGAAGATCTAGGTCAAGGCCAACGACGGGTCCTCACCCTGGAGTGGATGCTGAGGGGAGAAGATCTAGGTCAAGGCCAACGACGGGTCCTCACCCTGGAGTGGATGTTGAGGGGAGAAGATCTAGGTCAAGGCCAACGACGGGTCCTCACCCTGGAGTGGATGTTGAGGGGAGAAGATCTAGGTCAAGGCCATTGACGGGTCCTCACCCTGGAGTGGATGTTGAGGGGAGAAGATCTAGGTCAAGGCCAACGACGGGTCCTCACCCTGGAGTGGATGTTGAGGGGAGAAGATCTAGGTCAAGGCCAACGACGGGTCCTCACCCTGGAGTGGATGTTGAGGGGAGAAGATCTAGGTCAAGGCCAACGACGGGTCCTCACCCTGGAGTGGATGTTGAGGGGAGAAGATCTAGGTCAAGGCCAACGACGGGTCCTCACCCTGGAGTGGATGTTGAGGGGAGAAGATCTAGGTCAAGGCCAACGACGGGTCCTCACCCTGGAGTGGATGTTGAGGGGAGAAGATCTAGGTCAAGGCCAACGACGGGTCCTCACCCTGGAGTGGATGTTGAGGGGAGAAGATCTAGGTCAAGGCCAACGACGGGTCCCCACCCTGGAGTGGATGTTGAGGGGAGAAGATCTAGGTCAAGGCCAACGACGGGTCCTCACCCTGGAGTGGATGTTGAGGGGAGAAGATCTAGGTCAAGGCCAACGACGGGTCCTCACCCTGGAGTGGATGTTGAGGGGAGAAGATCTAGGTCAAGGCCAACGACGGGTCATCCCAGCTGTGGTGGCAGCAGTTATATCTAACTACCCTGACCACAACAGCAGCTACATTGGATTCCAGGAAGATAACAAAACAATAATTACACTGTGTCACGTTCCTGACCTATTTCTGTTAGTTTGTTGTATGTGTTAGTTGGTCAGGACGTGAGTTTGGGTGGGCATTCTATGTTGTCTGTTTCTATTTTGGTTTAGGGTTGCCTGGTATGGCTCTTAATTAGAGGCAGGTGTTTGGCGTTCCTCTAATTGAGAGTCATATTTAGGTAGGTTGTTTCACAGTGTTCGTTGTGGGTGGTTGTCTCCTGTGTCAGTGTTTGTCGCACCATACGGGACTGTTCGGTTTGTTTTTGTACATCGTCATTTTGTGTAGTCTATTTTCCCTGTTCGTGCGTTCTTCGTGTTTAATGTAAGTTCGTCGTCCAGGTCTGTCTACTCCGTTTGTTGTTTTGTTAGTTATAGTGAAGTTCGTGTTTTTCGTCTTGTCTTTAAATAAATTATGTGTTCACAACCCGCTGCGCCTTGGTTCCCTCACTACTCCTCCTTTTCGGTTGAAGAGGAGGAGGACTACCGTTACAGAACCACCCACCGATCCAGAATCAAGCAGCGGTGTAATCAGAGGAAGGGACAGCGCAAGAAGGAGGAATGGACTTGGGACGATGTTTTGGAGGGTAAAGGTTGCTACACATGGGAGGAGATCCTGGCTGGAAGGGATCGCCTCCCATGGGAACAGCTGGAGGCACTGAGGAGAGCAGAGGCAATCGGAGAAGGGAACCGGCGTTATGAGGGGACGCGTCTAGCACGGAAGCCAGAAAAGCCCGTGAGTACCACCCAAACATTTCTTGGGGGGGGGGCTAAGAGGTAGTGGGCCAAGGGCAGGTAGGAGACCTGCGCCCACTTCCCAGGCTAACCGTGGAGAGCGGGAGTACGGGCAGACGCCGTGTTACGCAGTAGAGCGCACGGTGTCTCCTGTACGTGTGCATAGCCCGGTGCGGGTTATTCCACCTCCCCGCACTGGTAGGGCTAGATTGAGCATTGAGCCAAGTGCCATGAAGCCGGCTCTACATATCTGGCCACCAGTACGTCTCCTTGGGCCGGCTTACATGGCACCAGCCTTACGCATGGTGTCCCCGGTTCGCCTACATAGCCCGGTGCGGGTTATTCCACCTCCCCGCACTGGTCGGGCGACGGGGAGCATTCAACCAGGTAAGGTTGGGCAGGCTCGGTGCTCAAGGGAGCCAGTACGCCTGCACGGTCCGGTATTTCCGGCGCTACCTCCCCGCCCCAGCCCAGTACCACCAGTGCCTACACCACCCACCAGGCTTCCAGTGCGTTTCCAGAGCCCTGTTCCTCCTCCACGCACTCTCTCTATGGTGCGTGTCTCCAGCCCGGTGCCTCCAGTTCCGGCACCACGCACTAAGCCACCTGTGCGTCTCCAGAACCCTGTACACACTGTTCCTTCTCCCCGTACTCGTTCTGAGGTGCGTGCACTCAGCCCGGTGCCACCAGTGCCGGCACCACGCACCAGGCCTACAGTGCGTCTCAGCCGGCCAGAGTCTGCCTTCTGCCCAACGGCGCCTGAACTGTTCGTCTGCCAAGCGCCGCATGAACTGCCCGTCTGCCATGAGCCTACAGAGCCTTCCGCCAGACAGGAGCAGCCAAAGCCTTCCGCCAGACAGGATCAGTCTGAGCCATCCGTCTCCGCAGCGCCATCTGAGCCATCCGTCTCCGTAGCGCCATCTGAGCCATCCGTCTCCCCAGCGCCGTCTGAGCCATCCGTCTGTCCCGAGCCATTAGAGCCGCCCATCTGTCCCGAGCCGTCAGAGCCGTTAGTCAGTCAGGAGCCGCTAGAGCCATTCGTCAGTCAGGATCTGCCAGAGCCGCCAACCAGACAGGATCTGCCAGAGCCGCCAACCAGACAGGATCTGCCAGAGCCGCCAACCAGACAGGATCTGCCAGAGCCGCCAACCAGACAGGATCTGCCAGAGCCGCCAACCAGACAGGATCTGCCAGAGCCGCCAACCAGACAGGATCTGCCAGAGCCGCCAGCGAGCCATGAGCGTCCAGAGCCGCCAGCCAGCCATGAGCGTCCAGAGCCGTCAGCCAGCCATGAGCGTCCAGAGCCGTCAGCCAGCCATGAGCGTCCAGAGCCGTCAGCCAGCCATGAGCGTCCAGAGCCGTCAGCCAGCCATGAGCGTCCAGAGCCGTCAGCCAGTCATGAGCTGTCCCTCAGCCCAGAGCGGCTATTTATCCAGAACTGCCCCTCAGTCCAGAGCTGTCTCTCTGTCCGGAGCTGCCTTTCAGTCCGGAGTTGCCCCTCTATCCTGAGCTGCCTCTCTATCCTGAGCTACCTCTCTATCCTGAGCTACCTCTCTATCCTGAGCTACCTCTCTATCCTGAGCTATCCCTCTGTCCTGAGCTATCCCTCTGTCCTGAGCTATCCCTCTATCCCGGGGCTGCCCCTTGTGTCGATGTTACCCAAAGGATTAAGTGGGTGTAATATGAGGATGGTCATTTGTAGGGGGAGATGTAAGCTGGGATTGACTATGGTGGGGTGGGGAACTCGCCCAGAGCCTGAGCCACCACCGTGGTCAGATGCCCACCCAGACCCTCCCCTAGACTTTGTGCTGGTGCGCCCGGAGTTCGCACCTTATGGGGGGGGTTATGTCACGTTCCTGACCTATTTCTGTTAGTTTGTTGTATGTGTTAGTTGGTCAGGACGTGAGTTTGGGTGGGCATTCTATGTTGTCTGTTTCTATGTTGGTTTAGGGTTGCCTGGTATGGCTCTTAATTAGAGGCAGGTGTTTGGCGTTCCTCTAATTGAGAGTCATATTTAGGTAGGTTGTTTCACAGTGTTCGTTGTGGGTGGTTGTCTCCTGTGTCAGTGTTTGTCGCACCATACGGGACTGTTCGGTTTGTTTTTGTACATCGTCATTTTGTGTAGTCTATTTTCCCTGTTCGTGCGTTCTTCGTGTTTAATGTAAGTTCGTCGTCCAGGTCTGTCTACTCCGTTTGTTGTTTTGTTAGTTATAGTGAAGTTCGTGTTTTTCGTCTTGTCTTTAAATAAATTATGTGTTCACAACCCGCTGCGCCTTGGTTTCCTCACTACTTCTCCTTTTCTGTTGAAGAGGAGGAGGACTACCGTTACACACTGTTACAAAGCAATTCACAGTGTCACTCAGCATTAGTTAGACCAGGGATTTACAAACATGTACCTAGAGAGCAACCATCTTGTAGATTATCACTCCAACAGCTGGGCTTGATTAGGGTTGGATTGAGAACCTACAGGATGGTAGATCTCTAGGTACAATGTTTGAGAACCGTGGGGTTTATGTAAAACGCAGAGAAGATCCCAATTGCATAATCTTTGTGTCCTCTCTCCTTCTCAGAAACGCATTGGATGAGAAAGCCAGAGGACCTCTGTCTCTCATCCAATGTGTGTTTTGAGAAGGAGATGAGCAGAGGCGACGTGAGGAGTATGCAATTGTGATCTTCCTAGAGAATCCTCCTCGTTACTCCATGTGCTGGCTGAGACCTGGGAGGCAGCCCGGTTCCAAAACATCACCGGGTTGTAAAACACTGGGCGCCAGATGAATCGAATCCCCTCGTTGAACAGAACGGGTCCTCACTGGGCGCCAGATGAATCGAATCCCCTCGTTGAACAGAACGGGTCCTCACTGGGCGCCAGATGAATCGAATCCCCTCGTTGAACAGAACGGGTCCTCACTGGGCGCCAGATGAATCGAATCCCCTCGTTGAACAGAACGGGTGTTCCCATTCAAGACAATGATGTCATAATGGGAGGACTGTCGACCATTGCGAGTGTACCCATTGGAGCAAAGCAGTAACTAAAAGCAGGAAGTGTTCCCATCAGTCTGTGCTGTGATTTGTTGAATCAACTCAACTGACATTACAATAAATACATTCCATTACATGAGCCACATCCGTTAGCGTCATTTGAATGAACATTCTACATTACCATGGAAATTATTGTATCACGTACGGCAAGAGGTTCCGATGTGCGAAGTCTGGAACCAACAGGACCCTGAACAGCTTCTACCCCCCCAAGCCATAAGACCGCTACATAGTTAACCAAATGCCTACCTGGACTATCTACAGTAACTTTGACTCACATCACATACGCTGCTGCTATTGTTTATTATCTGTGACTTTATTCCTAGTTATATGTACATATCTACCTCCATTACCTCGTACCACTACGCATCAACTCGGTACTGTGTGTGTATACAGCCATGTTATTACCTAGTACCCCTACACATCAACTCAGTACTGGTACTCTGTGTATACAGCCATGTTATTACCTAGTACCCCTACACATCAACTCAGTACTGGTACCCCTGTGTATACAGCCATGTTATTACCTAGTACCCCTACACATCAACTCAGTACTGGTACTCTGTGTATACAGCCATGTTATTACCTAGTACCCCTACACATCAACTCAGTACTGGTACTCTGTGTGTATACAGCCATGTTATTACCTAGTACCCCTACACATCAACTCAGTACTGGTACTCTGTGTATACAGCCATGTTATTACCTAGTACCCCTACACATCAACTCAGTACTGGTACCCCTGTGTATACAGCCATGTTATTACCTAGTACCCCTACACATCAACTCAGTACTGGTACTCTGTGTATACAGCCATGTTATTACCTAGTACCCCTACACATCAACCCAGTACTGGTACTCTGTACCACAAATATTTGAGTGTGTGGGTTAACTGCCTTGTTCAGGGGCAGAACGACAGATTTTTACCTTGTCAGCTTGGGAATTCGAACTAGCAACCTTTCAGTTACTGGCCCAACGCTCTAACCACTAGGCTACCTGCCGCCCCAAAATGCTCTGTTCATGTGGAGAACTTGATAAGGAAGCTTAAGATGAGAATAGGTTTTTATTACCGGCATAAGGCTTGATTTTCCTCTGGATGCCAGGAAGGAGCTGGTACCATGTACATTACTGGTGGTTTTAGATTTTAGTGATGTTATATATATGCAGACCTCAACCACTACCCTGAGAGCACTTGATTCAGTGTATCATGCAGCCCTCAGGTTCATTACAAATCAAAAACGTCTAACACATCATTGTGATCTCTACAGCGCTGTTGGCTGGTCGTCATTGACCTTGCGTAGGCTTAAACACTGGTATACACTGATTTATAAGGCCATACAGGGTAAAATGCCATTTTATAGCTGTTTGTTTTTTAATCAGGCTATTAATTACATATCAATTACCATTTCTCATTTGCTTTTAACAATACCAAGAATTAGAACAGGTCATGGGAGAAATAGTTTGTTGCTCAGCTCCGTGGTCTCTGAATTCTCTCCTGAACATTTTAAAATGTGATGATCTAGTCTCGTTGGTGGAGTTTAAACACTTGATTATGTAAATATCATAGAAAAGTGTAATTGTCTTTAGGACCGCTGTGTTTTTTAGTCAAGACGTTTGTGTTTTTTTACATAATATGTAACTGTTTTACTGTAGGTGTGTCTATAGTTTTGTTTAATGTTGTGTTAGTGTATGTAAGTTGTTTTGTCTGAAACGTTGTTCCCCTTGCTGCTATTGGACCTGGTCTCTCTTGAAAAATAGGTTATGTCAATCAGAAAAACCTGTATAAATAAAGGTTAAATAAAAAATATATAAAACAATTCAAAACAATACACACATCTAAAGTACAAAAATGGAATTAAGAGATCTACATACTCAAACAATGTACATAAAAACTGTCTGGGATCCTGACTAACAGCCACGTGTTGTAAAGGACCCAGAAGTGTTTGTGGGTCAACTTCCCTTTTAAACAGGATTAAGCAGAAATATTTGCAGAATCCATGCAAAAAACAAATGCAGTATTTATAATCTATCTTAGTTTTTTTTTTTTTTTATCAAAAACAACAAACCGAGTAGCCAAGTGTTTTCAGCATTCAGAAAATATACACTGGAGTTGCTTACCAAGACGACAATGAATCTTCCTGAGTGGCGTAGGTACAGTTTTCACTTAAATCGGATTGAAAATCTGTTGTAAGACTTTAAAATGGCTGTCTAGCAATGATCACCAACCAACTTGACAGACTTACCCAGAAAGACTCACAGCTGTAATCGCTGCGAAAGGTGATTCTAACATGTATTGACTCAGGGGTGGGAAAACGTATATAAATTAGATATTTCTGTATTTCATTATCAATCAATGTGCAAAAAATGTCTAAAAACATGTTTTCACTTTGTCATTATGGGGTATTGTGATGTCATTATGGGGTATTGTGATGTCATTATGGGGTATTGTGTGTAGATGAGTTAGAATGTTTTATTTAATCAATTTTGTATTCAGGCTGTAACACAATTTTTTTTTGAATAAGTCAAGGGGTATGAATACTTTCTTTAGGCACTGTACATACCCAGCATCAGAGGAACTCGTGCATACAATTTGTATGTCTCTGCCGTGCAGTATGAAGGAAGTTAAAGGTAGTTTCACTAGCCAATGCTAACTAGCATCCGCTAGCATACCTGTAGACTTCCAGTCATTGTGCTAACACGAGTTGCCAGAATCTCACAGTGTCCCTTTAAAGCTACAATTTAAGATGTGTTTACCATCTTAAAGTGGGTCACCAACAAAACAGTATTACCAATGGATCAAATGCAGCTTATGACATTTATTTAAATACTGTAGTCCTCAATATCTATGATTATAGTGCTCTGCTATAAGACGTTTTATTAATGGATGTGATTAGGATTCAACCTTATAGGAAGACAGTATCATGTAGAGGTTTCATTCAGGTCTCTCTTTTAAATACACATTCTATTTTTCTTTGGCAGGTGAAAGACCAGACTCAGAGGAACCAGAGCCAGAGACATCCAAACCAGGAAGACAACACCACTGCTCCCAGTGTGGAAAGAGTTTTACCCGGTTAGGGTCCTTGAAAAGGCATGAAGGAATACATGCAGGAGAGGAGACTTACCACTGCTCCCAGTGTGGAAAGAGTTTTACCAGGTTATTTAGCCTGAAAAGACATGAGATGATACACACAGGAGAAAAGCCTTTCCACTGCTCCCAGTGTGGAAAGAGTTTTACCCGGTTATGGCACCTGCAAATGGATGAGAGAAGGCACAGAGGAGAGAAACCTTTCTGCTGCTTCGATTGTGGAAAGAGTTTTACACAATTAGGGAGCCTGAAAGAACATGAGAGAATGCACACAGGAGAAAAGCCCTTCAACTGTTCACTTTGTGGAAAGCGTTTTACCCATTTAGGGAGCCTGAAAGGACATGAGAGCATGCACAGAGGAGAAAAGCCCTTCCACTGCTCCCATTGTGGAAAGAGTTTTACCCGTTTGGGGCACCTGAAAACACATGAGAGAATTCACACAGGAGAAAAGCCCTTTCACTGCTCCCTGTGTGGAAAGAGTTTTACTCAGTTAGGGGGCCTGACAAAACATAAAATATTACACAAAGGAGAGAAGCATTTCCACTGCTCCCTGTGTGGAAAGAGTTTTATCCAGTTATGGGGCCTGAAAACACATGAGTGGACGCACATAAAAGAGAAGCCTCACCCCTGTTCCCAGTGTGGAAAGAGTTTCACACAGTCAAGATACCTGAAAAAACATGAGCTGACACACTCCGCGGAGAAGCCTTGAAAGAATTCACATTGCAGTGAAATATATCTTGGAAAGATATTTACTTAGTTAGGGAACCTGAAAGACCATGAGGTAACAGACACAGGGGATGTACCTTACCACTGCTCCCAGTGTGGAAAGAGAGATTTAACATAACTCATTAATTAACTGATGTATTTAACACATAGAGTGCTCACATACTTGTCTCATATTTTTGACTGACTGTTTATTTGTGTATGCCACATGAAATCAAATTGTACAAAGTGAACTCAATGTTTTTTAACATGAATTGAGTATGTCTGTTTCAATATAGATTAGGTCAGGTGTAATGCTTTTTAATTAAATTACAACTTTTTAGAACTCTAGCATTGTGTATTTTCTCTGTGTATTAATCAAGTGCTATTTACATGTGATATATTTCCTCTTGTGTTTGCATTGTGTATGATTGTGAAAAAATAAACAAATGTACAGACTGAGAAAAACGTACAATTCTTATTCCAACAGTATTTATCCATAATGTACATATTAATATTGAGAGGGGTGTACTGCAAGGCAGGATCAATAAGGGGTAGCCATCTACATTTTTATAAAGAACTTTCATAATACAGATATAGCCTGAGCTAGAATGTGAAGCTAACTGAAAGCGGGCTAGCTTTATACACTAAGCATGAGTAGATCTATCTTGCTTCATAGTATACCCCTTAGATCCTGACAAATGCTTAAGATGGTTTTTGGGGGGTATTTAAGCTCTGAAGATAAATTCCCCAACTTCATCAGTAGTTATGTTGAGCCTATTTGCAACAACAAGGATCAGCTCGTCCAAAATGTACGAAACTTGAAAACACTGATTATCATGACAATTTAGTCCACGGAGTGAAACTACCGAACAGGATGTAGCCTTCATTCCATACTGTCCATTTTACTTTGACCTGTCCTGTTTTTGGTGTGTAGTGTCATACATCAAAGCACATATTTATTTGATTGGGTGCTATTTAGGCCAATGGATCGGAGACATGTTATATACATACATATACTAGCCGGCAACCACCTGGTTACTCATTCCTGCACCTTAGAGGCTGCTGCCCTAACTATATACATAGACATGGAATCACCGGTCACATTAATAATGTTAAATACAGTGCCTTCGAAAAGTATTCAGACCCTTTGACTTTTTCCAGATTTTGTTAGGTTTATTCAGCCTTATTCAAAAAATGTATTCAATTGTTTTTTTTACCCCTCATCAATCTACACTCCATACCATAATGACAAAGCAAAAACAGGTTTTTTGAAATGTTTTCTAATTTATTAAAAATAAAAAACATATTACATTTACATAAGTATTCAGACCTTTTACTCAGTACTTTCAAATCAAATCCAATTGAATTGGTCACATACACGTGTTTAGCAGATGTTATTGCGGGTGTAGCGAAGTCTGAGGTCCTGATAGCTCTGGAGCAGGTTTTCATCAAGGATCTCTCTGTACTTTGCTCCGTTTATCTTTACCGCGATCCTGACTAGTCTCCCATTATCTGCTGCTGAAAAACACTGGACCAAACGTTTATAAAGGTAGACCAAGGTAATATGATACGACATACTGTATGTTATAGATATACTGGACCAAACGTTTATAAAGGTAGACCAAGGTAATATGATATGACATACTGTATGTTATAGATATACTGGACCAAACGTTTATAAAGGTAGACCAAGGTAATATGATATGACATACTGTATGTTGCAGATACCTTCATAAATGTATACCGGACCTAACATTTATGTCTCACAATCACTCAGCTTTGAATTGAATTGATTTTATTTGGGTGAAAACCTAATACAACAATATGTAATATATTCCCAGAGGATGGCAAAGTATTAATTAAAGTGTGTAAAGGACACTGCTTGTGATTTGAAGAGAGAGAACCAGTGCATCACAGACAGTAGTTGATAGCACCCAACCAGAGTTTCTAACTACATCGTTTTAGATTGCCTTCTGGCATGTTTGGAAAGCATATTTGCTTATTTTAAATGGGTCGAATCTACGTATTATTTGGTTTGGTTGAATAGTGAATATTTTTTTACCTCAGCTGCATTACCCACTCCAGTCAGCAGATGGCAACGTGTGTATTTTAGGTCGGGGGATGCTGTGTGACGTATAGACCAGTGGACGGACGGTACGCGTCTTCTATCAAAACAAGCCTGGTAAGGGAGAACTTGGGCAACTTGCTAAATATAGTCGAATTCGAGACACGTTCTGTGTATATTAGACACTGTTTTTCTTTTAAACACGCGCGCATGTCTACGTGTTAACCCGTTTTATTCCACATAGTTAGCTAGCTATTTTAGCTAATGCTAAACAGCTAATGCTATCTAGCTAGCTAACATCCCCGACCATGAGCTCACTAAGCTAACGTTACTCCCTCACCTTCTAAATGTAACAGTATAACTTTAAACCGTCCCCTCGCCCCGACACGGGCGCGAACCAGGGACCCTCTGCACACATCGACAACAGTCACCCACGAAGCAGCGTTACCCATCGCTCCACAAAAGCCACGGCCCTTGCAAAGCAAGGGGCAACACTACTTAAGTCTCAGAGCAAGTGACGTAACTGATTGAAATGCTACTAGCGCGCACCCGCTAACTAGCTAGCCATTTCACATCCGTTACACTCACCCCCCTTTCAACCTCCTCCTTTTCCGCAGCAACCAGTGATCCGGGTCAACAGCATCAATGTAACAGTATAACTTTAAACCGTCCCCTCGCCCCGACCCGGGCGCGAACCAGGGACCCTCTGCACACATCAACAACGGTTGCTCACGAAGCACGGTCGTTACCCATCGCTCCACAAAGGCCACGGCCCTTGCAAAGCAAGGGGCAACACTACTTAAGTCTCAGAGCAAGTGACGTAACTGATTGAAATGCTACTAGCGCGCACCCGCTAACTAGCTAGCCATTTCACATCCGTTACACTCACCCCCCTTTCAACCTCCTCCTTTTTCCGCAGCAACCAGTGATCCGGGTCAACAGCATCAATGTAACAGTATAACTTTAAACCGTCCCCTCGCCCCGACACGGGCGCGAACCAGGGACCCTCTGCACACATCAACAACGGTTGCCCACGAAGCACGGTCGTTACCCATCGCTCCACAAAGGCCGAGGCCCTTGCAAAGCAAGGGGCAACACTACTTAAGTCTCAGAGCAAGTGACGTAACTGATTGAAATGCTACTAGCGCGCACCCGCTAACTAGCTAGCCATTTCACATCCGTTACATAAAGAAGAGGAGGTCTGCTGGACGGATAAAGAAGCTTCAGTGAAAGAGGAGAAGGAAGAGGAAGCTGTTACGTTGTTTTGTCGGGTAGGTGGCTTGCTAAGTTAGCATTAGCAACTAACCTAAGGTTAATTCTATCTACCTAGTTAACGTCCCCGACTATGAACTCACTAAGGTACTCCCCCACTTCTAAAGAAGAGGTGGTCTGCTGGTCGGAGAAAGAAGCTCTGGGACTGAACATCATCGTAAAAGAAGAAGAGGAGGATATTAGAGTGAAAGGAGAGGAAGGGGAAGAAGAAGATGCAGAGTTTGGAGTGAAGAAGGAGTCTGTCACAGTGAAAGAAGAGGAAGATTTCAAAATAATAAAGGAGGAAGAGGAGGCTATTACATTGAAAGAAGAAGATGTTATAGTGAAAGAAGAGCTAGAACCTTTTAGAGCGGAAGAGGAGGATATCTCAATAAAAGAGGAAGATGTCTTGGGAGTGGAGAAGGAGGAGGAGATTGAGACTGAAGATCTGATTGACACAAGTAAGTACGATCTTAAAAACAGATGTCTGCAGTTATTGAACCAAAGTGTAGTTTTAAAGGGGCAGGCATTCTACTGAGGTTCTACACACACCATGATGTCAAACTCAACCTTTTATATTTTTCTGTGATGAAGACATGGATGTCTCACGGGTGGGGTTGTGTATGCAAAATGGGTCAACTTTGAGCACCTCGATCTCCTGAATATTTTGGCATTCAGGTCAACAAAAAATAACTTCCTGACCTCTTCTACCAGGGGGACAAACGGTTGGAAGGTTCCATTCAAATCTAAAGGGGTGCAGTTAAACAAATCACTTCATTATTATGGAACGACCCTGTTGTTTCTTCTATTAAACTGTTTCCTGTATTCACTTGGCTATTCATTTGGGGGCTCCCAAGTGGCGCAGCGGGTCTAAGGCACTGCATCTCAGAGGTGTCACTACAGACTGTAGTTCGATTCCAGGCTGCGCACAATTGGCCCAGCATCGTTTTTTTCTGGTGTGTTTGGACATTTACAAGTGAACGTGAACGAGAGGCATTGTCCAAATGAACAATGTTTTGATGCATGCTTGTCTGAAGGAAGAACATTACTGGCTCTGAAGCAGCATGTGTACACACAGTGTGTGCGGAGTTTGGAGTCGCTAGGGCAACGGGCCCGCCTGCTCTGAGAAGATGGGGGAGGAGCAGAAGGGCTTAGAACAGAGAGGAGGGGAAAAAATAAATAATCAAAAGATACTAGTGGCAGCTGTACAGATGACTCATCCAAATGGCTTTTGACTTCTCAAACACGACAGAAAGCTTACACAATATGATGCCCCGTCACCTTATTCATTAAATAACGTACTTAGATAACTAGCAAGTTAAACGTAAGGGTTTTGCGTTAACGCAGAATTCTTCATTTTCCACACAGGAAAAGAGAAAGCGTAAGAATGATTATCTTGCTGCGTTTTGTGAACACAGATCTACAATGATTGTTGTTGTCATTTTGGCGTCAGACACATTTGGTGCTTCAGTTGCACTGCTCCACTCAGGTGAGAATTCAGGAACTGGCGTTCTGTCGGCAGACGTTCTGTCGGCAGGCGTTCTGTCGGCAGGCGTTCTGTCGGCAGGCGTTCTGTCGGCAGGCGTTCTGTCGGCAGGCGTTCTGTCGGCAGGCGTTCTATCGGCAGACGGCTGACTGATGTGGAGCGACTTTTATCCGGTACTTTTCTCGGTGTAGCCTACTTTTCTCAGGTAAAATGCCAGATTAACTTCCAGCAAAACATTAGGAAATGTAGCTGGCTACATTCTCTCTATGCTAAACATGAGACATATGATGGCCATGTATCGTTTTTGCTAAAAAAAAAAAAAAGTGCTTTTTCATTGTAAGCTCATTTACTTGTGTGGCTGCCAGCCAAATAGCATTGAACTTCTGTTGTCATCTAATGAAAATGAAGCTGTTAGTTACACGTCCCTGGTCATTCTATATATAAAACTGTCTGTCAATACACAGCTGGACACACCAACCCCCCCCCCCCCCCCTTTCTCCCTTGGTATTTACAAACAAACACCTGACTGGCTCAACTGTTCTGGAGAACTACGCTAAGCTTCAGAATGTAAAATAATGTGACTGGTTCAACTATTCTGGGGAACTATGCTAAATAATATGACTGGTTCAACTGTTCTGGGGAACTATGCTAAATAATGTGACTGGTTCAACTGTTCTGGGGAACTATGCTAAATAATGTGACTGGTTCAACTGTTCTGGGGAACTATGCTAAATAATGTGACTGGTTCAACTGTTCTGGGGAACTATGCTAAATAATGTGACTGGTTCAACTGTTCTGGGGAACTATGCTAAATAATGTGACTGGTTCAACTATTCTGGGGAACTATGCTAAATAATGTGACTGGTTC
This sequence comes from Salvelinus fontinalis, assembly GCF_029448725.1. Lineage (NCBI taxonomy): Eukaryota > Metazoa > Chordata > Actinopteri > Salmoniformes > Salmonidae > Salvelinus > Salvelinus fontinalis. Next base: position 1,037,883 of record NC_074704.1, read on the forward strand.
AACTGTTCTGGGGAACTATGCTAAATAATGTGACTGGTTCAACTGTTCTGGGGAACTATGCTAAATAATGTGACTGGTTCAACTGTTCTGGGGAACTATGCTAAATAATGTGACTGGTTCAACTGTTCTGGGGAACTATGCTAAATAATGTGACTGGTTCAACTGTTCTGGGGAACTATGCTAAATAATGTGACTGGTTCAACTGTTCTGGGGAACTATGCTAAATAATGTGACTGGTTCAACTGTTCTGGGGAACTATGCTAAGCTTCATAATGTAAAAAAACATGACAGGTGACATGAGGTACGCGATCTGCTCTATCTCCTCTAACGCATTGCGCAAGTTGACTGCAGGCATTTACTTAAAAAGTAGCTACAAATATTAACATGTATAGAAAACTTCAAATAAATAGTTTAAAGTATTGATGGTACTGTAGAGATTGTTAAAAATGCAAAGAGTGGGGGCCACCAACAAAATGGCTTTGATACATGTGTCTTTTGACTTTTAAATTAATGATATGTGGCCTATATATAGAGTCCTGGACAGAGTCTTGTCCACCAGTCGCTGTGGATGGAGTGGAACATTAAATATAGAGCCCTGGACAGAGTCTTGTCCATCAGTCGCTGTGGATGGAGTGGAACATTAAATATAGAATCCTGGACAGAGTCTTGTCCATCAGTCGCTGTGGATGGAGTGGAACATTAAATATAGAGTCCTGGACAGAGTCTTCTCCATCAGTCGCTGTGGATGGAGGGGAACATTAAATATAGAGTCCTGGACAGAGTCTTGTCCATCAGTCGCTGTGGATGGAGTGGAACATTAAATATAGAGTCCTGGACAGAGTCTTCTCCATCAGTCGCTGTGGATGGAGTGGAACATTAAATATAGAGTCCTGGACAAAGTCTTGTCCACCAGTCGCTGTGGATGGAGGGGAACATTAAATATAGAATCCTGGACAGAGTCTTGTCCATCAGTCGCTGTGGATGGAGTGGAACATTAAATATAGAGTCCTGGACAGAGTCTTCTCCATCAGTCGCTGTGGATGGAGGGGAACATTAAATATAGAGTCCTGGACAGAGTCTTGTCCATCAGTCGCTGTGGATGGAGGGGAACATTAAATATAGAGTCCTGGACAGAGTCTTCTCCATTAGTAGCTGTGGAGGGGAACATTAAATAAAGAGTCCTGGACAGAGTCCTGTCTATTAGTAGCTGTGGATGGAGGGGAACATTAAATATAGAATCCTGGACAGAGTCTTCTCCATCAGTCGCTGTGGATGGAGTGGAACATTAAATATAGAGTCCTGGACAGAGTCTTCTCCATCAGTCGCTGTGGATGGAGGGGAACATTAAATATAGAGTCCTGGACAGAGTCTTGTCCATCAGTCGCTGTGGATGGAGGGGAACATTAAATATAGAGTCCTGGACAGAGTCTTCTCCATTAGTAGCTGTGGAGGGGAACATTAAATATAGAGTCCTGGACAGAGTCCTGTCTATTAGTAGCTGTGGATGGAGGGGAACATTAAATATAGAATCCTGGACAGAGTCTTCTCCATCAGTCGCTGTGGATGGAGGGGAACATTAAATATAGAGTCCTGGACAGAGTCTTCTCCATCAGTCGCTGTGGACGGAGGGGAACATTAAATATAGAGTCCTGGACAGAGTCTTCTCCATCAGTCGCTGTGGACGGAGGGGAACATTAAATATAGAGTCCTGGACAGAGTCCTGTCCTATTAGTAGCTGTGGATGGAGGGGAACATTAAATATAGAATCCTGGACAGAGTCTTCTCCATCAGTCGCTGTGGATGGAGGGGAACATTAAATATAGAGTCCTGGACAGAGTCTTCTACATCAGTCGCTGTGGATGGAGTGGAACATTAAATATAGAGTCCTGGACAGAGTCTTGTCCATCAGTCGCTGTGGATGGAGTGGAACATTAAATATAGAGTCCTGGACAGAGTCTTCTCCATCAGTCGCTGTGGATGGAGTGGAACATTAAATATAGAGTCCTGGACAGAGTCTTCTCCATCAGTCGCTGTGGACGGAGGGGAACATTAAATATAGAGTCCTGGACAGAGTCTTCTCCATCAGTCGCTGTGGATGGAGTGGAACATTAAATATAGAGTCCTGGACAGAGTCTTCTCCATCAGTCGCTGTGGATGGAGGGGAACATTAAATATAGAGTCCTGGACAGAGTCTTGTCCACCAGTCGCTGTGGATGGAGGGGAACATTAAATATAGAGTCCTGGACAGAGTCTTGTCCATCGTTCGCTTCAGGTTAAGAGCGTTGGGCTAGTAACCGAAAGGTCGCTGGTTCGAATCCCCGAGCCAACTAGGTGAAAAATATGTCAATGTACCCTTGAGCAAGGTACTTAACCCTAATTGATCTAAGAGTAAGAGTGTCTTCTAAATGACAAATCATGTAACAATTTCAATATAATAATGTTTTCGGTTTCACAATAGTTTAATTTCTAAGTACTAAAACATGGGTAGAGGTCCTAGAACAGAGGTCACAAGGTCAAAGGTCAGTCAGCTAAAAACCTGCCTCTATGAAAGCAAGGTTCTAGAGTGTTATTATTATTTGTATTATATTGGCCACCAAGTAAATAATAAATAAATGAAAACTGGCCTCAGGTTATTACCAGTCTGGATTAAACCTCATAGGAAGACAGTTTTATCATGTGGAGGTTTCATTCAGGTCTCTGTTTAACTAAATACTCAGTGGGATCTAGTGGGATTGAGGGATCTAGTCTAGATTAAACCTCATAGGAAGACCGTTTTACCATGTGGAGGTTTCATTCAGGTCTCTGTCTTAGTATTTAGCTAAATACTCTGTTTGTCTTTGGCAGGAGAGAGACCAGATTCTCACTCTGACAGCGGGAAGAGTTCTTCAGTGGCACCAGACTCAGAGACGCCCAAACCAGCAAGACAACATCACTGCTCCCACTGTGGAAAGAGTTTTTGGTGGTTAGGGCACCTTAGACACCATAAGAGAACACACACAGGGGAGAAGCCCTACCAATGCTCCCAGTGTGGAAAGAGATTTACCATGTTAGGGAACCTGAAACAGCATGAGAGGACACACACTGCAGAAAGGCCTTTCAAATGTTCCAAGTGTGGAAAGAGTTTTACATGGTTACGGTACCTGAATAAGCATGAAGAAATACACCTAGTAGGGAGGAAGACCTGCCAATGCTCTCAGTGTGGAAAGAGATTTACTACGTTAGGGTACCTGAAAACCCACAAGAGAATACACTCCGGAGAGAAGCCTTACCAATGCTCCCAATGTGGAATGACTTATAACCAGTTAGGGAACCTGAAATCACATGAGAGAATACACACTGGAGAAAAGCCCTTCCAGTGCTCCCAGTGTGGAAAGAGATTTACTGGTTCAAAGAACCTGAAATTGCACGTGAGAATACATAGAGATAAACATACAAATACACAGGAGGGGGAGGAGGAGAAGACATACCACTGCTCTCATTGCAGAAAGACATTTTCCCGGTCAGAGGACCTGAAATCACATGAGAGAATAGAGAGGCTGTGTTCCGACTTGTGTTTTTGACTTAGAATTTGTTTTTCTTCAAGCCACATGAAATCAATATTGTACAGTGAATACACCAAACATTGGGTTTACCTTCCTAATTTTGAGGTCCCGTGTGGCTCAGTTGGTAGAGCATGGCGCTTGCAACGCCAGGGTTGTGGGTTCAATTCCCACAGGGGGACCAGGATGAATATGTATGAACTTTCCAATTTGTAAGTCGCTCTGGATAAGAGCGTCTGCTAAATGACTTAAATGTAAATGATGTAAATGTAATTGAGTTGCACCCCCCTCCCCCCATTTTGCTCTCGGAACAGCCTCCATTCATCGGGGCATGGACTACAAGATGTTGAAAGCGTTCCACAGGGATCTGTGTTCACACACACACACACACACACACACACACACACACACACACACACACACACACAAAAACCAGGTTTAAAATGTTTTCGTTAACCGGTCTCCTCCATTTCATCTAAACTGATTGAAGTGGATTTAACAAGTGAGTTCAATAAGGGATCAATGCTTTCACCTGGACTCACCTGGTCAGTTTATGTGATGGAAAGAGCAGGTGTTCTTAATGTTTTGTATACTCAGTGTATATATGCTTGCCCAAAGAATTGGCCTATTTTTATTTTACCTCAAATCAGAATGTATTTTGTTTTAATTATTATCTTTGATCTGATACATGTATAAACCCTCAGATATTGCTCGTTATATGATTTGGATATGTAATGTAAGGTATTCAATAGATTAGTATAACTTGCATTTCTTGATTCTATAGTTGAATTTAGTCTTTTTCTTTCATTCAGTAAATTTGTGGACGTGTAAGTGAAATGTGTAAATGTCATGGTCGCTACGCTGCTTGCTTAGCGAGTAGCGCACCACTTCGTCCTGATTTGACACCGAGGATCAAACCCAGGACTTCTCTGCCTTGATAACACACGTGACCACCCTCCTGAATCGTGTTACCAGTCGACGCCACCGCAACGCTAGCGATTCCTTGGCGCAAGAGGGTGCAGTCCAGGCTGAGGAGTGAGTTTTTACACATTTGCTCCATGTAAGAGTGTGCAAAGCTGTCATCAAGGTGAAGGGTGACTACTTTGAAGAATCTCAAATATAACATTTATTTTGATTTGTTTAGCACTTTTTTGGTTACTACATGATTCCATATGTGTGATTTCATAGATTTGAAAACCCTGTAAATAAAAACCCTGGAATGAGAAGGTGTGTCCAAACCTTTGACTGGTAGTGTACATCTATGATGTATTGTTACACCACGTAGGAGCAGTATAGACCTAGTCTGTTCATTATATACATCTACATGATGTATTGTTACACCACGTAGGAGCAGTATAGACCTAGTCTGTTCATTATATACATCTACATGATGTATTGTTACACCACGTAGGAGCAGTATAGACCTAGTCTGTTCATTATATACATCTACATGATGTATTGTTACACCACGTAGGAGCAGTATAGACCTAGTCTGTTCATTATATACATCTACATGATGTATTGTTACACCATGTAGGAGCAGTATAGACCTAGTCTGTTCATTATATACATCTACATTATGTATTGTTATGTAACGGATGTGAAATGGCTAGCTAGTTAGCGGGTACGCGCTAGTAGCATTTCAATCAGTTACGTCACTTGCTCTGAGACTTTAAGTAGGGTTGCCCCTTGCTCTGCAAGGGCCGTGGCCTTTGTGGAGCGATGGGTAACGATGCTTCGTGGGCGACCGTTGTTGATGTGTGCAGAAGGTCCCTGGTTCGCGCCCGTGTTGGGGCGAGGGGACGACGTAAAGTTATACTGTTACATTGATGCTGTTGACCCGGATCACTGGTTGCTGCGGAAAAGGAGGAGGTTGAAAGGGGGGTGAGTGTAACGGATGTGAAATGGCTAGCTAGTTAGTGGGTACGCGCTAGTAGCATTTCAATCAGTTACGTCACTTGCTCTGAGACTTTAAGTAGGGTTGCCCCTTGCTCTGCAAGGGCCGTGGCTTTTGTGGAGCGATGGGTAACGACGCTTCGTGGGTGACTGTTGTCGATGTGTGCAGAGGGTCCCTGGTTCGCGCCCGTGTCGGGGCGAGGGGACGGTTTAAAGTTATACTGTTACAGTTACACCATGTAAGAGCAGTATAGACCTAGTCTGTTCATTATATACATCTACATGATGTATTGTTACATCATGTAGGAGCAGTATATACCTAGTCTGTTCATTATATACATCTAAACTCAGCAAAAAAAGAAACAGCCCTTTTTCAGGACCCAGTCTTTCAAAGATAATTTGTAAAAATCTAAATAACTTCACAGATCTTCATTGTAAAGCAGGGGTGTCAAACTCATTCCACGGAGGGCCTAGTGTCTGCAGGTTTTTGGTTTTTCCTTTCAATAAAGCCCTAGACAACCAGGTGTGGGGAGTTCCTAACTAATTAGTGATGTTAATTCATCAATCAAGTACAAGGGAGGAGCGAAAACCCGCAGACACTCGGCCCTCCGTGGAATGAGTTTGACACCTGTGTTGTAAAGGGTTTAAACACTGTTTCCCATGCTTGTTCAATAAACCATAAACAAACAATTAATGAACATGCACCTGTGGAACTGTCATTAAGACACTTACAGCTTACAGACGGTAGGCAAATAAGGTCACAGTTATGAAAACTTAGGACACTAAAGAGGCCTTTCTACTGACTCTACTTTCTACTGACACCAAAAGAAAGATGCCCAGGGTCCCTGCTCATCTGCGTGAACGTGCCTTAGGCATGCTGCAAGGAGGAATGAGGACTACAGATGTGTCCAGGGAAATAAATTGCAATGTCCGTACTGTGAGACGCCTAAGACAGAGCTACAGGGAGACAGGATGGACAGCTGATCGTCCTCGCAGTGGCAGACCATGTGTAACAACACCTGCACAGGATCGGTACATCCGAACATCACACGTGCGGGACAGGTACAGGATGGCAACAACAACAGCCTGAGTTACACCAGGAACTTACAATCCCTCCATCAGTGCTCAGACTGTCCGCAATAGGCTGAGAGAGGTTGGACTGAGGGCTTGTAGGCCTGTTGTAAGGCAGGTCCTTACCAGATATCACCGCCAACAACGTTGCCTATGGGCACAAACCCACTGTCTCTGGACCAGACAGGACTGGCAAAAAGTGCTCTTCACTGACGAGTCGCGGTTTTGTCTCACCAGGGGTGATGGTCGGATTCACGTTTATCGTTGAAGGAATGAGAGTTACGCCTGTACTCTGGAGCGGAATCGATTTGGAGGTGGAGGGTCACAGCATCATCGGACTGAGCTTGTTGTCATTGCAGGCCATCTCAACGCTGTGCGTTACAGGGAAGACATCCTCCTCCCTCATGTGGTACCCTTTCTGCAGACTCATCCTGACATGACCCTCCAGCATGACAATGCCACCAGCCATACTGCTCGTTCTGTGCGTGATTTCCTGCAAGACAGGAATGTCAGTGTTCTGCCATGGCCAGCGAAGAGCCCGGATCTCAATCACATTGAGCACGTCTGGGACCTGTTGGATCGGAGGGTGAGGGCTAGGGCCATTCCCACCAGAAATGTCCAGGAATTTGCAGGTTCCTTGGTGGAAATGTGGGGTAACATCTCACAGCATGAACTGACAAATCTGGTGCAGTCCATGAGGAGGAGATGCACTGCAGTACTTAATGCAGCTGGTGGCCACACAAGATACTGACTGACACTTTTGATTTTGACCCCCCCTTTGTTCAGGGACACATTATTCAATTTCTGTTAGTCACATGTCTGTGGAACTTGTTCAGTTTATGTCTCAGTTGTTGAATCTTGTTATGTTCATACAAATATTTACACATGTTAAGTTTGCTGAAAATAAACACAGTTGACAGTGAGAGGACTTTTTTGTTGTTGTTGCTGAGTTTATATGGACAGTGCCCTGCTCTCCTAACACTGCAATGATATTAAACTATTTGGACAGTGGCGTGAAAAAGTATTTGCCTTATGATAATAAATCCTCACATAATGCTGCCCCAAATACAATGAAAACTTCTCCCACCCAGTGGCATATGGGTTATTTATGTGAGTGTTGGTGTTAGCACATAAAGCAGTGCCCACTTTGCAAAAGGCAACATGGACAGATAGGACTCTACCTTTGTAGAGCACATGCCCCTTTGCCCTTCCAGGCTCTAAAGTGTCCTTTTGGGTGGTGGTATAATTTGTATAAATGTTTTGTTGATCTTAGACCATTCCTCCATACAGACACCTTCCAGATGTTTGATGAGTTCTAGAACACACCGGGAGGGATCTTAGACCATTCCTCCACACAGACTCCTACCAGATGTTTGATGAGTTCTAGAACACACCAGGAGGGATCTTAGACCATGCCGCCATACAGACTCCTACCAGATGTTTGATGAGTTCTAGAACACACCAGGAGGGATCTTAGACCATGCCGCCATACAGACTCCTACCAGATGTTTGATGAGTTCTAGAACACACCAGGAGGGATCTTAGACCATGCCGCCATACAGACTCCTACCAGATGTTTGATGAGTTCTAGAACACACCAGGAGGGATCTTAGACCATGCCTCCATACAGACTCCACCCAGATCCTTGATATCCGTCGGTCTGCGCTTTTGGACAGCTCTCGTTCAATTCAAACCACAGGTTCTTAATGGGGTTTGTTCCGGAGACTGAGATGGCCGCTGCAAAATGTTGTTTTGTAGTCAATGAACCATTTCTATGTGGATTTTGATGTGTGCTTGGGGCGGCAGGCAGTCTAGTGGTTAGAGCGTTGCTAGATCGAATCCCCGCGCTAACAAGGTAAAAATCTGTTGTTCTGCCCCTGAACAAGGCAGTTAACCTACTGTTCCTAAGCCGTCATTGTAAATAAGAATTTGTTCTTAACTTACTTTCCTAGTTAAATAAAATAAAAATTGTCTATCTGGATGATCTATTTGAAGCCAAGTTTCAGCCTCCTGTCAGAGGAAACCAGATTTTGGCCAAACATTTCCTGGTACCAGGTAGAATTCATGATGCTGTTGACCGTAATCAAGGCCTTAGGACCAGTGGAAGTGGAACAGCCCCATAACATCAAATATCCCGACCATATTTTACAGTAGATATGAGGTTCTTTACTGCGCATTCATCTATCCTTCAATGCCAAACCCATCGCTAGTGTGACTAGCCAAAGACCTCCATCTTTGTTTCATATCCCCATATTACCTTTTTTTCCCCAATCCAAACCCACCACTGGTGCCAAACCCACCACTGGTTCCAAAGCTGTTTAGCTCCAGGTGTTTACATGTATTGGTTACTCTCACTAAAAGGCTGTTTTTTTCTGGCAACCCCTCAAGAGCCTACTGGCATGGAGGTGGCGTCTAATTGGAGATTCAGTGACCCCCAAGATGACCAAGTTCTGGAATTCTAACTCTAATGTGAGATTTAGAGACTTGGTGACCCCAAGATGACCAAGTTCTTGAACTCTAATTCTAATGGGAGATTCAGAGACTTGGTGACCCCAAGATGACCAAGTTCTGGAATTCTAATGGGAGATTCAGACTTGGTGACCCCAAGATGACCAAGTTCTGGAATTCTAATTCTAATGGGAGATTTAGAGACTTGGTGACCCCAAGATGACCAAGTTCTTGAACTCTAATTCTAATGGGAGATTCAGAGATTCCAAGATGACCAAGTTCTGAAATTATAATTCTAATGGGAGATTCAGAGACCCCAAGATGACCAAGTTCTGAAATTATAATTCTAATGGGAGTTTCAGAGACCCCAAGATGACCAAGTTCTTGAACTCTAATTCTAATGGGAGATTCAGAGACCCCAAGATGACCAAGTTCTTGAACTCTAATTCTAATGGGAGATTCAGAGACCCCAAGATGACCAAGTTCTGGAATTCTACAACAGTGGCCCTTCCTGAACCATCCTCCTCAGTGTGTGTGGAGACAACATACACTTGTGTCCTCTACCAGGCAAGTTTACCACTGTTCCAGTGGTTTTAACTTATTCATTATTGCCCTCGCTATTGTTTTTTGCCCATTGCCTGATTTATGAATGTCAACAACCATTTGTCTCTTTTCGTTTGTGAGTTATTTTCCCTTCCCCATGCACTCACTAGTGTAAGTGGCTCTGGATAAGAGTGTCTGCTAAATGACTCACTACTGTAGAGGCTCTGATTAAGAGAGCCTGCTAAATGACTCACTACTACTGTAAGTCTGTCTGGATAAGAGAGTCTGCAAAATGACTCACTACTGTAGTGGCTCTGGATAAGAGAGTCTGCTAAATGACACCATCTACTGTAAGTGGCTCTGGATAAGAGAGTCTGCTAAATTACTCACATGTCAATGTGATGGCAGATTGATTTTTACATGCGTTACCTAACTTTTATACCCCAGTGGCACAGGAAGACATGAACTGTAAAAAAAATAAAAAGTTTTAAAAAGTTTAATGTTGTGGAAATTCAACACCAGGGACGCCTGCAGTCAAGTTTAAACGAAACACTCTTTATTATCACGGCCCGGGAAGGTTCACAAACTCAATCCAAGCTTGATGAAAAGGGCGTTCCCTTTCAGCCCTTATATACTGCTACACAAACAAGTCATATAAGCATGATTTACATTATTAACGTTGGTTCCTGCATGTGACTGACTGATACCTCACGAGGCTGAGATACTCCTTTTGTCCCACAGAGCAATGTTCTGGGCCGTACTGCTAAATTGCTTATGGTTTACTCCCATCTACAATCAGTCAGTCAGTTGCATGAACCAAACCAAGACATGTAATTACAGAGCAACATTATTCTAAACATATAATCTGATACACAGAGAGAAAATGTCCCATCAGAATGTTAATGTAGATTTAATTTTTTATCACAATGTTAATGTAGAGATTCATTTTTTATTTTTTTTAATTAACAAGAATCTTTACGGGTGCCAATAAATGAAAACTAACAACAACAAAAAAATATTTTTTTGTTTTTTCTCTGAGCAAATGTATTTGTATACATCACAATTTCCCCCAAAAAATTCAGCATACAATATTCAGCTCAGTACTTGTATTATTGATCTTAAACACATCTTTATCAAGGGTGCCAATAATTTTGGAGGTGGTTATTCCGGGGCCTTAACTGGTCTTAACAACGTTAGGTCTTCTCCCCTCCTGTGTGTGTTCTGTCAAACTCTTTCCACATTGGGAGCATTGGAAAGGTTTCTCTCGTGTGTGTGTCATTTCATGCTTTTTCAGTATCCCTAAATAGGTAAAACTCTTTTCACACAGGGAGCAGTGGAAAGGCTTCTCTCCTGTGTGTATTCTCGCATGCATTTTCAGGTTCCCTAACTTGGTATAACTCTTTTTACACTGAGAACATTGGAAAGGCTTATCTCCTGTGTGTGTTCTCTCATGCTCTTTCAGGTGCGACGACTGGATAAATCTCTGGCCACACTGAGAGCATTGAAAAGGCCTCTCTACAGAGTGTGTTCTTTCATGCACTTTTAGATACCCTAAGTGTCCAAAACACATTCCACACTGGGAGCAATGATAAGGCTTCTCCTCTGTGTGCGTTCTCTTGTGTTCTTTCAGGTGCTTTAACCTGATAAATATCTTTCCACACTGTGAGCAGTGGTGTCGCCTCACTGGTTTGGACGTCTCTGGATCGAGTTCCCCTGAAGGACTCTTTCCTCTGTCAGAGTGACAGTTTGATATCGCTCCTGTCAAAGAAAAAACAGAGTATTTGGTTAAACAGCGAGACCTGAATAAAATCTCCACATGATTAAACTGTCTTCCTATGAGGTTTAATCCAGACTAGATCCTTCAATATAGTTTGGATCCTGGGTGCTGATTGGTTGACAAGTGCTAGTTATATACGATAATAAATAACAGTTCCATTTGAATTATCCATGTACATCCACTGTCCCACAGCCCAGCCAGGTAATTTATCAACTGTACCTCCATACTGTCCCACAGCCCAGCCAGTTAATTTATCAACTGTACCTCCATACTGTCCCACAGCCCAGCCAGGTAATTCATCAACTGTATCTCCATTGTCCCACAGCCCAGCCAGGTAATTCATCAACTGTATCTCCATACTGTCCCACAGCCCAGCCAGGTAATTCATCAACTGTATCTCCATACTGTCCCACAGCCCAGCCAGGTAATTAATCTACTGTATCTCCATTATCCCACAGCCCAGCCAGGTAATTCATCTACTGTATCTCCATACTGTCCCATAGCCCAGCCAGGTAATTCATCAACTGTATCTCCATTGTCCCACAGCCCAGCCAGGTAATTCATCAACTGTATCTCCATTGTCCCACACCCCAGCCAGGTAATTCATCAACTGTATCTCCATACTGTCCCACAGCCCAGCCAGGTAATTCATCAACTGTATCTCCATACTGTCCCACAGCCCAGCCAGGTAATTCATCAACTGTATCTCCACTGTCCCATAGCCCAGCCAGGTAATTCATCAACTGTATCTCCATTGTCCCACAGCCCAGCCAGGTAATTCATCAACTGTATCTCCATACTGTCCCACAGCCCAGCCAGGTAATTCATCAACTGTATCTCCATACTGTCCCACAGCCCAGCCAGGTAATTCATCAACCGTATCTCCATACTGTCCCACAGCCCAGCCAGGTAATTCATCAACTGTATCTCCACAGGAAGAAGAAAATAGACATTCTTATCCCATGCAAGATAATAACCATTAGACTCAAACCTGTAAATGAATAACACGGTGTTAAGGGCTGTTTCCCGGCACTCCGGCTTCGCAACACGCCGAAGAACAGCCCTTGGTGTTACTCACCATAATCCACAGGTTGTCGAGTTGCTTCAATGAAATAACTGGTGGCCAGTTCCTTTTACAACATTTAATCCAGATCAAAATGATCCTCGTCTTGATTCGGGTTTTCTTCATCATTTGCAAATCAGACATGAGTTGGTGGTAATAACAGGTTAGATGATGTGGTGTCATAGATATTTTAAATCAGATCAGTCTGTCTTACCTTATAGCTAAAATATGGACCTAATAACACCATAGATATTTTAAATCAGATCAGTCTGTCTTATCTTATATCAAAACAATGAAGGACCTAATGATCTCATGACACCATTGAGATTATAAAAACACTAATGATTGTAGCGCTTCAAAACATGTTTTAAAAATATATATATCATTTGCTCATGGGTTGTCGAGTATAGAGTAGAGACTGAGCAAAGCACTACGGAAAGAGATTTGGAACAATATAATGTAAAGCATTTAATCCATTAACGTTTTGTTGGCTGACCCCACTCTTTGTAGCTTTAACAATTCCTAAAAGTACAGAACAAGATATTCAAGTGTAGAATGCCCTTTTTAAAAACACACATTAGTAAAACAACTGCAGAGTTTGTGGCCCTGTTTTTTTAGATGGTACTTACTGGTGTTAATCAGATTTCCAGTCTTCTCTTCCTCCTCCACTCCAACCACGTCTTCCTCATCCAATGTGACAGTGATCTCCCCCTCCACTCCAACATCCTGCTCTTTCGCTTCCTCCTGTTTCACTCTGAAAGCGTCTTCCTCTTCTTTCACTGTTACAGCCTCACCCGCTACTTCTTGTTTGACGGTGACAGCCTCCTCTTCCTCCTCCTCTTTCACCGTCCAGCAGACCTCCTCTTCTTCAGCAGGGGGAGAGTAGCTTTGTGAGCTCATGGTCGGGGATGTTAGCTGGCTAGTTAGCATTAATGACACGTCAAGTGCTACTGCTAATTTAACCAGCTAGCTAACTACTAGCAACGTAAAATGCAATTATATGCGACAATTAGCTAGCTATATGACATACGTGTGTTTAAAACAGTGGCTAATACACACCGAAAGTGTCTAATGAGCTTTAACGTTTTAGCTATATTGGCTAGCAAGCTACCGTGGCTGATAACTAGATCAGCGTCCCGTTAGCAACACAAAAAAAGTACTTCCGGGTCACGGAATTTTTGGAAGATTTTCTAAATAAATGTCCCACACGTAATTACGTGTGGAAAGGTGTCAATGACCTGTATATATTCATTATATGTGATAAGTAATTGTCTAAACATGAACAATTATTTATATTTGTAACATGTGCATTAAATATGGGTTTTAAACCATGTTCCAAGGTCAAATAAATGGCCACAAATAAATGGCCATATTTCGTATTGTCTTTATAAAGCAAACAATATTGCGGGTGCCGCAGCAAAAGAATTGTAGGGAATACTCAGTAGGTTTTGTAGTGTTGTGGTGTTGTGGCCCCTTGCAGTGTATGAGGTTCCAATCTCAACAGTGGAGAAGATGGAAAGAGGAGTCACAGGCTACTTAAAGAAGTGGCTCGGAGTTCCACGATGCCTTACCACCATAGGCCTCTATGGAGATGGTGTCCTCAAGCTGCCCCTCACCAGTCTAACAGAGGAATTCAAGTGTGCAAAAACCAGGCTCCAGATGACACTGAATGAATCTCGAGACCCAGTGGTGAGCAACAACGCGCCGACCTTGGCAACTGGGCGCAAATGGAGGCCAGGAAAAGCAGTCCAGGAGGCAACAGCAGCCCTCAGACATGCTGACATTGTGGGTCATGTTCAGCAAGGGAGAGGAGGCCTTGGGCTAACTAGCCGTGCTGCTTGGAGTAAGGCCACTGCACCAGAGCGGCGGAAGATGGTAGTGCAGGAAGTACGCCATCAGGAGGAGGCTGCAAGGTGGGCCAAGGCAGTCTCTCTTGCCAAACAGGGACAGTGGACTCGATGGGACAGTGTGGAGAAGAGGAAGATCAGCTGGAAGGATCTGTGGGCCATGGAAGCGAGGCGGTTGAGCTTTTCCATCAGAGCAACATATGACGTCCTTCCAACACCAGTTAATCTTCACCAATGGTATGGTGTAGATCCGGACTGTGCCCTCTGTTCCATGCCAGCCAACCTCAGGCACATTCTCACAGGGTGTAAAACAAGCCTCACCCAAGGACGCTACACTTGGCGTCACAACCAAGTCCTTAAAAACCTTGCGTCCGCCCTGGAGGACAAGCGAGCTGCCACCAACTCCCTACCACCCCCAGCAGCATCACACCCCTTACAGACGACCTTTGTCCGCGAAGGGGCTAAACCACCGAAGAGCGGCTCTACACCATTAGAGCGAGACCAGCTGCGCTTGGCCCGCGACTGGAAAATGCTAGCTGACATTGGCCGGCAACTTGTGTTTCCTCCGGAGATTGCAACCACCACCCTAAGACCTGACATGGTGCTCTGGTCCCATTCGCTCAAGAAGGTCTTCATCATTGAGCTCACAGTACCCTGGGAGGACTCAGTAGATGAGGCTTATGAGCGGAAACATCTGCGCTATGCCAATCTAGCTGCCGAAGCACGGCATCATGGCTGGAACACAGAAGTCCGACCAGTGGAGGTGGGCTGCAGAGGTTTTGTGGCGACATCTACAACCAGACTGCTTAGAGACCTGGGAATTAAGGGCCAGAGCCAGCGTTCGGCAATCAAAGCTGTATCAGAGGCGGCAGAAGGCAGCAGTCAATGGCTCTGGATGAAGAGGAAAGACCCCAGCTGGGCCCCGAAGTGAGAGGGCCAGGAGGTATGCGGTCAACAATGCTTGACTCAGGGAGGAAGACGCCCCTGCCATGCATAGTCCCATGGGATGTTGGCTATCAACAACAACGCAACTCCTATGACTAATTGGGAATGGGACGCAAGCGTAGGATTGATCACCCTGTCGCTGGCCGCCTTTGGGGAGGGTGTATAGTGTGAAAGGCCGAAACACCCTAGGAACCAAAGGTACACTACTGACGATGCGCTCCCCAAATTTCACCAGTCTCACTGTTCATGAACTCTTGGAAGTGCTTGCACAAAGGATAGTAACATCTCATCCTGTGTTCTTGGAATCTGTAGAATATATATACTGTATATTCCTCAATGTTATAATGGATGAGTCTTGGGTGGATGAGTCTTTGAACATATTCCAATCAGTTGTCGCAAAGCAATCCTGAGGCATTGAGTACGCCTCCTCTGTCCAGCGCCTCACAATTCTCTGTTTTTGTTGTTCCCTGGAACAGAGAGAAGTGAATTTATTGATTCGAAAATGTGGGGGTGAGTGATGGCTTTATACTTGTCAAGGATGTTTGTATACCCGTGGGTCCAGCACACTATTTCCTCATTGGACAGGAGACATGATAATGGTACTTTGGGAGCAGGGTCAACTTTATAATAAGCTAATGCTCCTCCAGCCAAATTTAAACATATTCTTTAGCATAGAGCTTTTATTTTCTGCAAAATCCCACTAATCCCATTGTAAGCAAGCTTCTAGCCTTCAGCTCAAAGAGAGGGCAAAGAGGAGTGACTGTCAGCTGATCACAAAGGTCAGATGATATAACAATAGAGCTCCTTGGTCACACCAGTGGTAGGTTTGGCGTTGAAAAATAGAAGCATACGCAGAAAAGTACCGCATATCTACGGTAAAAATATGGTAAGCTAAGGACCCTGGGACTGAACACCTCCCTCTGCAACTGGATCCTGGACTTCCTGACGGACCGGCCCCAGGTGGTGAATGTAGGCAACAATACATCCACCATGTGTACCCTCAACACAGGGGCCCCTCAGGGGTTCGTGCTTAGTTCCCTCCTCTACTCCCTGTTATCCCACGACCGCATGGCCGAGTACAACTCCAACACCATCATTAAGTTTGTCGACGACATGTCGGTGGTAGGCCTGATCACCGATGACGATTAGACAGCCTTTTGGTGCCAGCACAACAATCTCTCCCTCAACGTCAGCAAGACAAAGGAGCTGATCGTGGACACACCAACACAGTCGTGAAGAGGGCACACAGCCTGGGTTCGATCCTCGAGAGACCCATGATGGCGGTGCACAATTGGCCCAGCGTCGTCTGGGTTAGGGGAGGGTTTGGCCGGCCGGGATGTCCTTGTTCCATCGCGCTCTAGCTACTCCCGTGGGCGCCAGTTGTAATGTGTTTCCTCTGACACATTGGGTGCTGCTGGCTTCCGGGTTAAGCGAGCAGTGTGTCAAGAAGCAGTGCAGCTTGGCAGGGCCGTGTTTCAGAGGACGCGTGGCTCTCGACCTTGGCCCTCTCCCGGTACGGGAGTTGCAGCGATGGGACAAGACTAACTACCAACTGGATACCACGATATTGGGAAGACAAAGGGGTAAAGAATTAACAAACAAAAAAAAATGTTATACAGGTGCACCATTGAGAGCATCTTGACTGACTGCATCACCGCCTGGTATGGCAACTGCTCAGCATCCAACTGCAAGGCGCTAGATGTTTCCCCTTCACAATAACAGCCCTTATAGTTGACCGTGGCAGCTCTAGCAAAGTAGAGATTTGACGAACTGACTTGTTGGAAAGGTGGCATCCTACAACGGTGCCACGTTGAAAGTCACTGAGCTCTTCAGTACGGGCCATTCTACTGCAAAATGTTTGTCTATGGAGATTGCATGGCTGTGTGCTCGATTTTATACACCTCTCAGCAACGGATGTGGCTGAATTAGCCAAGTCCACAAATTTGAAGGGGTGTCCAAATACTTTTGGCCATGTAGTGTACATCTACAGTTTAAAACACAAAGGTGTGTTTAAAGTGCTCCAATGTTTAGGCTGTTTGCCATCAAGCGACCCGGGTTGCTGAAAAAGGGTCCTGTGCTGTCCACTAGCCTCTAACCCTCTATAGCCCTAGACACCACCTCCCTCCCTCCCCTCCCCTCCACTACACCACCCTAACCCCAACTAGCCTCTAACCCTCTAAAGCCCTAGACACCACTTCCCTCCCTCCACTACACCACCCTAACCCCAACTAGCCTCTAACCCTCTATAGCCCTAGACACCACCTCCCTCCACTACACCACCCTAACCCCAACTAGCCTCTAACCCTCTATAGCCCTAGACACCACTTCCCTCCCCTCCACTACACCACCCTAACCCCAACTAGCCTCTAACCCTCTATAGCCCTAGACACCACCTCCCCTCCACTACACCACCCTAACCCCAACTAGCCTCTCTAACCCTCTATAGCCCTAGACACCACCTCCCTCCCCTCCACTACACCACCCTAACCCCAACTAGCCTCTAACCCTCTAAAGCCCTAGACACCACCTCCCTCCCTCCACTACACCACCCTAACCCCAACTAGCCTCTAAACCTCTAAAGCCCTAGACACCACCTCCCACCACTACACCACCCTAACCCCAACTAGCCTCTAACCCTCTAAAGCCCTAGACACCACCTCCCACCACTACACCACCCTAACCCCAACTAGCCTCTAACCCTCTAAAGCCCTAGACACCACCTCCCACCACTACACCACCCTAACCCCAACTAGCCTCTAACCCTCTAAAGCCCTAGACACCACTTCCCTCCCACCACTACACCACCCTAACCCCAACTAGCCTCTAACCCTCTAAAGCCCTAGACACCACCTCCCACCACTACACCACCCTAACCCCAACTAGCCTCTAACCCTCTAAAGCCCTAGACACCACTTCCCTCCCACCACTACACCACCCTAACCCCAATCTCTCCCTATCTACATCACAGTTCACAAAATATCAACACACACGCCACCGTTTTCCTCCACTAAACACTCATCCCCACAGACCTGTTTCCTGTCTCCCTAACATCCACAACGTGGCGTTGACCTGTATAACCAAACCATATCTACTGTGTTCAGACCTGTTTAACCAAACCATATCTACTGTGTTCAGACCTGTTTAACCAAACCATATCTACTGTGTTCAGACCTGTATAACCAAACCATATCTACTGTGTTCAGACCAGTTTCCTGTCTCCCTATCATCCACAACATGTCATTCAGACCTGTATAACCAAACCATATCTACTGTGTTCAGACCTGTATAACCAAACCATATCTACTGTGTTCAGACATGTTTAACCAAACCATATCTACTGAGTTCAGACCTGTTTAACCAAACCATATCTACTGTGTTCAGACCTGTTTAACCAAACCATATCTACTGTGTTCAGACCTGTTTAACCAAACCATATCTACTGTGTTCAGACCTGTTTAACCAAACCATATCTACTGAGTTCAGACCTGTTTAACCAAACCATATCTACTCTAAACAACTTCCTCTCTCCCATACTCCCCACCTCTTGCTTAATAACTGACCAGTGCACGCGATACTTTAAAGTTGAGCCACCTTTGTGTCAATGGTTACCGCGACTTCAACTCAGAGTTGACCAGAGTGAGCTTCCAAACTCCTCTGTAGTGTTCCATCACCCCTCTGTAGTGCTCCATCACCCCTCTGTAGTGTTCCATCACCCCTCTGTAGTGTTCCATCACCCCTCTATGTGCTCCATCACCCCTCTGTAGTGCTCCATCACCCCTCTGTAGTGTTCCATCACCCCTCTGTAGTGCTCCATCACCCCTCTGTAGTGCTCCATCACCCCTCTGTAGTGTTCCATCACCCCTCTGTAGTGCTCCATCACCCCTCTGTAGTGCTCCATCACTCCTCTGTAGTGTTCCATCACTCCTCTGTAGTGTTCCATCACCCCTCTGTAGTGTTCCAGGAGCTTCCAAACTCCTCTGTAGTGTTCCATCACCCCTCTGTAGTGCTCCATCACCCCTCTGTAGTGCTCCATCACCCCTCTGTAGTGTTCCATCACCCCTCTGTAGTGTTCCAACACCCCTCTATGTGCTCCATCACCCCTCTGTAGTGCTCCATCACCCCTCTGTAGTGCTCCATCACCCCTCTGTAGTGTTCCATCACCCCTCTGTAGTGTTCCATCACCCCTCTGTAGTGTCCCATCACCCCTCTGTAATGTTCCATCACCCCTCTGTAGTGTTCCATAACCCCTCTGTAGTATTCCATCACCCCTATGTAGTGTTCCATCACCCCTCTGTAGTGTCCCATCACCCCTCTGTAGTGTTCCATCACCCCTCTGTAGTGTTCCATCACTCCTCTGTAGTGTTCCATCACCCCTCTGTAGTGTTCCAGGAGCTTCCAAACTCCTCTGTAGTGTTCCATCACCCCTCTATGTGCTCCATCACCCCTCTGTAGTGTTCCATCACCCCTCTGTAGTGTTCCATCACCCCTCTGTAGTGTTCCATCACTCCTCTGTAGTGTTCCATCACCCCTCTGTAGTGTTCCAGGAGCTTCCAAACTCCTCTGTAGTGTTCCATCACCCCTCTATGTGCTCCATCACACCTCTGTGTTCCATCACCCCTCTGTAGTGTTCCATCACCCCTCTGTAGTGTTCCATCACCCCTCTATGTGCTCCATCACCCCTCTGTAGTGTTCCATCACCCCTCTGTAGTGCTCCATCACCCCTCTGTAGTGTTCCATCACCCCTCTGTAGTGTTCCATCACCCCTCTGTAGTGCTCCATCACCCCTCTGTAGTGCTCCATCACCCCTCTGTAGTGTTCCATCACCCCTCTGTAGTGTTCCATCACCCCTCTGTAGTGTCCCATCACCCCTCTGTAGTGTTCCATCACCCCTCTGTAGTGTTCCATCACCCCTCTGTAGTGTTCCATCACCCCTATGTAGTGTTCCATCACCCCTCTGTAGTGTCCCATCACCCCTCTGTAGTGTTCCATCACCCCTCTGTAGTGTTCCATCACTCCTCTGTAGTGTTCCATCACCCCTCTGTAGTGTTCCAGGAGCTTCCAAACTCCTCTGTAGTGTTCCATCGCCCCTCTATGTGCTCCATCACCCCTCTGTGTTCCATCACCCCTCTGTAGTGTTCCATCACCCCTCTGTAGTGTTCCATCACCCCTCTGTAGTGTTCCATCACCCCTCTGTAGTGTTCCATCACCCCTCTGTAGTGTTCCATCCCTCCTCTGTAGTGTTCCATCACCCCTCTGTAGTGTTCCAGGAGCTTCCAAACTCCTCTGTAGTGTTCCATCATCCCTCTATGTGCTCCATCACCCCTCTGTGTTCCATCACCCCTCTGTAGTGTTCCATCACCCCTCTGTAGTGTTCCATCACCCCTCTGTAGTGTTCCATCACCCCTCTGTAGTGTTCCATCACCCCTCTGTAGTGCTCCATCACCCCTCTGTAGTGTTCCATCACCCCTCTGTAGTGTCCCATCACCCCTCTGTAGTGTCCCATCACCCCTCTGTAGTGTTCCATCACCCCTCTGTAGTGTTCCATCACCCCTCTGTAGTGTTCCATCACCCCTCTGTAATGTTCCATCACCCCTCTATGTGCTCCATCACCCCTCTGTAGTGCTCCAGGAATGACACACAAAGCACAGGAGGCTGCTGAGTGGAGGACGGCTCATAATTATGTCTGGAACGGAGCAAATGGAATGGCACCAAACACCTGGAAACCCTGTGTTTGATGTATTTGATACCGTTCCACCGATTCCACTCCAGTCATTACTATAAGCCCATCCTCCTCAATTAAGGTGCCACGGAACCTCCTATGACATACAGATACACATTGATACACATGTACAGACACAGCCAGAGTTTAAAGAGGACAATTTAATCTCAGAGCTTATACATTAAAACTGTTATACTCCATATTCAGTCCATGAGTAAAAAAATAATAAACATGCACATTGAATTTTGAGTCTGGGAGTTTAATCAAATGACTATTGGCATTGACCCTCCTCTTTTAGTCATATTACTCTACACTGACTCTCTTCCACAGGCTGGATGATACTCTACCCACACACTGGACTATAACCACACATACTGCACTGACACTCCCAACACACATGGACACAAACTAAACACATGCATATTGACGCCACACACATATTCACATTCCTTCACACTCTTCACATATGATGCTGCTACTCTGTTTATCTATCCATAGTCACTTTACCTCTACCTATATGTACATATTATTATATGTACATATATATATATATTATTATTATAATTTGCAAATAAATTCATTAAAAATCCTACAATGTGATTTTCTGGATGTTTTTTCTTCTCATTTTGTCTGTCATAGTTGAAGTGTACCTATGATGAAAATTACAGGCCTCTCTCATCTTTTTAAGTGGGAGAACTTGCACAATTGGTGGCTGACTAAATACTTTTTTGCCCCACTGTATATGTACATATTACCACAATTATCTCAACTTCCTTGTACCCCTGCATATTGACTCAGTACTGGTACTCTTGTATATAGCCTTGTTATTTTGTGTTATTATTTTTCCTTTAGTTTATTTAGCAACATTTTCTTACTTTTTAAAAACGGTGCATTGTTGGTTATTAAGGGCTGGTAAGTCAGTATTTCATGGTAAGATCTACTACACCTGTAGAACGTGACAAATAAAATGTGATTTTATAACGTTTCTCTCAGGTGTGGATTCTTTCATGCTCTTTTAGTTGCCTTAACCAGGTAAATTTAAATCCACAGTGGGAGCAATGGTAAAGCTTCTCTCCAGAGTGTATTCTCTTATGAATTTTCAGGGTCCCCAAACGAGTAAAACTCTTACAACACTGGAAGCATTGGAAAGGTTTTTCTCCAGTGTGCGACATCTCATGCCTTTTCAGGTTCCCTAACTGGCTAAAACTCTTTTCACACTGCGAGCATTGGAAAAGCTTCTTTCCTGTGTGTGTCCTCTCGTGTGTTATCAGGTGACCTAAGTGGGTAAAGCTTTTCCCACACTGGCAGCATTGGAAAGGTTTTTCTCCAGTGTGTGTCCTCTCGTGAATGTTCAGGTTCCCTACCTGGCTAAAACTCTTTACACACTGGAAGCATTGGTATGGTTTTTCTCCTGTGTGTATTCTCTTATGATCTTTCAGATGTGATGACTTGATAAACCTCTTTCCACACTGAGAGCATTGGTAAGCCCTCTCTAAAGAATGTGTTCTCTCGTGTGATTTCAGTTTCCCTAGCTGAGTAAATCTTTTTCCACACTGGGAATATTGGTTGGGCCTCTTTTCTGAGTGTGTTCTTTCATGCTTTATCAGGTCTCCTGATGAGAAAAATACATTTTCACACTGGGAACAGTTGTAAGGCTTCTCTCTAGTGTGTGTTCGCTCATGTGACTTCAGGTTACCTAAGCGGTTAAACGTCTTTCCACATTGAGTACATTTGTGAGGCTCCTCTCCAGAGTGCATTCTCTCATGTATTTTCTGACTCCTTAACTGAGTAGATTTCTTTCCACGCTGGGAAGATTGGAACGGCTTTTCTCCTGTGTGTATTCTTTCATGTTCTTTCAGGTAATATACCCACTTAAAACTCTTTCCACAGTGGGAACACTGGTGTGGTCTCACTGGTTTTGGGGTCTCCTGGTCTGGTTCCCCTGAAGGACTCTTCCCACTGTCAGAGGGAGAGTCT
Organism: Salvelinus fontinalis; assembly: GCF_029448725.1. Taxonomy (NCBI): domain Eukaryota; kingdom Metazoa; phylum Chordata; class Actinopteri; order Salmoniformes; family Salmonidae; genus Salvelinus; species Salvelinus fontinalis. Next base: position 1,060,708 of record NC_074704.1, read on the forward strand.
GGTCTCTCTCCTGCCGAAGACAAACAGAGGATCTAGTTAAACAGAGAACAGGATTTTATGTACAAAGATATTTAAATTTTGAGTTGCGAAATGTTTGGAGAAATACGACCCTAAATGAAACCTCCCCATGATAAAACCGGCCTTCTCTCTGGTTTAATCCAGACTAGATCACTCAATAACTTGATGTTCGTTTTTTAGATTGTTTAAAGGTCCAATGCAGCTGTTTTATCTCAATATCAAATCCTTTCTGGGTAACAGTGAAGTACCTTACTGTGATTGTTTTAAATTAAAATGTAAAAAAAGAAACAAAAATTAGCTTCTTAGCAAAAGAGCAATTTCTCATGCAAGAATTTTGCTATGACTGTGTGGGAGTGGTCTGAGCAGGGAGGGGAAAACGGAAAACTAGCTGTTATTGGCAGAGAGGTTCAGAACTCTTTCTTATTGGTCTATTAACTCATATTTGTTTAAAAAAAACTTTTATTCATAAAAGGTTGGGTCACCATTAAGACCAGGGGTCATCTCATTTACAAGGGAGCCCTGTTGAACATGAACACAATTTAAGACAACAATTTAATAAAACATAATGTAAGATAATAATATTATTACAATACACAACAAGGTGAATCAAAGCCAAGACAACAAGGTGAGTCAAAGCCAACACAACAAGGTGAATCAAAGCCAAGACAACAAGGTGAGTCAAAGCCAATACAACAAGGTGAATCAAAGCCAAGACAACAAGTTGAGTCAAAGCCAACACAACAAGGTGAGTCAAAGCTAACACAACAAGGTGAGTCAAAGCCAACACAACAAGGTGAGTCAAAGCCAACACAACAAGGTGAATCAAAGCCAACACAACAAGGTGAATCAAAGCTAACACAACAAGGTGAATCAAAGCTAACACAACAAGGTGAGTCAAAGCCAACACAACAAGGTGAGTCAAAGCTAACACAACAAGATGAGTCAAAGCCAACACAACAAGGTGAGTCAAAGCTAACACAACAAGGTGAGTCAAAGCCAACACAACAAGGTGAGTCAAAGCCAACACAACAAGGTGAATCAAAGCCAACACAACAAGGTGAATCAAAGCCAACACAACAAGGTGAATCAAAGCCAACACAACAAGGTGAATCAAAGCCAACACAACAAGGTGAATCAAAGCTAACAACAAGGTGAATCAAAGCTAACACAACAAGATGAATCTCACATATCACCTCCCTTCAACTCAATCTAAATTGTCCAATGGAGACGAACAAGATGAACCAAAACAAACACAACTCTCACATATCGCATCCCTGATGTCACCAGGCTAAAACTCAAGCCCACTAAAACAGGCTGACATTTCAGGCATTCTTTTCAAACAGCTCTTACACACAAATGGCATTATCATCCTTTTCACCATTTCACAATATTATTCTCACCTCCGTGTGGAAATAAAGATAAAAACACAGGAAAATCATGTTTTTGACAGCACTGGTCCTTTAATCCAAATCAACATGATCCTTTAGTTGTCTTGATTACCCTTTATCATTTTGAAAAGAAAATGTAAGCCAATATTTCACCCAAATGTCCTGAAATCAGACATGAGTTGGTGGTAATAACAGGTTAGATGATGTGGTGTTACAGATATTTTAAATCAGATCAGTCTGTCTTACCTTATAGCTAAAATATGAAGGACCTAATAACACCATAGAGATTTTAAATCAGATCAGTCTGTATTATTTTAGGCTATATGATGTGGTATCATAGATATTTAAAATCAGATCAGTCTGTATTACCTTATAACAAAAAAACGAAGGACGTAAAGACACCATCGAGATTTGAAAAACGAATCATGTTTTATCACGTCATGTAGAGCTCAAATCATGCAATTATTTTTGTTTTTCAAGCTCTCCTCCAGTATTTAGACTGATTAAAGCACTACAGACAGAGATATTCAGAGACATCGGTTCAACAACAGCAGAGTTTGAGCCCCTGTTAAAGATATTACTCACTGCTGTTAATCAGATATCCTGTCTCCTCCGATTCTTCCTCTAATGTGACAGTAATCTCTCCTTCCTCCTCAACTCCAAAAACGTCTTCTTCTTCTTTCACTGTGACAGTCATCTCCTCCTCCTCTTTCACTCCAAAGACACATTGAGAGCAGTGATATGGCTTCTCCCCTCTGTACGTTTTCTTATGTCTTTTCAGACTCCCTAACTGGGTAAAACTCTTCCTGCGGTGGGAGCAGTGTTGTGGTCTTGCTGGTTTGGACGTCTCTGGCTCTGTTTCCTCTGAGTCTGGTCTCTCTCCTGCCAAAGACAAACAGAGTAGTTAGTTTAGGCAGAGTATTCAGTTAAGGCAGAGGCTACAAATACAGAGTTTTCACCCTTGAAATGTACTTGTTAAAACTAAGGATCCACATCACGTTCTGAGCACCGTGTTATAAATAACACACATTCATGGTTCTCTCTTTACCCTCTTCTGAACTCTCAACCAATTTGATCAATATGATGATCGGCAGCTAGCCCTAGTGGTTAGCTAGCCCTAGTGGTTAATCCCCGAGCTCACAAGGTAAAAATCTGTCGTTTTGCCCCTGAACAAGGCAGTTAACCCACTGATCCTTGGCCGTCAATGTAAATAAAAATGTGTTCTTAACTGACTTGCCGAGTTAAATAAAGGTTAAATCAAATAAAATGTAAATCTGTTTCTACCGGATACAACCTGATAAAAACCCTCATACGATTTGAACAAACATTCCAAAAATATATATATTTTGGAAGCTACAACCTAATCTGTCTGTTGGAACGGATATTGCCGTAGCACAAGCAAGACGCAGTGTACATAATGCATTGGGTCAAAAAACAATCTGCGTTTTGTGTGATGATGTAATCTTTATAGTTATGCTGTTATTTAGCCAGGAGTCTAGCTGCCATTTAGCCAGGAGTCTAGCTGCCATTTAGCCAGGAGTCTAGCTGCCATTTAGCCAGGAGTCTAGCTGCCATTTAGCCAGGAGTCTAGCTGCCATTTAGCCAGGAGTCTAGCTGCCATTTAGCCAGGAGTCTAGCTGCCATTTAGCCAGGAGTCTAGCTGCCATTTAGCCAGGAGTCTAGCTAGCAGTTAGCCAGGAGTCTAGCTAGCAGTTAGCCAGGAGTCTAGCTAGCAGTTAGCCAGGAGTCTAGCTGCCATTTAGCCAGGAGTCTAGCTGCCATTTAGCCAGGAGTCTAGTTAGCAGTTAACCAGGAGTCTAGCTAGCAGTTAACCAGGAGTCTAGCTAGCAGTTAGCCAGGAGTCTAGCTGCCATTTAGCCAGGAGTCTAGCTGCCATTTAGCCAGGAGTCTAGCTGCCATTTTGTCAGGAGTCTAGCTGCCATTTAGCCAGGAGTCTAGCTGCCATTTACCCAGGAGTCTAGCTGCCATTTACCCAGGAGTCTAGCTGCCATTTAGCCAGCAGTCTAGCTACCATTTAGCCAGCAGTCTAGCTAGCAGTTAGCCAGGAGTCTAGCTAGCAGTTAGCCAGGAGTCTAGCTAGCAGTTAGCCAGGAGTCTAGCTGCCATTTAGCCAGGTGTCTAGCTGCCATTTAGCCAGGAGTCTAGCTAGCAGTTAGCCAGGAGTCTAGCTGCCATTTAGCCAGGTGTCTAGCTGCCATTTAGCCAGGAGTCTAGCTAGCAGTTAGCCAGGAGTCTAGCTAGCAGTTAGCCAGGAGTCTAGCTGCCATTTAGCCAGGAGTCTAGCTGCCATTTAGCCAGGAGTCTAGCTAGCAGTTAGCCAGGAGTCTAGCTGCCATTTAGCCAGGAGTTTAGCTGCCATTTAGCCAGGAGTCTAGCTGCCATTTAGCCAGGAGTCTAGCTGCCATTTAGCCAGGAGTCTAGCTGACATTTAGCCATGAGTCTAGCTAGCAGTTAGCCAGGAGTCTAGCTGCCATTTAGCCAGGAGTCTAGCTGCCATTTAGCCAGGAGTCTAGCTAGCAGTTAGCCATGAGTCTAGCTGCCATTTAGCCAGGAGTCTAGCTGCCATTTAGCCAGGAGTCTAGCGGTCATTTAGCCAGGAGTCTAGCTGCCATTTAGCCAGGAGTCTAGCTGCCATTTAGCCAGGAGTCTAGCTGCCATTTAGCTAGGAGTCTAGCTGCCATTTAGCCAGGAGTCTAGCTAGCAGTTAGCCAGGAGTCTAGCTAGCAGTTAGCCAGGAGTCTAGCTAGCAGTTAGCCAGGAGTCTAGCTAGCAGTTAGCCAGGAGTCTAGCTAGCAGTTAGCCAGGAGTCTAGCTAGCAGTTAGCCAGGAGTATAGCTGCCATTTAGCCAGGAGTCTAGCTGCCATTTAGCCAGGAGTCTAGCTGCCATTTAGCCAGGAGTCTAGCTAGCAGTTAGCCAGGAGTCTAGCTAGCAGTTAGCCAGGAGTCTAGCTGCCATTTAGCCAGGAGTCTAGCTAGCAGTTAGCCAGGAGTCTAGCTGCCATTTAGCCAGGAGTCTAGCTGCCATTTAGCCAGGAGTCTAGCTGCCATTTAGCCAGGAGTCTAGCTGCCATTTAGCCAGGAGTCTAGCTGCCATTTAGCCAGGAGTCTAGCTGCCATTTAGCCAGGAGTCTAGCTGCCATTTAGCCAGGAGTCTAGCTGCCATTTATCCAGGAGTCTAGCTGCCATTTATCCAGGAGTCTAGCTGCCATTGAGCCAGGAGCCTAGCTGCCATTGAGCCAGGAGTCTAGCTGCCATTTAGCCAGGAGCCTAGCTGCCATTTAGCCAGGAGTCTAGCTGCCATTTAGCCAGGAGTCTAGCTGCCATTTAGCCAGGAGTCTAGCTGCCATTTAGCCAGGAGTCTAGCTGCCATTTAGCCAGGAGTCTAGCTGCCATTTAGCCAGGAGTCTAGCTGCCATTTAGCCAGGAGTCTAGCTGCCATTTAGCCAGGAGTCTAGCTGCCATTTAGCCAGGAGTCTGCCTCCTGTTTGCAATGATGATGAAAAAAGAACATTAAAACCTCTACAGGATCGGTATCCCGACCTCGGACATCGATCATGAGGTTGTAAGTAACAAGAACATTTCCCAGGACATAGACATATCTGATATTAGCAGAAAGCTTCAATTCTTGTTAATCTAACTGCACTGTCCAATGTTCAGTAGCTATTATAGTGAAAGAGTACCATGCTATTGTTTGAGGAGAGTGCACAGTTATGAACCTGTAAATGTATTAAATATCTATTAACTGCCTGTCTGGGACACGCTTGTTTGATTCGCTGTACAGGCTACATACAGCTTGTTTGATTCGCTGTACAGGCTACATACAGCTTGTCTGATAAGCTGTACAGGCTACATACAGCTTGTCTGATAAGCTGTACAGGCTACATACAGCTTGTCTGATAAGCTGTACAGGCTACATACAGCTTGTCTGATAAGCTGTACAGGCTACATACAGCTTGTCTGATAAGCTGTACAGGCTACATACAGCTTGTCTGATAAGCTGTACAGGCTACATACAGCTTGTCTGATAAGCTGTACAGGCTACATACAGCTTGTCTGATAAGCTGTACAGGCTACATACAGCTTGTCTGATAAGCTGTACAGGCTACATACAGCTTGTCTGATAAGCTGTACAGGCTACATACAGCTTGTCTGATAAGCTGTACAGGCTACATACAGCTTGTCTGATAAGCTGTACAGGCTACATACAGCTTGTCTGATAAGCTGTACAGGCTACATACAGCTTGTCTGATAAGCTGTACAGGCTACATACAGCTTGTCTGATAAGCTGTACAGGCTACATACAGCTTGTTTGATTCGCTGTACAGGCTACATACAGCTTGTTTGATTCGCTGTACAGGCTACATACAGCTTGTTTGATTCGCTGTACAGGCTACATACAGCTTGTTTGATTCGCTGTACAGGCTACATACAGCTTGTTTGATTCGCTGTACAGGCTACATACAGCTTGTTTGATTCGCTGTACAGGCTACATACAGCTTGTTTGATTCGCTGTACAGGCTACATACAGCTTGTTTGATTCGCTGTACAGGCTACATACAGCTTGTTTGATTCGCTGTACAGGCTACATACAGCTTGTTTGATTCGCTGTACAGGCTACATACAGCTTGTTTGATTCGCTGTACAGGCTACATACAGCTTGTTTGATTCGCTGTACAGGCTACATACAGCTTGTTTGATTCGCTGTACAGGCTACATACAGCTTGTTTGATTCGCTGTACAGGCTACATACAGCTTGTTTGATTCGCTGTACAGGCTACATACAGCTTGTTTGATTCGCTGTACAGGCTACATACAGCTTGTTTGATTCGCTGTACAGGCTACATACAGCTTGTTTGATTCGCTGTACAGGCTACATACAGCTTGTTTGATTCGCTGTACAGGCTACATACAGCTTGTTTGATTCGCTGTACAGGCTACATACAGCTTGTTTGATAAGCTGTACAGGCTACATACAGCTTGTTTGATAAGCTGTACAGGCTACATACAGCTTGTTTGATAAGCTGTACAGGCTACATACAGCTTGTTTGATAAGCTGTACAGGCTACATACAGCTTGTTTCATAAGCTGTACAGGCTACATACAGCTTGTTTGATTCGCTGTACAGGCTACATACAGCTTGTTTGATAAGCTGTACAGGCTACATACAGCTTGTTTGATAAGCTGTACAGGCTACATACAGCTTGTTTGATACGCTGTACAGGCTACATACAGCTTGTTTGATACGCTGTATAGGCTACATACAGCTTGTTTGATACGCTGTATAGGCTTGCCTACATAGCTGCATGTAACTTCCCTTCACTTCCCTCCTGAAAAATGAACAAGATATTTCTAGACAACTTGTTTACAACAGCCTACTGTTACAACACACCAATAACTACTCTTGTTCCAACTGTTTTGTGTACAAGAGGCAGCCGAGTCACCGAGTGACTGTTGAGGCAGCAGAGTCACCGAGTGGCTGTTTTGAGGCAGCAGATTCACCGAGGGACTGTTTTGAGGCAGCAGAGTCACCGAGTGACTGTTTTGAAGCAGCGGAGTCACCGAGTGACTGTTTTGTGTACAATAGGCAGTGGAGTCACCGAGTGACTGTTTTGTGTACAAGTGGCAGCGGAGTCACTAAGTGACTTTTGTGTACAAGCGGAAGCGGAGTCACTGAGTGACTGTTTTGTGGACAAGAGGCAGCGGAGTCCCCGAGTGACTGTTTTGAGGCAGTGGAGTCACTGAGTGACTGTTTTGTGTAGAAAAGGCAGTGGAGTCACTGAGTGACTGTTTTGTGTACAAGCGGCAGCGGAGTCACCGAGTGACTGTTTTGAGGCAGCGGAGTCACCAAGTGACTGTTTTGAGGCAGCAGAGTCACTGAGTGATTGTTTTGTGTACAAGAGGCAGTGGAGTCACCGAGTGACTGTTTTGTGTACAAGAGGCAGTGGAGTCACTGATTGACTGTTTTGTGTACAAGCGGCAGCGGGTCACTGATTGACTGTTTTGTGTACAAGAGGCAGCGGGTCACTGATTGACTGTTTTGTGTACAAGAGGCAGCGGGTCACTGATTGACTGTTTTGTGTACAAGAGGCAGCGGGTCACTGATTGACTGTTTTGTGTACAAGAGGCAGCGGGTCACTGATTGACTGTTTTGTGTACAAGAGGCAGCGGGTCACTGATTGACTGTTTTGTGTACAAGAGGCAGCGGGTCACTGATTGACTGTTTTGTGTACAAGAGGCAGCGGGTCACTGATTGACTGTTTTGTGTACAAGAGGCGCGGGTCACTGATTGACTGTTTTGTGTACAAGAGGCAGCGGGGTCACTGAGTGACTGTTTTGTGTACAAGAGGCAGCGGGTCACTGAGTGACTGTTTTGTGTACAAGAGGCAGCGGGTCACTGAGTGACTGTTTTGTGTACAAGAGGCAGCGGGTCACTGATTGACTGTTTTGTGTACAAGAGGCAGCGGGTCACTGAGTGACTGTTTTGTGTACAAGAGGCAGCGGGTCACTGAGTGACTGTTTTGTGTACAAGAGGCAGCGGGTCACTGATTGACTGTTTTGTGTACAAGAGGCAGCGGGTCACTGATTGACTGTTTTGTGTACAAGAGGCAGCGGGTCACTGAGTGACTGTTTTGTGTACAAGAGGCAGCGGGTCACTGAGTGACTGTTTTGTGTACAAGAGGCAGCGGGTCACTGAGTGACTGTTTTGTGTACAAGAGGCAGCGGGTCACTGAGTGACTGTTTTGTGTACAAGAGGCAGCGGGTCACTGAGTGACTGTTTTGTGTACAAGAGGCAGCGGGTCACTGAGTGACTGTTTTGTGTACAAGAGGCAGCGGGTCACTGAGTGACTGTTTTGTGTACAAGAGGCAGCGGGTCACTGAGTGACTGTTTTGTGTACAAGAGGCAGCGGGTCCCTGAGTGACTGTTTTGTGTACAAGAGGCAGCGGGTCACTGAGTGACTGTTTTGTGTACAAGAGGCAGCGGGTCACTGAGTGACTGTTTTGTGTACAAGAGGCAGCGGGTCACTGAGTGACTGTTTTGTGTACAAGAGGCAGCGGGTCCCTGAGTGACTGTTTTGTGTACAAGAGGCAGCGGGTCCCTGAGTGACTGTTTTGTGTACAAGAGGCAGCGGGTCACTGAGTGACTGTTTTGTGTACAAGAGGCAGCGGGTCCCTGAGTGACTGTTTTGTGTACAAGAGGCAGCGGGTCACTGAGTGACTGTTTTGTGTACAAGAGGCAGCGGGTCCCTGAGTGACTGTTTTGTGTACAAGAGGCAGCGGGTCACTGAGTGACTGTTTTGTGTACAAGAGGCAGCGGGTCACTGAGTGACTGTTTTGTGTACAAGAGGCAGCGGGTCCCTGAGTGACTGTTTTGTGTACAAGCTGCGGAGTCACTGAGTGACTGTTTTGTGTACAAGCTGCGGAGTCACTGAGCAGCAGCTGAAAGGAGGTAGGCTAGTGAATCTGTCATTCTCTGTATTTTTAGCAACAGCAAGCCAGGTTCCATAAAATCCAGAACCACAGCCAGTCCGTTTAGTTTAACAGAGAGATCAGGATGGAATGAACTAGACACCAAGCACGAGAAAACAGGCCAAAAATGAAGAGGGACGACTAGCAGGTAACATGAAGGGTAGAAGCGTTGGGCCGGTAACTGAAATCCCAGGGCTGACAAGGTAAAAAAAATCTGTCGCTCTGCCCCTGAGCAAGGCAGTTAACCCACTGTTCCCCTGAGCAAGGCAGTTAACCCACTGTTCCCCTGAGCAAGGCAGTTAACCCACTGTTCCCCTGGACAAGGCAGTTAACCCACTGTTCCCCTGAGCAAGGCAGTTCCCCGGGCACTGATGTCAATTAATGGCACACAACACCCCCCCCCCCCCCCCTTCCGTTAAATGCGGAAGACACAATTCAGTTGAATGCATTCAGTTGTACAACTGACTAGGTATCCCCCTTTCCCTTAGTGGAACTTGTCCCATAAGAGAAGCTTGTTTTTGATTTACGATGCCAAACCCTTTTGCTACAGTGTGCACTAATGAATATGACCCTGAACGAAACCTCCACATGATACAATTGTCTTCCTATGAGGTTTAATCCCAATCAGTTCTCTTAATAACCTGAAGCCAAGTGTATCACCAAGACCAAGTCAAACTGTACAACAGCTGGAAACCAAGTCTAGTCTAGAAAAGTCTGAAAAGTAAATCAAATATAATAGGATACATTTGATCCATTGTGACGTTTTGTTGGTGACAATATGGCACAAAACAACATGTTCAAATATATATAACTTCAGGAGAATGACCCTTTAACACCACACAGTTCAACAACTGCAGAGTTTGTGCCCGTTTTAAAAAAATATTACTTACTAGTGTTAACCAGATCTCTTGTCCCCTATTCTTCTAATGTGACAGTCTTCTCTGCCTCCTCCTTCACTACAAAAACGTCTTCTTTTTCTTTCACCGTGACAGTCGTAGTCTCCTCTTTGACTCCAAAAAAAGCTTCCTCCTCTTTCTTGCTCTCCTCTTCTTTCACAGTAACATCCTCCTGTTTTACTCTGAGTGCTTCTTCCTCCTCTTTCACTGTAACTTCTTCCTCTTTCACTGTAACAGCCTCAACCTCAACTTGATTTTTAACGGTGACAGCCTCCTCTTCCTCATCCTCCTCTTTCACGAGAGATTCTTTCTCCGTCCAGCAGACCGCCTCTTCTGTAGCAGGGGGAGAGTCGTTCAGTGAACTCATGGTCGAAGACCTTAGCTAGCTAGTTAGCATTAGCGACTAGTCAAGTGTTATTTATCCAGCTAGCTAATAACGTAAATGGAGTAACTAGTAAATACACAGACAGTGTGTTTAAAACACAGGTTAATAAACACAAAAATGGCATAAAGAGCTTCGATGTTTCGGTTTCAATTTTGGTTACCGAATCGGCTGAATTGTTGTTGCTGAAGAAACGTCCCGTCCACTACATTATACCTAACGCACGACGCATCACCTTAAAGACTCACACCGCCTCCTGCTGACTGGAGTGGGTAACACAGTTGAACAAAACATTCTGGCAAAACAATGTAAACAAGTAATTGGTAAATAACCTGTTTTCTGTTACGTCTTACAGATAATTTCCTCTAGGCAGATGTAGAAGCTGAACATGAATATGTACATTATGATAAACCCTGTCATAATAAACCCTGTTATAGTAAACCCTGTTATAATCAACCCTGTTATAGTAAACCCTGTTATAATAAACCCTGTTATAGTCAACCCTGTTATAGTAAACCCTGTTATAGTAAACCCTGTTATATTAAACCCTGTTATAGTAAACCCTGTTATAGTAAACCCTGTTATAGTAAACCCTGTTATAATAAACCCTGTTATGGTAAACCCTGTTATAGTAAACCCTGTTATAGTAAACCCTGTTATAGTAAACCCTGTTATAGTAAACCCTGTTATAGTAAACCCTGTTGTGATAAACCCTGTTATAGTCAACCCTGTTATAGTAAACCCTGTTATAGTAAACCCTGTTATAGTAAACCCTGTTATAGTAAACCCTGTTATAGTAAACCCTGTTATAGTAAACCCTGTTATGGTAAACCCTGTTATAAAAGGTAATGTGTTAAAACATCCTGTGTTTTGTTCTTTTTTTCACCTCCTGAGTTTTTCTCCAGATGAGAGCAAACTATTACATTACAGGGTCAATCTGCAGTTCAAACAATAACAAGGCGTACCCCACCCCTGTTTTGGTAAAAAGCTGTGGAGGTAAACAGGCTGTTTATGGGGTACGACAGTTGAACTAAGCTCATTAGGCATAACGAGTCAAAGGGTAATATATCAATCATTTAAAAGTTTGACATTTGTATGTAGTAAATGTCCCCTTTAAAGTCACACTGTTAGATGTGAACATACTATTGCCTTAACGTCACTCTGTAAGATACAAATAAGCAGTGAGCCACCAATGCAGAGAATAGCAGATAGCACTTGATTATCTGTAGTGCTTGAGGAATGACACACACACACACACACACACACACACACACACACACACACACACCATACAAAGCATGGAGTATGGATCACAGCCTTAAGTGTCTATGCTTGCGCCGCAATTGCTTTTTGAGTGGAGCGACCGGTTAGAGACGCTGGAGGGAGGACGGTCACGTGTGTTTGAGAAGCGGGCCCCAAGTTTCCAGCCAGGTATGAGCCGGGGTACTCACTAAAGCTACAAGCTTCACGTGCCAAGATCTAAGCGCATGTGCTTGGTTGGAGTTGGATTTTTTGGCGCGACAGATCAACAAACTTTTGGTAAATATTGTGGCAAAGAAGGGGGTCGAGTGATAAATGGCAGATATGTGAGAGCAGAACTAATAAACGGGCTCTGCCCGATCACTAAAATGGTCACCCCGATCAGAACTACATATCACAAAATGGCCGACTGCCAAAACTACAAGTCCCAGAAGCAAGTGGAACCCTCAGAAGGTGGAGCCAACACACAGATAAAGGGTCAAGAAAAAACAGGAAGGGGAAGTGAGGGCTGGAAGGATCTGTGAACCATAGAGAAAGAGACAATAGATATTGGCTGGATTTACTGTGTATGAGCTGGACTGTTTTGGACTTACCTGTTGGCGTTTGGACCTGGACCTACTGAGAACCCGATTCGTGTACCGAACCCTGCTATCCTTGACCTTGCCTACGACCTGGGTGGACCACGACGGAGAGACAAACACACAGGTACTGTCCTGATCGAAAGAACTCTCATTCTGGGGTAATTTGGTGACAGTTTCCCACTTAATTTGTGACAAATGCTCATAACCTTGAAGAGGTTTGCCACAATATGATACTGTAACACACCGGTTAACACATTTCTAGACTCACTAGAGGGTGACAGCAGAGATTTCCATGTTGGGATTCCCAATCCCAGCCGGTTGTGATACAGCCTGGAATCGAATCATGGTCTGTAGTGACGCCTCTAGCACTGAGATGCAGTGCCTTAGACCGCTGTGATACAGCCTGGAATGGAACCAGGGACTGTAGTGACGCCTCTAGCACTGAGATGCAGTGCCTTAGACCGCTGTGATACAGCCTGGAATCAAATCATGGTCTGTAGTGACACCTCTAGCACTGAGATGCAGTGCCTTAGACCGCTGTGATACAGCCTGGAATGGAACCAGAGTCTGTAGTGACGTCTCTAGCACTGAGATGCATTAGACCGCTGTGATACAGCCTGGAATGGAACCAGGGACTGTAATGACGCCTATAGCACTGAGATGCCTTAGGCCGCTGTGATACAGCCTGGAATCGAACCAGGGTCTATAGTGTCTTAGACCGCTGTGATACAGCCTGGAATGGAACCAGGGACTGTAGTGAAGCCTCTAGCACTGAGACGCAGTGCCTTATTCCACTGCGCCACTAGGAAGCCCATCATTCACCACTGGAAGCTAATTTGAAAGAAAACCAACTGCATATTTAAATAACAGTTCAATGTAATGAATGGTTTGTTTAGTTCTTACCTCGTTTTGTGCCAGTAGGCTGTGGGTTATTCTGATAGCAGCTAGTTGACAGCAAGCAAGCTAGTTTTTTAGCTTCCCAAATCTCCCCCATGTGAAATAATAAGTTGTATACATAATTAGCCCCGGTAAAATATTATTCTACTCCCCAGTGTAACCTAAAAACATGATGTCAAGTTGATATGCTGCTTCAATGTATTCGCACCACATATCAACTTAAAGATGCACTATGCAGAAATCACTCCACCATTTTACTGGCCTCCTAAATTCTAGTAGTTCACCTCATTTTAGTTTAGGTGACAAAACAAGCAGTCATTGTGTAGAGAATCATTGTACCATTTAAACCACTGTGAAATATATTTTACACAACCAAATATTGTTCAGCTGTTTTGAAGCTGGTGGACTACAGACATCCTGGTTCGATTCCCAAAAGATACAAACATTAAACTTAAGAACAGGGAAGCATAGAAATTGCGCACATGGAACAGATCTGCAGCTTCTTGGACTTTCTTTCAAGGAGACTGACAGATCTATAACTCATATTTCTGTGTGAACGTGTGTCAGGTTTGCCCAAAAAAGTTACATATTGTAGCTTTAAAATAGAATGTCATTATATCACCGAGAAAAGGCAAGGAATTAACAATGTGGCAAAGTGACACGTCTCAATTTTCAGGTAGTACAAAAAGGTACGTAGAATACCGGAACATATTACAAGAAGTGGCCTCTTTTGTGACGAAAAACGACATTGCAACACTGCGCTACGCTCCGAATCTTAGGTTACCTTGAAGCTTGTGGCAAACCTGAAGTCAGCAACGTAACGTCCTTCATAGTGGTGCCTCGTGACTCAGATGTACAGTTGTGCTCAGCTCAACGCTGTGGTCGCCGTTGTAAGTTTTGAGGGCTGAATGGAGCACAGCGAAGACGTGTGAAACTTACTCCTCAGTCGTAAGCGCCCTGCTTAATTACTAGCTTTTGAGTGGCGCGAACAGTAGAGACGCTTGAGAGAGAGGACGGTCACGTGTGTTTGTAAAGCAGAGGTCCTGTGGTGGCATATTTCTGCTTTACCAAATGAGGAGAGTTACAAACTTCACACACCAGTCAGAGTTTTACTTAAATTACATCTTTAATTATAATGGCCTTTTTTGACTTTCAATGATGCGCTATCTCTAATGAACCTTTGAAAAGTACCAACAGAAAAGTACAAAGATCTTTTATAGCCAAGACACACCCCTCTCAACCTACATGACGAACCACAGATCTTAGGAACAGTTCACAAAGGTTAAGATTTGTATGAAAGATATCTATAAAACATAGCAGACAGTTACTGCTGTGTCAACAGTTCTCATTGTAAAGACCAGTGTCTGGCCCCCTCCTACTCCAAACGAGAACCCGTCTCACCCTGGTACGGTATAGCACAAAAACATGACCTCATGTTATCTGGAATGCTCTTTAGGCTTTATCACCCTTAGACATCGTAAATCTCCTCTGTCAGTGGTATATCTCATAGAGGCCCATCCTCAGTGGAACACTGAACACAATACTTTATTCCGTCAAATAAAACAACCCTTATACTGCAATACAAGCATTATAACATAATCTTGCAATTTTCCACGACAGTCCTGAGTACGAGCCAGGAATGTGAATGTTAATGTCTGGTACCATATTCCTCTCAGTCACTGACCACATCAATTCATTAATGATGTATTAATGGGCCTCCCGGGTGGCGCAGTGGTCTAGGGCACTGCACCGCAGTGCTAACTGTGCCACCAGAGTCTCTGGGTTCGCGCCCAGGCTCTGTCGCAGCCGGCCGCGACCGGGAGGTCCGTGGAGCGACGCACAATTGGCATAGCGTCGTCCGGGGTAGGGAGGGTTTGGCCGGTAGGGATATCCTTGTCTCATCGCGCTCCAGCGACTCCTGTGACGGGCCGGGCGCAGTGCGCGCCAGCCAAGGGGGGCCAGGTACACGGTGTTTTCTCCGACACATTGGTGCGGCTGGCTTCTGGGTTGGAGGCGCGCTGTGTTAAGAAGCAGTACGGCTGGTTGGGTTGTGCTTCGGAGGACGCATGGCTTTCGACCTTCGTCTCTCCCGAGGCCGTACGGGAGTTGTAGCGATGAGACAAGGTAGTAATTACTAGCGATTGGATACCACGAAAATTGGGGAGAAAATGGGATAAAAAAAAAAAATGATGTCTGGTACCATATTCCTCTCAGTCACTGACCACATCAATTCATTTATATGTGTCTAATCAGTGGAAAGTGGTAATCGCTAAGCAAGCAGCGTGACGTTCTTTACTCGGATACATTCACTCTGACATAGCCTGCTTCATATTCAGTTATGGTTTTGAAATAAAAAAAACATAATGTATTTTTTGGTCCTTTTTATACAACTTGATTTCATGTGGCATAAACAAAAGCGCAACATTTTGTTTTACAATTTATGAGACAAGTGTTGGAGCATTATTTGTGTTTTCTCATGAACTTAAAAGTATATTTGATGTGATATATTCATTTCTACACTGGAACAGTGGCAAGGCATTTTCACTGTATGTATTAACTCATGGTATTTCAGGTGCCCTAACTGGTTAAAACTAACTGGTTAAAACTGACTGGTTAAAACTAACTGGTTTAAAAAATATATAATTTCACACTAGGAGCATTGCTAACGTTTCTCTATGGTGTGGATTCTTTCATGTTCTTTCAATTGCCTTAATGAGGTAAAACTCTTTACGCACAGGGAGCATTGGTAGGGCTTCTCTCCTGTGTGTATTCTCTCATGCATTTTCAGGTTCCCTAACTTGGTAAAACTCTTTCCGCACTGAGAACAGTGATGAGGCTTCTCACCTGTGTGTATTCTCTTATGCATTTTTAGACTCCCTAACTCTGTAAATCTCTTTCCACACAGGGAGCAGTGGAAAGGCTTATCTCCTGTGTGTGTCCGCTCATGTTTTTTCAGGTTGCTTAACTCTGTAAAACTCTTTCCACAAAGGGAGCAGCGGAAAGGCTTCTCCCCGGTGTGTATTCTCGTATGTATTTTCAGGCTCCCTAACTCGGTAAAAGTCTTTCCACATTGAGAGCAGTGATGAGGCTTCTCACCTGTGTGTGTCCGCTCATGCCTTTTCATGTTGCCTAACTCCGTAAAACTCTTTCCGCACAGTGAGCAGTGGAAAGGCTTCTCTCCTGTGTGTGTTCTCTCATGTGATTTCAGGTACCCTAACTTGGTAAAACACATTCCACACTGAGAGCATTCGTAAGGCTTCTCTCCTGTGTGTATTCTCTCATGTATTTTTAGGTTCCCTAACTGAGTAAAACTCTTCCCACACTGGGAGCAGTGATGAGGCTTTGCTCCAGTGTGCGTTCTCTCATGTCTTTTCAGGTTCCCTAACTTGGTAAAACTCTTCCCGCAGTGGGAGCAGTCGTGTCGTTTTGCTGGTTTGGACGTCTCTGGTTCCTCTGAGTCTGATTTTTCTCCTGCTAAAGACAAACAGAGGTTTTATTTAAACAGAGAGACCTGAATAAACACTAATTGAAAACACTATTGAACTTCACTGTTGTTATGCAAATCATTTGTGGCATAAGCAAACATTTCTGGTCAAACAGTCTTATAAAACATCTGAATTAGTCTGAAAGGGGATTAGAAATAGGCCTGCATCAAAACACTTATAAAATATCTACCAGAATTAGTCTGAAAAGGGGATTGGAAACAGTCTGAAAAGGGGATTGGAAACAGCCTGAAAAGGGGATTGGAAACAGTCTGAAAAGGGATCGGAAACAGCCTGAAAAGGGGATTGGAAACAGTCTGAAAAGGGGATTGGAAACAGTCTGAAAGGGGGATTGGAAACAGCCTGAAAGGGGGATTGGAAACAGACTGAAAAGGGGATTGGAAACAGTCTGAAAAGGGGATTGGAAACAGCCTGAAAAGGGGATTGGAAACAGCCTGAAAAGGGATTGGAAACAGCCTGAAAAGGGGATTTGAAACAGCCTGAAAGGGGGATTGGAAACAGCCTGAAAGGGGGATTGGAAACAGTCTGAAAAGGGGATTGGAAACAGCCTGAAAAGGGGATTGGAAACAGCCTGAAAAGGGGATTTGAAACAGCCTGAAAAGGGATTGGAAACATTCTGAAAAAGGGATTGAAAACATTCTGAAAAAGGGATTGAAAACATTCTGAAAAAGGGATCGAAAACATTCTGAAAAAGGGATCGAAAACAGTCTGAAAAGGGGATCGGAAACAGTCTGAAAAGGGGATCGGAAACAGTCTGAAAAGGGGATCGGAAACAGACTGAAAAGGGGATCGGAAACAGTCTGAAAAAGGGATCGAAAACAGTCTGAAAAGGGGATCGAAAACAGTCTGAAAAGGGGATCGAAAACAGTCTGAAAAGGGGATCGAAAACAGTCTGAAAAGGGGATCGAAAACAGTCTGAAAAGGGGATCGGAAACAGTCTGAAAAGGGGATCGGAAACAGTCTGAAAAGGGGATCGGAAACAGTCTGAAAAGGGGATCGGAAACAGCCTGAAAGGGATCGGAAACAGCCTGAAAGGGATCGGAAACAGCCTGAAAGGGATCGGAAACAGCCTGAAAGGGATCGGAAACAGCCTGAAAGGGATCGGAAACAGCCTGAAAAGGGATTGGAAACAGTCTGAAAAGGGGATTGGAAACAGCCTGAAAAGGGGATTGGAAACAGCCTGAAAAGGGGATTTGAAACAGCCTGAAAAGGGATTGGAAACATTCTGAAAAGGGGATCGGAAACAGTCTGAAAAAGGGATCGAAAACAGTCTGAAAAGGGGATCGAAAACAGTCTGAAAAGGGGATCGAAAACAGTCTGAAAAGGGGATCGGAAACAGACTGAAAAGGGGATCGGAACCAGTCTGAAAAGGGGATCGGAAACAGTCTGAAAAGGGATCGGAAACAGTCTGAAAAGGGATCGGAAACAGTCTGAAAAGGGGATCGGAAACAGCCTGAAAAGGGGATCGGAAACAGCCTGAAAAGGGGATCGGAAACAGCCTGAAAAGGGGATCGGAAACAGCCTGAAAAGGGGATCGGAAACAGCCTGAAAAGGGGATTGGAAACAGCCTGAAAAGGGGATTGGAAACAGCCTGAAAAGGGGATTGGAAACAGCCTGAAAATGGATTGGAAACAGCCTGAAAAGGGATTGGAAACAGCCTGAAAAGGGGATCGAAAACAGTCTGAAAAGGGGATCGGAACCAGTCTGAAAAGGGGATCGGAACCAGTCTGAAAAGGATATTGGAAACAGCCTGAAAAGGGATTGGAAACAGCCTGAAAAGGGATTGGAAACAGCCTGAAAAGGGATTGGAAACAGCCTGAAAAGGGATTGGAAACAGCCTGAAAATGGATTGGAAACAGCCTGAAAAGGGATTGGAAACAGCCTGAAAAGGGATTGGAAACAGCCTGAAAAGGGATTGGAAACAGCCTGAAAAGGGATTGGAAACAGCCTGAAAAGGGATTGGAAACAGCCTGAAAGGGGATCGGAAACAGCCTGAAAAGGGATCGGAAACAGCCTGAAAAGGGATCGGAAACAGCCTGAAAAGGGATCGGAAACAGCCTGAAAAGGGATCGGAAACAGCCTGAAAAGGGATCGGAAACAGCCTGAAAAGGGATTGGAAACAGACTGCATCAAAACAATCATGTTGAAGTAAATTCCCCTGACAACTATTATACACTAAAAACAAACATATTATATCATAAACATATCACTAACAAACATATCATTAACATATCAAAACATTAACATATCATTAACATATCATTAACATATTTTGAGGAGGGAGGATAATATAAGTTGACATAAGTAACAAGTAAAAGTAGACCAAACAATAACATATAGTGTTTCAACTGATATTCAAATTGTGTTTATGAATTATTAAGTGATTAAAAGTTATCATTCTGTTACCCAAATAAAAGCCTTTTATTTCCATTTACTGTAACCAGCCCTCTCACCCACTGAGCACCGACAGACACCAGGCATTCATGGACGTTGAAATACAGTATAGCAGGCAGAGCACACTAGAGTACCTGTTTAATTTACTGTATTTGACTACTACTCTACTCTACTGAACTCTACTGAGCTCTACTCTACTGAACTCTATGGAGCTCTACGGAGCTCTACTCTACTGAACTCTACTGAGCTCTACTCTACTGAGCTCTACTGAGCTCTACTCTACTGAGCTCTACTGAGCTCTACTCTACTGAACTCTACGGAGCTCTACTCTAATGAACTCTATGGAGCTCTACTCTACTGAACTCTATGGAGCTCTACTCTACTGAACTCTACTGAACTCTACTCTACTGAACTCTACTGAGCTCTACTCTACTGAACTCTATGGAGCTCTACTCTACTGAACTCTACGGAGCTCTACGGAGCTCTACTCTACTGAACTCTACTGAGCTCTACTGAGCTCTACTCTACTGAACTCTACGGAGCTCTACTCTACTGAACTCTATGGAGCTCTACTCTACTGAGCTCTACTCTACTGAACTCTATGGAGCTCTACTCTACGGAACTCTACGGAGCTCTACGGAGCTCTACTCTACTGAGCTCTACTCTACTGAACTTTACTGAGCTCTACTCTACTGAACTCTACTGAGCTCTACTCTACTGAACTCTACTGAGCTCTACTCTACTGAACTCTACGGAGCTCTACGGAGCTCTACTCTACTGAACTCTACTGAGCTCTACTGAGCTCTACTCTACTGAACTCTACTGAGCTCTACTCTACTGAGCTCTACTCAACTCTAAGGAGCTCTACTCAACTCTACGGAGCTCTACTCAACTCAACTCTACTGAGCTCTACTCTACTGAACTCTACTGAACTCTACTGAACTCAACTCTACTGAGCTCTACTCTACTCAACTCTACTGAACTCTACTGAGCTCTACTGAGCTCTACTCTACTGAACTCTATGGAGCTCTACGGAGCTCTACTCTACTGAACTCTACTGAGCTCTACTCTACTGAGCTCTACTGAGCTCTACTCTACTGAGCTCTACTGAGCTCTACTCTACTGAACTCTACGGAGCTCTACTCTAATGAACTCTATGGAGCTCTACTCTACTGAACTCTATGGAGCTCTACTCTACTGAACTCTACTGAACTCTACTCTACTGAACTCTACTGAGCTCTACTCTACTGAACTCTATGGAGCTCTACTCTACTGAACTCTACGGAGCTCTACGGAGCTCTACTCTACTGAACTCTACTGAGCTCTACTGAGCTCTACTCTACTGAACTCTACGGAGCTCTACTCTACTGAACTCTATGGAGCTCTACTCTACTGAGCTCTACTCTACTGAACTCTATGGAGCTCTACTCTACGGAACTCTACGGAGCTCTACGGAGCTCTACTCTACTGAGCTCTACTCTACTGAACTTTACTGAGCTCTACTCTACTGAACTCTACTGAGCTCTACTCTACTGAACTCTACTGAGCTCTACTCTACTGAACTCTACGGAGCTCTACGGAGCTCTACTCTACTGAACTCTACTGAGCTCTACTGAGCTCTACTCTACTGAACTCTACTGAGCTCTACTCTACTGAGCTCTACTCAACTCTAAGGAGCTCTACTCAACTCTACGGAGCTCTACTCAACTCAACTCTACTGAGCTCTACTCTACTGAACTCTACTGAACTCTACTGAACTCAACTCTACTGAGCTCTACTCTACTCAACTCTACTGAACTCTACTGAGCTCTACTGAGCTCTACTCTACTGAACTCTACTCTACTGTACTCTACTGAACTCTACTGAACGCTATTGTACTGAACTCTACTGAACTGAGCTCTACTCTACTGAACTCTACTCTACTGAGCTCTACTCTACTGAGCTCTACTGAGCTCTACTCTACTGAGCTCTACTCTACTGAACTACTGAGCTCTACTCTACTGAGCTCTACTCTACTGAACTCTACTCTACTGAACTCTACTGAACTCTACTCTACTATACTCTACTATACTCTACTGTACTCTACTGTACTCTACTCTACTGTACTCTACTGTACTCTACTGTACTCTACTGTACTGTACTCTACTGAACTCTACTGAACTCTACTCTACTATACTCTACTATACTCTACTGTACTCTACTCTACTGTACTCTACTCTACTCTACTGTACTCTACTGTACTCTACTCTACTCTACTGTACTCTACTGTACTCTACTCTACTGTACTATACTCTACTGTACTCTACTGTACTCTACTCTACTCTACTGTACTCTACTGTACTCTACTGTACTCTACTGTACTCTACTCTACTGAACGCTATTGTACTGTACTCTACTGAACTGAGCTCTACTCTACTGAACTCTACTGAACTCTACTCTACTGAACTCTACTCTACTGAAGAGTAGAAGATTTGGTTGTTTAGCTATCTGTAAGAGGCTCCAAGAGAATCTGGAAACGCAGCCACAACATATTCAAGTGTAGGATTTCAGTTGAATAACTCTTCAAAATGACACATTAGTTCAACAACTGCAGTGTTTGTTCCCCTGTTTTAAAGACAGTTCTCACTGTAGCTGCTTTTAGCAATGCTGGTGTAGTTACACTAGCGCTGCTCGCAATTGCGTTGCACAAAAAAACTGAACAGTCAGAAGCCAGAGGTGATATAAAATTACATTTTAACTTACTGAGTTGGTGAGCTGGACTATTGGTCTTTCAAACGGGAAGAATTTGAGACAAAATAGCTAAAGGACCGTATTATTAAAACAGACTTTCCAAACGTTCCAGACACACTTTCTCTCTGCTTTCAAAATAAAAGTTATTACTTTTTTTTGTGCACATATGGCACAAGTGCAGGACTTTTATTTTGATAAAAGCCGATATACTCACTGGTGATCGTCAGATCTTGTTCAGTCTCCTCCTCCTCTCTTTCCTCATCCTCTTTCACTCTAGAAGGCTCTTCCTCTTTTTTCAAGACAATATCCTCCTTCTCTTCTTCCTTTTTGATCCCGTTAGCTTCTTCCTCCTCTTCTTCTTTCACTCCAAACGGTTCTTTCAATGTGATATCCTCCTCTTCCTCCTTTTTAATTCTGAAAGCTTCTACCTCCTCCTCCTCTTCCTCAATAACAGTCTCTATCCACTCTTCCTCTTTCATTCCAAACGTTTCTTTCTCCTCTTTCACTGTAACATCCTCCTCCTCTTCCTCTTTTACCATTTTGAAAGCCCCTTCCTCTCCTTTCACTGTAATATCCCCCTCTTCCTCTTTTACGATAATGTTCAGCCTCAGAGCTTCTTTCTCCGTCCAACAGACCACCTCTTCTTTAGCAGAGGAGTAGCTTACTGAGCTCATGGTCGGGGATGTTAGCTAGCTAGTTAGCATTAGCGACTATCTTATTGCTAGTTTGACTATCAATTTCAACAAATTGTCAATTACGTTTAAGTTAACTAATGTTACTAGCTACGTAAACAGAATTGTGTTTAAAACACAGAGTAATATATCCAAAATGGGCTTAAGAGTTTCAGTGTTTCCGCTTTTCTGTTGGCTAGCAAGATACCGAAGTGGTTAATTAAATAAGCAGCTTTGTTGTTGAAGTGAGCCGTCCCGTCCACTAGATTATGCGTCACGCAAGAAGCATTCACCTGAAACTCACAACGCCGTCTGCTGATTGGAGTGGGTAGCGCAGTTTAGAAAAATATTCACTACATTGTTTATTCTGGCCAACAATGTCATAAAAAAACATTTTCTCCTTTGCCAAGATAATCCACCGGACAGGTGAAATACAGTGAAAACAGAGAACTCAAGCACAGAGAGACAGATATTTGATTATGCTTTGTGTCTTATTTTGTCTCTATAAAGTGTGTTGTGACTAAATGCACTTTAAATAAATTGTGATTTGATCTAGATTCAAGCACAGAGAGACAGATATTTGATTATGCTTTGTGTCTTATTTTGTCTCTATAAAGTGTGTTGTGACTAAATGCACTTTAAATAAATTGTGATTTGATCTAGATGGGGAAAAGAACAAACATATATTTTTTAAACAATTACTATTCTAGCATTAATTCATAATGTACATCCTCATATTCAGGTCTCAGTCCGCACAGAGGAAAGTATTGGCTCGAAGAAATCAGACATAACATTGTGATAATTTTGAAAATATTTTTTATGACATTGTTGGTCAGAATAACTAATTATCTTTTTTACAATCAGCACCTGTGTTTCCTCTGACATGTTGGAGTAATACTGATGGTAACAATCATGACGTAGTTTATTGTTTATTCTGAATGTTTTTCATGTCAACAAAATGTTCTCGGAACACGGAACCTCAACACATTTTCACACATCTTTATCTTGCCAACTAGTACACAAATGAACTAAATTAAATAAAACAACTAAATTCAAGAGGCTAAGGGTAAAATAAAATTCACATTATTATTATTCTTTTCTATTTCGTGATATCCAATTGCGATCTTGTCTCATCGCCATGATTTATAAAGCCTTTATTAAGTGGTGCTTATGCCGACATTTACAAAGCACTGGTTTAAGTTATATTTCACATAGTGGGTTATATCACATTTGACATGGGTAGTTATGTCACACAGTTATGCCACATTTATGAACCCTTTATAAAGCATGACATAAGGTTCTAGATGATTTGTGACACATTCACGTAGTGTTTATGAAGGCTTTATGAACCCTTTATAAGCTGTAGGTCATTTAAAGCGGGACCCATTTATCTTTGTTTCATAATACAGTTTCTTCTTCTTTAGTTTAGTTTTAGTCACATGACGTCTCAATTTACAGGCTGTTTGCCGATTGGCTGTGCAGCCAGACTTAATTGGCATTCCTTTTGCATCATCCCTCTCAACCATACCATTTTTCAATTCATCAATTCACAAGGTTTGGACAGTTTTTACAGCCGTTTTCTTAATGGGTTTCTGCTTATTAATAACTGGGATATGAAACCTCATAAATGTGTCAAGGGCAGCGTCTGGCTGCTCGTCATTACACACCACAGACCAGCAAATATTCTTTACATAAACAACATAGGAATCACTACAAAACCTCTTGTATTACCTCTTATACACTATGTTTGGCCCAGCCTCTAGTTTTCCTACACATGGCTACTATATTGTGATCACTACATCCGATGGATGTGGATACTGCTTTAAAGCAGATTTCTGCAGCATTAGTAAAGATGTGATCAATACATGTGGATGATTTCATTCCTGTGCAGTTTGTAACAACGCTGGTAGGTTGACTGATAACCTGAACCAGGATGTAGGCACTAGTTACAGTTGGAAGTGTTTTTTTGAGTGAACAGCTTGATGAAAACCAGTTAAATATTTGGTCACTCAGAAAATATACCTCTGTTGACATCACATACATTACCAAGCATTTCATACATGTTACCCAGATACTGACTGTTAGTACTTGGTGGTCTATAGCAACTTCCCACCAGAATGGGATTTAGGTGAGGCAGGTGAACCTGTAGCCATAAGACCTCCCGGGTGGCGCAGTGGTCTAGGTCTCTGGGTTCGCGCCCAGGCTCTGTCGACGCATAATAATCTGGGGCGACGCATAATTGGCATAGCGTCGTCCGGGTTTGGCCGGTAGGGATATCCTTGTCTCAGCATGTAAAATGTAATATGTAAAAATGTAAAAAAATGTAATAAAATGTATGCACTCTACTGTAAGACGCTCTGGATAAGAGCGTCTGCTAAATGACTCAAATGTAAATAAGACTTCAACAGCCTTTGACCTCCGATCCTCTCCGAGTTTAACAGGAATTTGACTGAGTATAAACAGAGACACCACCCCCATTGGCATTTCTGTCTCTTCTATAGAGGTCGTAACCATGTATTGCTACCATTGGTTCATCAAAAGGTATTCTCCAAGTTAGTTTCAGAGATAGCATATGAATGTTATCTGTGACTAGCGACTTACTGATATCATGAACCTTGTTGCTAAGGTTACACGTGGACTATTTTGTAGCACTTTTCTCAGATTCGAATTGTTACAAGCATTTCGCTACACCCGCAATAACATCAGCTAAACACGTGTATGTGACCAATACCATCAGCTAAACACGTGTATGTGACCAATAACATTTGATTTGGGAAGTAGACATGCTCATATTATTAATGTTAGTGCAGGGTGATATGCACACAGTGGAGACTTCTTACGAGGGCAAACCGTCTCAGTGTTAACAGGATAATTCTGGTTCATAGGCACATGATTACCGCATATAATAGCTGTTGAATTGACAGAGGCACTCGGGAGTTGGAGGAACATAAATTGCATAAGGGAATAGAGACTGATTTATTATAAACAATATGATTTAATGTGGCATAACCAAAAACACAAATTCTCAGTCAAAAACATAAGTCAGAACACAGCCTCTCTATTCTCTCATGTGACTTCTGGTCCTCTGACTGGGAAAATATCTTTCCACAATGAGAGCAGTGGTATGTCTGTCCTCCAGAGTGTCTTCTCTTATGCATTTTCAGGCTCCCTAACAGAGTAAAACTATTTCCACAGTGGGATCAGTGGGAGGGCTTTTCTCATTTGTGTTTCCTCTTATGTCTTTTCAGGCTCCGTAACTGAGTAAAACTCTTTCCACAGTGGGAGCAGTGGAAAGACTTTTCCTCTGTGTGTGTCATCTCATGTGATTTTAGGTACTGTGATCGCATAAATCTCTTTCCACACTTGGAGCATTGGTAGGGCTTTTCTCCTGTGTGTATTCCTTCATGCCTATTCAGGTTTCCTATCTGGGTAAAACTCTGATCACACTGGGAACATTGGAAAGGCTTCTCTCCTGTGTGTATTGTCTTGTGTGTTTTCAGGCTCCCTAACTGAGTAAATCTCTTTCCACACTGAGAGCAGTGGTAGGTCTTCCTCCCTTCTTTATGTATTCCTTCATGCCTTTTCAGGCTCCCTATCTGGGTAAAACTCTTATCACACTGGGAACATTGGAAAGGCTTCTCTCCTGTGTGTGCCATCTCATGACGTTTTAGATTCCCTAACGTAGAAAAACGGTTTCCACATTGAGAGCAGTGGTGTGGTCTTGCTGGTTTGGGCGTCTCTGGGTCTGGTTCCCCTGAAGGACTCTTCTCGTTGTCAGAGTGAGATTCTGGTCTCTCTCCTGCTAAAGACAGAGTATTTGTTTAAACAGAAAGACCTGAATGAAACCTCCATTAAATAAAACTGTCTTCCTATTAGATTTAAATCTGGACTACATCCCTCAATAACCTCAGGCCAGTTTTTGCAACATTTCATAACATTCAGTCATGTTATAGGCTGCATTTTGATCCCTTGCTGTTGTTTTGCTGGTGGCCCACTTTACAGTGCCTTATAGAAAATCTACACCCCTTTGAATTTCTTTATTCACAAATTGTCTTGCGCTACAAAGTGGGATTGAAATAGATGTCATTGCAATTTTAGTTTTGTCATTGATCTACACAGATACTCCATAATGTCCAAGTGAAAAGAACATTCTAGAAATAGTTGTTGCATAAGTATTCAGTCCCTTTGTTTATAAGTACAATGTGGCTTAACAAATCACATAATAATGTTACATGGACTCTGTGTGAAATAATAGGGGTTGACATGATTGTTGAATGACTAACCCTTTCCTCTGTCCCCCATATAACATCTGTACGGTCCCTCAGTCAACTGTTACATTTCAAGCACAAAATTCAACTACAAAGACCAGGGAGCTTTTCAAAAGCCTCAAAGAAGCACAGTGATTGGTAGATGGGTAACAATAACCAATCAGACGTTGAATATATATATTTAAGCACAGTGATTGGTAGATGGTTAACAATAACCAATCAGACGTTGGATATATACTTAAGCACAGTGATTGGTAGATGGGTAACAATAACCAATCAGACGTTGAATATATACTTAAGCACAGTGATTGGTAGATGGGTAACAATAACCAATCAGACGTTGAATACGGTCAAGTTAATAAGGAAGCTGTGGATGATGAATTAAACCCCCCCAGACACATCAAAGATGCAGTCGGCCTTCTGAACTGAGCTGCAGGACAGGATGGAAACTGCTTAGGGACCCTGAGGCCACTGGTCAGGTGAGCATGTGGTCTCAATTAAATAGAGTAGACTATATGCACGGGTGGAGAAGCACGGGGCAGATATTTTTAAAAGGAAATTAGCATCTATAGGGATGTCACCATGAGGCCACTGGTGATTTTTAAAACAGCTCTGGAGTTCACTGCCTGTGATGGGAGAAGACTGAGGATGGATCAACAACAATGTAGTGATTTAAATGACAGAGTGAAAAGAAGAATACAAATATACAGAATGCAAATATTCCAGAATATCCGTCATGTATGCAACAAGGCACTGAACTAATACTGGGGGGAAAAAACAGCAAAGGAATACACTTTTTGGCCTAAAGCCTTATGTTTGGGTAAAATCCAACACAACCCATCACTGAGTAACTGCCTCATTATTTTCAAGTGTGGTGGTGGCTGCATAATGCTATGTGTATGTCTGACTCCTGGCAAAGACTAGGGAGTTTTTCTGGATTTTTCAGGATGAAAATAAATGGGGATGGAGCTAAGCAGAGACAGGGAGAGGAATTCACCTTTCAGCAGGACAATAAAGCCCAAATCTTCACTGGAGTTGCTAAACCAAGAAGACAGTGAATGTTCCATGCTTACAGTTTTGACTTAAATCTGCTAGAAAATCTCAACAGTATAACAGGGCCACATCCTCTTGAACCTTTTTAACATGTTGTTGATTGAAGATTAAATAAATAAAAACATTCTAATATCACAATTGGATATTATTCTCCACCCCCCTGAGTTAATACTTGGTAGATAGATCTTTGGCCATTACAGCTGTGAATCATTTGGAATAAGATTCTACCAACTTCTCACAACTCTTAGGGCAACAATCACTGAGTGTACAAAACATTAAGAACACCTTCCTAATATTGAGTTGCACCAACTTTCCCCCTCAGAACAGCTTCAAATAGTGGGGGCATGGGACTCTACAAGGTGTCAAAAAGCGTTCCACTGGGATGCTGGCCCATGTTGACTCCAATGCTTCCCACAGTTGTGTCAAGTTGGCTGGATGTCCTTTGGGTGGTGGACCATTCTTGATAAACACTGGAAACTGGCACTTGGCATTTTTTCCTATTTTGTTGCCTTACAACCTGGAATTGAGATGGATTTTGTGGGGGTTTGTATCATTTGATTTACACAACATGCCCACCACCATGAAGATGCAACACTTTTTTTGTCGAACATAACGAACAAACAACCGTTCATGATTCCACTCATTGGCTAAGAGGCAGATGCGATTAGAACTCAGATCAAGAATATAAACGTTCTGAGCTCTGATCAACTCCGGGAACGCAATAAGTGGGTAAACGCCAGTTAACAAAATAAAAAAGGTAAGTAAAACACAATTTCTCAAATATAAAGTTGTTGAAACAGTGTTTAAGGTCCGCTACATCCCTGGTTTTAATGTCTGAATTCCATGGTTCCATCTGCGGATTTTTATAAAAAACACACATTATTTGAACAAGTGTTGAGTTTTTGCCCCCTGTTTTTACACCAGTACTCACTGATGTTAATCAGATCTTCTGTCTCCTCTTCCTCCACCCCCAATACGTCTTCCTCCTCTTTTATTGAGATAGCCTCCTCTTCCTCTTTCATTGCAAAATGTTCTTTCTCTTCTTTCACTGTAACATCCTCCTCTTCTTTTAATGTGATAGCATCCTCTTCCTCCTGTTTTATTCTGAAATCTTCCTCCTCTTCTTTCATTGTAATATTCTCCTCTTCTTTTACGAT
Organism: Salvelinus fontinalis; assembly: GCF_029448725.1. Lineage (NCBI taxonomy): Eukaryota > Metazoa > Chordata > Actinopteri > Salmoniformes > Salmonidae > Salvelinus > Salvelinus fontinalis. The sequence continues at coordinate 1,089,395 of NC_074704.1, forward strand.
GATGTTCAGCCCCAGAGCTTCTTTCTCCGACCAGCAGACCTCCTCTTCTTTAGCAGGAGGGGAGTAGCTTAGTGAGCTCATGGTCGGGGATGTTAGCTAGTTAGCATTAGCGACAAGCCTAGTGCTAGGCTCAGTATCAAACTTAACACGTTTTTTGCAAAGTTAACAAGCAAATTACTTTCAAGTGAACCAGTAGATACGTAAACATAATTGTGTTTAAAACTCCGAGAATAATATACGAACAAATTGCCAAAGAAACGTCAATATTTCGGTTTTATGTTGGCTAGCGAGGTGGATGAATCAATAGCCTTGTCGCTGTTAAAGAAGAGTCCCGTCCACTAGATTATACGTCACACAAGAGGCATCAACTGAAAGACTTAAGTCGCCATCTGCTGACTGGAGTGAGTAACGAAGTTTAGACAAATATTCACGACGTTGTTTATTCTGTCGTAAGTCATTGCAAAAACAACCAGATCTCATGTTTTCTCTTACCAGCACTTTTCTCTATGCAATGACATATTTTTTTATTTGATTTGTAATATAATATTATCTGATGTTGTTGTTGTTGTCTGTAACAGTTGTGTAAACTGTCATGTATTTATTTGTTTTATGTGTATCCCAGGATGAGTTGCTGCTGCAATAGCTAATGGGGATCCTAATAAAGTAAACACACTTATACCTGAGGCATACAGAAGAAAGCAGGGTCAATGAGTTAGCCAGCTTACTTGACTAAATATTCTGAGGGGGAAAAAAATTCAAATACAAGCTTGAAATTGACCCAACAACCAAAACACGTTTAGTAATGAACCAGAAAATCAGTAGATATTTTTGGGTTCTTTATCAAAGTTAGCCGTCTTATTGATACCCCTTTGAAAAAGCCACATTATGTAAGATAACATATGCAAATGTAAACAACAGAGCAAATGCAAATAGCACTTGATTAACACACACACACACACACACACACACACACACACACACACACACACACACACACACACACACACACACACACACACACACACACACACAGAGAGAGAAAATGCACACCGCCAGAGTTTGATACATTCATCTCCATGTGTATTTAGACAGGGAAGCTAAATGACAGAATGGCACCTTTTATTTAAAGAATGTTTTCATCTGTTCTACCGTTTAAAACAAAACGAGGGCATTCTATGGATCTAGTCCATGTGAAGTCATGAGGACAAATTAATTTATGAGGTATTAATGTCTGGTACCATATTCCTCTCAGTTACATTTACATTTAAGTCATTTAGCAGACGCTCTTATCCAGAGTGACTTACAAATTGGTGCATTCACCTTATGATATCCAGTGGAACAACCACTTTACAATAGTGCATCTAAATCTTTTAAGGGGGGGGGGTGGGGGTTAGAAGGATTACTTTATCCTATCCTAGGTAATCCTTAAAGAGGTGGGGTTTCAGGTGTCTCCGGAAGGTGGTGATTGACTCCGCTGACCTGGCGTCGTGAGGGAGTTTGTTCCACCATTGGGGTGCCAGAGCAGCGAACAGTCTCAGTCACTGAAGACATCAAGGTTTCGAGTCAAAAAAAACGTGTTGGTTGTATTTGCAGTTTGTTTTGGTTGTGTTTTGGATTACATTTTTCCACGAAAAAATGCCTTAAATGGTGAATGACATATTGGAGTCACTTTTATTGTAATTTCATTGTGAGAATAGAAGATGTTTCTGAACACTTTTATACCGGACAAAAATAAACGAAACATGCAACAATTTCAAAGATTTTACTGAGTTACAGTTCATATAAGGAAATCAGTCAATGCAAATAAATTCATTGGGACCTAATCTATGAATTTCACATGACTGGGCAGGGGTGCAGCCATGGGTGGGCCTGGGAGGGCATAGGCCCAACCACTTGGGAGCCAGGCCCAGCCAATCAGAATGAGTTTTTCCCCACAAAAGGGATTCATTACGGACAGAAATACTCCTCAGTTTCATCAGTTGAAGATACCGGATGTGGAGGTCCTGGGCTGCCGTGGTTACACGTGGTCTGCGGTTATGAGGCCGATTGGACGTACTGCCATTTTATTTAAAATGAGAAATGGTAGAGAAATTAACATTCAATTATTTGGCAACAGCTCCAGTGGACATTCCTGCAGTCAGCATGCCAATTGCACACTCCCTCAACTTGAGACACCTGTGGCATTGTGTTGTGTGGCAAAACTGCACATTTTAGAGTGGCCTTTTATTGTCCTCAGCACAAGCTGCTGATCATCCTTGAGATGTTTCTACAAATTGGTTGGAGTCCACCTGTGGTAAATTCAATTGATTGGACATGATTTGGAAAAGCACACACCTGTCTATAAGGTCCCACAGTTGACAGTGCATGTCAGAGCAAAAACCAAGCCATGAGGTCGAGGGAATTGTCCGTAGAGCCCAGAGACAGGATTATGTCGAGGTACATATCTGGGGAAGGTACAAAAACCTTTCTACAGCATTGAATGTCCCCAAGAACACTGTGGCTTCCATCCCTCTTAAATGGAAGAAGTTTGGAACCACCAAATCTTCCTAGAGCTGGCTGCACGGCCAAACTGAGCAATCGGGGGAGAAGGGCCTTGGTCAGGGAGGTGGCCAAAAACCTGATGGTCCCTCTGACAGAGCTCCAGAGTTCATTTGTGGAGATGGGAGAACCTTCCAGAAGGACAACCATCTCTGCAGCACTCCAATAATCAGGCCTTTATGGTAGAGTGGCCAGACGGAAGCCATTCCTCAGTAAAAGGCACATGACAGCCTGCTTGGAGTTTGCCAAAAGGCTCCTAAAGGACTCTCAGACCATGAGAAACCAGATTCTCTCGTCTGATGAAACCAAGATTGAACTCTGTGGCCTGAATGCCAAGTGTCACGTCTGGAGAAAACCAGGCACCGCTCATCACCTGGCCAATACGATCCCTACAGTGAAGCGTGGTGGTGGCAGCATCATGCTGTGGGGATGTTTTTCAGCGGTAGGGACTGGGGGACTAGTCAGGATCGAGGGAAAGATGAACGGAGCAAAGTACAGAGAGATCCTTGATGAAAACCTGCTCCAGAGCTCTCAGACTAAGGTTCACCATCCAACAGGACAACGACCCTAAGCACAGCCAAGGGAACGCAGGAGTGGCTTCGGGAGAAGTCTGAATGTCCTTGAGTGGCCCAGCCAGAGCCTGGGCTTGAACTCAAGATCAAACATCTCTGGAGAGTCCTGAAAATAGCTGTGCAGCGATGCTCCCCATCCAACCTGACAGAGCTTGAGAGTATCTGCAGAGAAGAATGTGAGAAACTCCCCAAATACAGGTGTGCCAAGCTTGTAGCGTCATTACCAAGAAGACTCAATGCTGTAATCGCTGCCAAAGGTGCTTCAAAAAAGTGCTGAGTAAAGGGTCTGAATACTTATGTAAATGTCATATTTCAGTTTTTCTGTGTACACATTTTCAACAAAAAAATTCTAAAAACCTGTTTTTGCTTTGTCATTATGGGTTAGTTATTGTGTGTAGATTGATGAGGGGGAAAACACTATTTAATCCATTTTAGAGTAAGGCTGTGGGCCTCCTGAGTATCGCAGCGGTCTATGGCACTGCATCACAGTGCTTGAGGCGTCACTACAGACCCGGGTTCGTTCCCAGGCTGTGTCACAACTGGCCGTGACAGGGAGTAACATAGGGCGGCACACAATTGTCTCATCGTCGTCCTGGTTAGGGGAGGGTTTGGTTGGGGGTGCTTTACTTGGCTCATCACTCTAGCGACTCAGCCTCGAGTCTTCTTAATAACTTAAGACTAGCATCCTGTCCAGGAAGTACTTGTACATCAAGCTGCCTCACTACAGAAACAGGAGATAGGCTCCTGTTACTATAAGCTGTTCTGGATCAGACAAGCCAAGGCTCCTGTTACTATACTGTGTACTGTATAGACTAGAGTCCTGTTACTATACTGTGGTACTGTATAGACTAGAGTCCTGTCCAGGGGAAGTACTTGTACATCAAGCTGCCTCACACTACAGAAACAGGAGATTGGCTCATAGGAGCAGAAGCCTTTCTGGATCAGACAAGCCAGGGCATTACTGAGGATAATAGCGGACGATATTGCCACTCCTATTTGCCATATCTTCAGTCTAAGCCTACTAGAAAGTGTGTTCCCTCAGGCTTGGAGGGAAGCAAACGTTATTACCGTACCTAAGAATAGTAAAGCCCCCTTAACTGGCTGGAATAGCCGACCAATCAGCCTGTTACCAAAACCTTAGTAAAGTTTTGGAAAAAATAGTGTTTGACCAGATACAATGCTATTTTACAGTAAACAAATAGACAACAGACTTTCAGCACATTTATAGGGAAGGATATGCAACAAGCACAGCACTTACACAAATGACTGATGATTGGCTGAGATAAATTGATGATGAAAAGATTGGGGGGGGGGGGGGGGGGGCTGTTTTGTTAGACTTCAGTACAGATTTTGACATTATCGATCATAGTCTGTTGCTGGAAAAACATATGTGTTATGGCTTTGAGTAAAGTCAGTGTGTCTAGGTATGAGGATGACTCAACACTGTACACGTCAGCTACTACAGCGACTGAAATGACAGCAACACTTAACAAAGAGCTGCAGTTAGTTTCAGAATGGGTGGCAAGGAATAGTTAGTTAGTCCTAAATATTTCAAAAACTAAAAGCATTTTATTTGGGACAAATCATTCACTAATCCCTAAACCTCAACTAAACCTTGTAATGAATATTGTGGAAATTGAGCAGGTTGAGGTGACTAAACTGCTTGGAGTAACACTAGATTAACCCTGGACTGTAAACGGTCATGGTCAAAACATGTTGATAAAACAGTAGCTAAGATGGGGAGAAGTCTGTCCATAATAAAGTGTTTCTCTGCCTTCTTAACAACACTGTCAACAAGGCAGGTCCTACAGGCCCCAGCTTCTACCTTCTTAACAACACTGTCAACAAGGCAGGTCCTACAGGCCCTAGTTTCTACCTTCTTAACAGCACTATCGACAAGGCAGGTCCTACAGGCCCTAGTTTCTACCTTCTTAACAACACTATCAACAAGGCAGGTCCTACAGGCCCTAGTTTCTACCTTCTTAACAGCACTATCAACAAGGCAGGTCCTACAGGCCCTAGTTTCTACCTTCTTAACAACACTATCAAGGCAGGTCCTACAGGCCCTAGTTTCTACCTTCTTAACGCCATCAACAAGGCAGGTCCTACAGGCCCTAGTTTCTACCTTCTTAACACCATCAATAAGGCAGGTCCTACAGGCCCTAGTTTCTACCTTCTTAACACCATCAACAAGGCAGGTCCTACAGGCCCTAGGTTTGATGCACCTGGACGACTGTTCAGTCGTGTGGTCAGGTGCCACAAAGAAAGACTTAGGAAATTACAGTTGGCTCAGAACAGGGCAACACGGCTGGCACTTGGCTGTACAAAGAGAACTCACATTAATAATATGCATGTCAATCTCTCCTGGCTCAAAGTGGAGGAGAGATTGACTTCATCACTACTTGTATTTATGAAAGGTATTGACTTGTTGAATGCACCGAGCTGTCTGTCTAAACTACTGGCACACAGCTCAGACACCAATGCACAAGACATGCCACCAGAAGTCTCTTCACAGTCCACAAGTCCAGAACAGACTATGGGAGGCACACAGTACTACATAGAGCCATGACTACATGGAACTCTATTCCACATCAAGTAACTGATGCAATCTGTAAAATTAGATTAAAAAAACGCTTTATGGAACAGCAGGGACTGTGAAGCAACTCAAACACAGACACATACATACACAAAATAACATACACACTATACACACATGTACACATGGATTTTGTGTTATAGATATGTGGTAGTGGAGTAGGGGCCTGAGGGCACACACTTAATATGTTGTGAAATCTGTTATGAATGTAATGTAATGTTTTAAAAATCTATAACTGCCTTCATTTTGCTGGACCCCAGGAAGATTTGCGGTGATCCATAATAAATACAAAGGCTTGTGCAAGGCTACTATGACGGAGTAGTCCGTCACTGGCCGCGGGCAGCGTTTAGAACACTAACACACACATTCATCGCGCCCCCTACTCCGTATCCAGCTACGTTAATAATGTGGGTCGACGCACAAGTTAACGTCCCGATCTTAGTGCATACATTTCACACTTACCTCCCGTCAGTAACCGGTTATGGTAAAAAGAGTATACAGATAAGCATTCATGTTTAATGTAAGCAATGTTTATTATACTTATTAATGTTATGGATGAGCACGTTATTCGTTCTGTTCCTCTCTCTCCATCGCTGTAGCTTCCGGGTATGCTGGGATAAGGACCCGAGCTAAGGCAATCGGGCTGACTTTGTAGTGCCTGTCCCGAATCGCTCGTTTATGTAAATGGACCAAAATATTGATGTCAGTAGGGATGTGATTTTGTAAATGTTATATTGGGATATTGTTTCATAAAAAAAAGGTGTTGCAATGTATCTACTTTAGTATGTTTGGTTGAATGGAAAATGTAAGTTTGAATAGGTAAATGCTTAATTAATTTGTGTTAAATGTTCTGATGGGAGGGGCTACCGAAGGAGCCTCTCTTTCAGTTCATGGAGAGGCAGTTTGGATTGACCTGTGGATGTGGCAGCATTGTTTTTAGGCTGTGGATGGGGCAGCATTGTTTTAAGCTGTGGATGGGGCAGCACTGTTTTAAGCTGTGGATGGGGCAGCATTGTTTTTAAGCTGTGGATGGGGCAGCACTGTTTTGTCCCCATCAGGTACTTTTAATGGCAGTACTGTTGTTTTTCTTCCGGAATCACTATGTAAATAAACACCCAGAAGCACAGAAGAACTTTTGCGGCTCCGCCATCTTTTTAATTTTGACAGAGGTTTTCCAGTTTAGCCTTCTGGCCTACTCTACGTGACAGAGGTTAGGTTTTCCAGTTTAGCCTTCTGGCCTACTCTACGTGACAGAGGTTAGGTTTTCCAGTTTAGCCTTCTGGCCTACTCTACGTGACAGAGGTTAGGTTTTCCAGTTTAGCCTTCTGGCCTACTCTACGTGACAGAGGTTAGGTTTTCCAGTTTAGCCTTCTGGCCTACTCTACGTGACAGAGGTTAGGTTTTCCAGTTTAGCCTTCTGGCCTACTCTACGTGACAGAGGTTAGGTTTTCCAGTTTAGCCTTCTGGCCTACTCTACGTGACAGAGGTTAGGTTTTCCAGTTTAGCCTTCTGGCCTACTCTACGTGACAGAGGTTAGGTTTTCCAGTTTAGCCTTCTGGCCTACTCTACGTGACAGCTACTTACTTACTTATATAATTATGTACATTTTGCAGTATGAAAAGCATATGATGAACAATCAAAACCAAATAGACATTTAAAAATATTTCATCCGATATTAGACATGATCATGTCTCGAAATTAAAAAACAACAAAAGCAAAATGAGTTTGATTTCATATATACAATTGCATTTCATGAGGATTAAACAAAAACACAAATTATCAGTCAAAAACTCAAGTCAGAACACAGCCTCTCTATTCTCTCATGTGATTTCAGGTCCTCTAACTGGGAAAATGCCTTTCCACAATGAGAGCAGTGGTATGTCTTCTCCTCCTGTGTATGTATTCTTTCATGCTTATTCAGCTGCCTTAACCAGTTAAATCTCTTTCCACACTGGGAGCAGTGGTAGGGCTTATCCTCTCGTGTGTGTGTCCTGTCATGCCTATTCAAGGCTTCTAACTGGGTAAAACTCATTCCACACAATGAACATTGGTAGAGCTTTTCCTTTTTTTGTGTGTGTATTCGTTCATGTGTTTTCAGGGTCCCTAACCACCTAAAACTCTTTCCACACTGGGAACAGGGGTAAGACTTCTCTCGTGTGTGTGCTTTCTCATGCAGTTTCAGAATCCCTAACAACCTAAAACTCTTTCCACAGTGGGAACAGTGGTAAGGCCTCTCTCCTGTGTGTGTCCTCTCGTGCATTTTCAGGCCCACTAACCATGTAAATTTCTTTCCACATTTTGAGCAGTGGTAAGGCTTCTCTCCAGAGTGTATTCGCTTATGACTTTTCAAGCTCCCTAACTGACTAAAACTCTTTCCACACTGGGAACAGTGGTACGGCTTTTCTCCTGTGTGTGTTCTCTTATGACCTTTCAGGCTCCCTAACTGACTAAAACTCTTTCCACACTGGGAACAGTGGTAAGGCTTTTCTCCTGTGTGTGTTCTCTCATGTAATTTCAGGTGTTGTGATCGGTTGAAACTTTTTCCACACTGGGAGCAGTGGTGTCGTCTCGCTGGTTTGGACGTCTCTGGGTCTGGTTCCCCTGAATGACTCTCCCCGCTGTCAGAGTGAGAGTCTGGTCGCTCTCCTGCTAAAGACAAAGTATTTAGTTAAATACTAAACAGAGGCCTGAATGAAACCTTCCTATGTGGTTTAATGGGCGGTAGGTAGCCTAGAGGCTAAGATCGAGTTAAAATACAATTCAATCAATTTCAGAATAAGGCAGTAACATTAAACAACATTTTGAAAAAGTGAAGGGGTCTGAATACTTTATGAATGCACTGTATATCTGGCCTTGTGTATTGGGTTATTGTCCTGCTGAAAGGCGAATGTCTCCCAATTTTCCTCCAGGATTTTGCCTGTACTTAACGCTATTCGTTTTTTTTTTTAATCCCTAGTCCTTGCAGGTGACAAGCATACCCATAACATGATGCAGCCACCACCATGCTTGAACATATGAAGAGTGGTACTCAGTGATGTGTTGGATTTGCCCCAAACATAAAGTTAACTTCTTTCTTTACTTTAGTTCCTTATTGCAAACAGGATGCATGTTTTGGACTATTTTGATTATGTACAGGCTTCCTTTTCACTCTGTCATTTAGGTTAGTATTGTGGAGTGACTACAATGTTTCTGTTCCCACCCTCGGTTACATGGCTGGGCGAAATCACAACCTTTCTGATTGTGCCTTGTCCGTTCTCATATTGACAAATCTATACGCATATAAACAGAACCAAGCAAGACATTATTTCACTCCAAAAGACCATTTTTTTCATATGGGATAGCAAACTGCTTCATTCACTCCTGAAGTCTTATTCCTATCCAACCCCTGTCTGTCTGTGGGGAGCTTCTGTAAAGCTTACAGGGAGAGGAGCTTCTGTAAAGCTTACAGGGAGAGGAGCTTCTGTAAAGCTTACAGGGAGAGGAGCTTCTGTAAAGCTTACAGGGAGAGGAGCTTCTGTAAAGCTTACAGGGAGAGGAGCTTCTGTAAAGCTTACAGGGAGAGGAGCTTCTGTAAAGCTTACAGGGAGAGGAGCTTCTGTAAAGCTTACAGGGAGGGGAGCTTCTGTAAAGCTTACAGGGAGAGGAGCTTCTGTAAAGCTTACAGGGAGGTGAGCTTCTGTAAAGCTTACAGGGAGAGGAGCTTCTGTAAAGCTTACAGGGAGAGGAGCTTCTGTAAAGCTTACAGGGAGGGGAGCTTCTGTAAAGCTTACAGGGAGAGGAGCTTCTGTCTATGTCCCTATCAAACAGCGACTGGACAAACATTATTAGGTTTTACATGTATTCATTTGTATTTCATCATAATTGGTTTTGTTTGTCCATTATCCTTCTTTTCTAGTCCAGTAGAATTTATTTGATATTTAGATTATGGGCCATTAGAATACAGGGAGCCCTGTGGATGGGCCATTAGAATAGAGGGAGCCCTGTGGATGGGCCATTAGAATACAGGGAGCCCCGTGGATGGGCCATTAGAATACAGGGAGCCCTTTGGATGGGCCATTAGAATACAGGGAGCCCTGTGGATGGGCCATTAGAATACAGGGAGCCCTGTGGATGGGCCATTAGAATACAGGGAGCCCTGTGGATGGGCCATTAGAATAGAGGGAGCCCTGTGGATGGGCCATTAGAATACAGGGAGCCCTGTGGTTTGGCCATAAGAATAGAGGGAGCCCTGTGGATGGGCCATAAGAATAGAGGGAGCCCTGTGGATGGGCCATAAGAATAGAGGGAGCCCTGTGGATGGGCCATAAGAATAGAGGGAGCCCTGTGGATGGGCCATAAGAATAGAGGGAGCCCTGTGGACAGGGAGCCCTGTGGATGGGCCATTAGAATACAGGGAGCCCTTATTTGTACATATTCTATGCTGATGTTGACTACATCTATTTACTTTAAAATGGGATTGTACTACATAGTAATACCTACTATTACATGTGTACTATATAGTAATACCTACGTGTACTATATAGTAATACCTACTATTACATGTGTGCTATATAGTAATACCTACTATTACATGTGTACTATATAGTAATACCTACTATTACATGTGTGCTATATAGTAATACCTACTATTACACGTGTACTATATAGTAATACTTACTATTACACGTGTACTATATAGTAATACCTACTATTACACGTGTACTATATAGTAATACCTACTATTACACATGTGTTATATAGTAATACCTACTATTACACGTGTGCTATATAGTACTACCTACTATTACACATGTACTATATAGTAATACCTACTATTACGCGTGTACTATATAGTAATACCTACTATTACAAGTGTACTATATAGTAATACCTACTATTACACGTGTACTATATAGTAATACCTACTATTACACATGTACTATATAGTACTACCCACTATTACACATGTACTATATAGTACTACCCACTATTACATGTGTACTATATAGTAATACCTACTATTACACGTGTACTATATAGTATTACCTACTATTACGCGTGTGCTATATAGTAATACCTACTATTACACGTGTACTATATAGTAATACCTACTATTACACGTGTACTATATAGTAATACCTACTATTACACGCGTACTATATAGTAATACCTACTATTACACGTGTACTATATAGTACTACCCACTATTACATGTGTACTATATAGTAATACCTACTATTACACGTGTACTATATAGTATTACATACTATTACGCGTGTGCTATATAGTAATACCTACTATTACACGTGTACTATATAGTATTACATACTATTACGCGTGTGCTATATAGTAATACCTACTATTACACGTGTACTATATAGTAATAGCTACTATTACACGTGTTCTATATAGTATTACCTACTATTACACGTGTGCTATATAGTACTACCTACTATTACACGTTAGTGTAATTAGTGGATTCAGCTATTTCAGGCACACCCGTTGCTGGCAGGTGTATAAAATCGAGCACACGGTCATGCAATCTCCATAGACAAACAATGGCAGTAGAATGGCCTTACTGAAGAGCTCAGTGACTTTCAACATCATAGGATACCACCTTTACAACAAGTCAGTTCTTCAAATTTCTGCTTCAGTCAACTGTAAGTGCTGTTATTGTGAAGTGAAAACGTCTAGGAGCAACAACGGCTCAGCCGCGAAGTGGTAGGCCACACAAGCTCACAGAACGAGACCGCCGAGTGCTGAAGCGCGTAGCGTGTAAAAATCATCTGTCCTCAGTTTCAACACTCACTACTGAGTTACAAACTGCCTCTGGAAGCAACATCAGCACAAGAACTGTTAGTTGGAAGCTTCATGAAATGGGTTTCCTTGGCCGAGCAGCTGCACACAAGCCTAAAATCAACATGCGCAATGCCAAGTGTCGGCTGGAGTGGTGTAAAGCTCGCCACCATTGGATTCTGGAGCAGTGGAAATTAGTTCTCTGGAGGGATGAATCATGCTTCACCATCTGTCAGTCCAACGGACAAATCTGAGTTTGGCAGATGCCAGGAGCACGCTACCTGCCCCAAAGCATAGTGCCAACTGTAAGGTTTGATGAAGAAGGCATAATGGTCTGTTTTTCATGGTTCGGGCTCCTTGAAGGGAAATCGTATTTAAAAAAAAAAATGACTCTCTTTTCTCCTGTATTTTGTGATTACCAATTGGTTGTTACAGTCTTGTCCCATCGCTGCAACTCCCGTACGGACTCAGGAGAGGCGAAGGTCGAGAGCCGTGCGTCCCCCGAAACATAACCCTGCCAAGCCGCACTGCTTCTTGACACACTGCTCGCTTAACCCGGAAGCCAGCAGCACCCAATGTGTCTGAGGAAACACGGTACAACTGGCGACGGCATCAGCGTGCATTGCGCCATGCCCGCCACAAGGAGTCGCTAGAGCGCGATGGGACAAGGACATCCCGGCCGGCCAAACCATCCCCTAACCCAGACGACGCTGGGCCAATTGTGCGCCGCCTCATGGGTAACCTCGTCGTGGCCTGCTGCGACACAGTTTGGGATCGAACCCGGGTCTGTAGTGACTGCAATACAGTGCCTTAGACGCTACAGCCTACAACAACATTCTAGACGATTCTGTGCTTCCAACTTCGTGGCAACAGTTTTATGAAGGCTCTTTCCTTGTTTCAGAATGACAAAGCCCCCGGTGAACAAAGCGATGTCCAGCCTGAAAGAGACAGCAGCATGGACGTATTATACATATATTATACAAGTATTGTATAGTATTATATTATATATTATAGTAGTATAGTATACGATTATAGTACATATTATATTATAGTACTATAGGTCCAGGCTGAAAGAGACAGCAGCATGGACGTATTATATATATATATTATAGTATTATAGTATACTATAGCATTATATGTTATAGTACTATAGTATAGTATTACAGTATAGTATTATATTATAGTACTATAGGTCCAGGCTGAAAGATACAGCAGCATGGAAGTATTATACATATATTATAGTATTATAGTATACTATAGTATTATATGTTATAGTACTATAGTATAGTATTACAGTATAGTATTATATTATATATTATAGTACTATAGGTCCAGGCTGAAAGAGACAGCAGCATGGACGTATTATACATATATTATAGTATTATAGTATACTATAGCATTATATGTTATAGTACTATAGTATAGTATTACAGTATAGTATTATATTATAGTACTATAGGTCCAGGCTGAAAGATACAGCAGCATGGAAGTATTATACATATATTATAGTATTATAGTATACTATTAAGGTATAGTATTATATTATAGTACTATTGGTCCAGGCTGAAAGAGACAGCAGCATGGAAGTATTATACATATATTATAGTATAGTATTATATTATAGTACTTTAGGTCCAGGCTGAAAGAGACAGCAGCATGGACGTATTATACATATATTATAGTATTATAGTATACTATAGCATTATATGTTATAGTACTATATTATAGTATTACAGTATAGTATTATATTATAGTACTATAGGTCCAGGCTGAAAGATACAGCAGCATGGAAGTATTATACATATATTATAGTATTATAGTATACTATAGTATTATATGTTATAGTACTATAGTATAGTATTATAGTATAGTATTATATTATAGTACTATAGATCCAGGCTGAAAGAGACAGCAGCATGGAAGTATTATACATATATTATAGTATTATAGTATACTATAGTATTATATGTTATAGTATTATAGTATAGTATTACAGTATAGTATTATATTATAGTACTATTGGTCCAGGCTGAAAGAGACAGCAGCATGGAAGTATTATACATATATTATAGTATAGTATTATATTATAGTACTATTGGTCCAGGCTGAAAGAGACAGCAGCATGGAAGTATTATACATATTTTACAGTATTATAGTATAGTATTATAGTATAGTATTATATTATAGTACTATTGGTCCAGGCTGAAAGCAGCATGGAAGTATTATACATATTTTACAGTATTATAGTATAGTATTATAGTATAGTATTATAGTATAGTATTATATTGTAGTACTATTGGTCCAGGCTGAAAGCAGCATGGAAGTATTATATATATATTATAGTATTATATTATATATTATAGTACTTTAGGTCCAGGCTGAAAGCAGCATGAAGTATTATACATCCTCCCTTGTGGACATGTAACAATTCAAAACACTTCAAGTTTTCAAGTTGATAGAGAGAAGAGAAGTTATTACAGTTTAACTGAAGACAATTATTTTTATTTTTAACAAAGATAGCATTTTATTTCATCTTTTGAGATATTGTTTATTTGTTGTTTATCTTTACTCAAACGTACGAGAGACAGACATGATTTGAGTTAATGGTTAATGGACTTTGAGTTTGGCGTCGATCAGATGTTTGGTTCATGAGAAGACATGGCGGAGGTCATAGGTTCATGAGGCAAATACGTTCACTATGATGAGAAACACTTGTACCAATGGACTAGGTTGTACGTCAAACTCAGGGTGGCGGGCTGAACCTTGAAGTCTTCTTACAGTGCCACCTAGGGGCCAATCTGTGACGTTTTTGGTGTCTGAGTAGTGTTGACATACAGTACTTCAATATTGTTGAAGTATAATTTTTTTCAAACATTTGGGCATTGAGATATTTGCAACAAGTGCAAAAGAAAAATAAAGAAAAAATATTTAGTTTGTTTTATTTCACCTTTATTTTAGTGTGGAGTCCCATTGAGTTACAGATCTATTACAAGGGAGCCCTGCTTCACTGCTACATATCACCACCAACAGTAAAGCTTCACATCTAATCTATTACAAGGGAGCCCTGCTTCACTGCTACTTATCACCACTAACAGTAGAGCTTCACATCTAATCTATTACAAGGGAGCCCTGCTTCACTGCTACATCTCACCACTAACAGTAGAGCTTCACATCTAATCTATTACAAGGGAGCCCTGCTTCACTGCTACATCTCACCACTAACAGTAGAGCTTCACATCTAATCTATTACAAGGGAGCCCTGCTTCACTGCTACATCTCACCACTAACAGTAGAACTTCACATCTAATCTATTACAAGGGAGCCCTGCTTCACTGCTACATATCACCACTAACAGTAGAGCTTCACATCTAATCTATTACAAGGGAGCCCTGCTTCACTGCTACATATCACCACTAACAGTAAAGCTTCACATCTAATCTATTACAAGGGAGCCCTGCTTCACTGCTACATATCACCACTAACAGTAAAGCTTCACATCTAATCTATTACAAGGGAGCCCTGCTTCACTGCTACATATCACCACTAACAGTAGAGCTTCACATCTAATCTTGTTTCATGGAATGTCATGTTTATGGTTACAAGCTGAACAGAGCTCTATAATAGATAATGTCATGGTTACAGGCTGAACAGGGCTCTATAATAATAGATAATGTCATGGTTACAGGCTGAGCAGAGATCTATGATAATAGATAATGTCAAGTCTTCAGGCTGAGCAGAGCTCTATAATAATAGATAATGCCATGGTTACAGGCTGAACAGGGCTCTATAATAGATAATGTCATGGTTACAGGCTGAACAGGGCTTTATAATAATAGATAATGTCATGGTTACAGGCTGAACAGGGCTCTATAATAATAGATAATGTCATGGTTACAGGCTGAGCAGAGATCTATGATAATAGATAATGTCAAGTCTTCAGGCTGAGCAGAGCTCTATAATAATAGATAATGCCATGGTTACAGGCTGAGCAGAGCTCTATAATAGATAATGTCATGGTTACAGGCTGAGCAGAGCTCTATAATAATAGATCATGTCATGGTTACAGGCTGAGCAGAGCTCTATAATAATAGATAATGTCATGTTTATAGGCTGAACAGAGCTCTATAATAATAGATAATGTCATGTTTACAGGCTGAGCAGAGCTCTATAATAATAGATAATGTCATGTTTTAGGCTGAGCAGAGCTCTATAATAATAGATAATGTCATGTTTATAGGCTGAACAGAGCTCTATAATAATAGATAATGTCATGTTTACAGGCTGAGCAGAGCTCTATAATAATAGATAATGTCATGTTTATAGGCTGAGCAGAGCTCTATAATAATAGATAATGTCATGTTTATAGGCTGAACAGAGCTCTATAATAATAGATAATGTCATGTTTATAGGCTGAGCAGAGCTCTATAATAATAGATCATGTCATGGTTACAGGCTGAACAGAGCTCTATAATAATAGATAATGTCATGTTTATAGGCTGAGCAGAGCTCTATAATAATAGATCATGTCATGGTTACAGGTCTCTTTGCTGATGCTGCGTTTGACTTTGAATGTGAGTTTTGGTGCCCATCTCGGTAGGGGGGCCGGCCCATCTTGGTAGGGGGGCGGGCCCATCTTGGTAGGGGGCCGGCTATTGCCCAATGAAGGCTCATTATAGATTCAGTAACCCAATACATCACCAAACTGTACTGGTCTCTATCAGAGATTCAGTAACCCAATACATCATCAGACTGTACTAGTCTCTATCAGAGATTCAGTAACCCAATACATCATCAAACTGTACTGGTCTCTATCAGATTCAGTAACCCAATACATCATCAGACTGTACTAGTCTCTATCAGAGATTCAGTAACCCAATACATCACCAAACTGTACTGGTCTCTATCAGAGATTCAGTAACCCAATACATCATCAGACTGTACTGGTCTCTATCAGAGATTCAGTAACCCAATACATCACCAAACTGTACTGGTCTCTATCAGAGATTCAGTAACCCAATACATCACCAAACTGTACTGGTCTCTATCAGAGATTCAGTAACCCAATACATCATCAAACTGTACTGGTCTCTATCAGAGATTCAGTAACCCAATACATCACCAAACTGTACTGGTCTCTATCAGAGATTCAGTAACCCAATACATCACCAAACTGTACTGGTCCAGTGTTGCACATTATTTTTATTTATATAAAATGTTTAACAAATCACCTAATTTCAATAGCTCATTCACAATGTGACGGAAAAACCTAAAACCAATTTAGGATTGTTCACAGGGTAGGTTTTCCCATAGGATTGTTCACCCTATGGTTTTCCAATAAAGCACTTACACGTTTTTAAATAAATATTTGAAACCTTTAAATTTCAATAGCCGGTTTTCAAACATGTGACCTAGCAATATTCAAGGACTAAAGAGTTTGTGCCCCAGTTTTAAGACCGTACTTACTGGTTTTACTCAGATCTCGCGTCTCCTCTTCCTCTCCTTCCTCCTCTTTCAACGTGAAGGTAATCTGTCCCTCCTCTTCCTCTCCTTCCTCTTCTTTCAACGTGAAAGTAATCTGCCCCTCTTCCTCTCCTGCCTCCTCCTCCTCTTCTTTCAACGTGAAAGTAATCTGCCCCTCTTCCTCTCCTGCCTCCTCCTCCTCTTCTTTCAACGTGAAAGTAATCTGCCCCTCCTCTTCCTCCTCTTTCAACGTGAAAGTAATCTGCCCCTCTTCCTCCTCCTCTTTCAACGTGACAGTAATCTCCCCCTCCTCCTTCACTCCGAAAACTCCTCCCCCTTCTTGTTTAACAGTAAAATCCTCCTCCCATTCTGTCACGATAACTTCTTTCTCTTCTTCTTTTACTGTAACAGCCTCATCCTCTACTTCTTGTTTAACTGTAACAGCCTCTTCTTCTTTCTCCGTCCAGCAGACCTCTTCTTCAGCAGGAGTGGAGTAGCTTAGTGAACTCATGGTCGGGGATGTTAGCTAGCTAGCTACTTAGCATTAGCGATTAGCCTAGTGCAAAGCTAACTTAGCAAGCCAGCTACCTGACAAACAACGTAAATAGTACATTAAATGGACCAACAAGTAGACACAACAGAAATATGTTTAAAACGCAGTGACTAATGTACATCAAAACAGCCTAAAACATTGAATATTTTCGGCTACGGAGGAGGCCGACTAACTGTTGTTACAGTTGACGAAGTGTTCCGTCCACTACATTAGACGTCACACTAGCAGTATTGCCTGAAATATGCACATCGCCATCTGCTGATTGCAGTGGGTAACGCAGTTGATACTTTTTGGGGGGGTGGGGCACACGTTTGTTTAATCTAAGTGTAATATTATATGTAAACGTACAAAGTGAAGCGTGTAGAAAGAGGAAGAAGGGAAACGCTACTAAGGTACACTATAGTATATTTTGGTAGATAGAAGGTGCTCTTTGGTAAAAGGTGTAAATTGGTCATCAAAAAGAAAGGAGGACCAAGGCACTCTTCATATAATTAATTTAAATGCCTTTATAAGTATGGCATGTTCAATAGAAACAAAGTTGTTTAAAAGTGAAGCGTGTGTTGATGGATTAGTGCAGATGTTTAATGAGAAAATGTATTAAATACTGTACTACACAACAGTAGTAGGTCTGACTACCAACAATGACGAGACATCTACAGCAGGGGATGGCAACCCCAGTCCTCGGGGCCTGATTGATGTCACACTTTTTCTCCATCCCTAGCAAACACAGGTGATTAATCAAATGTCACTCTGAACTGAAGATCATGATTAGCTGTATATTGGAGCCAGGTGTGTTAGCTGGGGATGGGGCAAAACTCTGACACCAATCAGGCGCCCGAGGACTGGAAATGCCCCCCCCCCCCCCCCCCCGGCCTACAGGGAGGAGGTGAGGGTCCTGGCGGAGTGGTGCCAGGAAAATAATTTCTCCCTCAACATCAACAAAATGAAAGAGCTGATCATGGACTTCAGGAGACAGCACAGAGAGGGAGCACGCCCCCTACCCACATCGACGGGACCGCAGTGAAGAAGGTGAAAAGCTTCAAGTTCCTTGGCGTACACATCACTGACAATCTGAAATGGTCCAGACAGTGTGGTGAAGAAAGCGCAACCCTCCAGGACACCTAACGTACCCGATGTCACAGGAAGGCCATCAAGGACATCAACGACCCGGGCCATGGCCTGTTCACCCCGCTATCATCCAGAAGGCGAGGTCAGTACAGGTGCATCAAAGCCTGTTCACCCCGCTATCATCCAGAAGGAGAGGTCAGTACAGGTGCATCAAAGCCTGTTCCTCCCGCTATCATCCAGAAGGCGAGGTCAGTACAGGTGCATCAAAGCCTGTTCAGCCTAAACAGCTTCTATCTCAAGGCCATCAGACTGTTAAATAGCCATCACTAGCTGACTACCACCCAGTTACTCAACCCTGCACCTTAGAGGCTGCTGCCCTATAGACATAGACATGGAATCACTGGTCACTTAAAAAAAAATGGGAAACTAGTCACTTCAATAATGTTTACATACTGTTGTACCCACTTCATATGTATATACTGTATTCTACTGTATTTTAGTCAATGCCACTCCGACATTTCTCATCCTAATATTTATATATTTCTTAATTCCACTCGTTCACTTTTAGATGTGTGTGTATTGTTGTGAATCGTTAGATACTACTGCGCTGTTGGAGCTAGGAACACAATCATATCGCTACACCCGCAATATCATCTGCTAAATATGTGTTTGTGACCAATACAATTACATTTTATTTTACAGCACATCCACATGAGAATTTAAGCCCTGGTTCATGCAGCGCTCTATCGCCGTACCAAACAACAAAAAAATGTAACTTTCTCTTTGGAAGATTGGCGACAGAGTGGCCTGACGATTCAAGCTGAATTATTCCACTGTTCTGTCGTTCGCTACATACTTCAGTCTGAGACTGACGTCATTGAAGTCGATTGTGGTGACGTCAAAATGAGGGGTGTTGCAGAAAAAAAAGTAATCAGCGATTGGCTCATCTCCAACCAGTCAGAGTAGCAACTTCAATGACGATTTTTCAAACCTCACATCTGACCCAACCCATCGGTGTCTGGGACCAATCAGAACAGTGTTTTGACAAAGTGTTTTTGTTCTAGAAGTCGTCATGGAGGTACTCTGATCCAGACTCATTGCGGAGAACAAACTCATGTCTGTGGCGTAGCGTTTGTCCGGAGCAAGGAGATTGGTTATCCGTCTGAAACAGTGGAGTGTGCGCCTTGTTGTACTGTTGACGATTGTTCGGCAGCTTCTGCTGCTCTTTCGGCGTGGTGCGGGTGAACTACGACTCTGTTTCATGAAGCGTGCCAGAGCAGATCTTCCATTATCGGGAGAAATGATCATGCATATTAATATATGTTCATTGCATCCAAATAAAAGTTTATTTTCTACCACACCCACAATAATGGCCACGGATTCGCAGGTGGAGGACTTCTGTGAGAGGTCGTCATTAAACCTAATTTCGACCCTAGACCAACGGAGGGAGTCTGATGCAGTGTTGAGAGCGGTTGTATAAATCCAATCGTTACGTCAAGCAAAGCTCTTAACCGTTCCAAGCTGCTCTTAATTTTCCCCTTGGATGGAATTTGGGGACGTGACTGTGGAACGGTCTTATTCCGTTAATACTTTAGTATGTTAGTAAGTTCGTACCATAGTCACGTGCGATATCTCAGACAGCACTGGTCTGATTTTGACTCAACGTGGGTGAATGATGCGTCTGGCCATAGAGATCTGGCATTTACAAAATGACACTGATTAGCCAGATGGTGGCGCTGAAAATGTAAACTTTTGAAAGGTCACGCCTTTTCCACCCGTTTGACCTAAAGTCAGTACATAGGTTCCTTTCCTCACAAGGAACCAATTTGCCTCAGGGACCCATGGTCGTCAATAGTTACCACAGCCACAAAGTCAGAAGGACCGCCTACTCGACCAATCAGATGGGTGTGTATGCTGAGCGGCTTCATAAGTGCCATGGGATCTTTAGTGACCACAGAGTCAGAAGGCCCGCCTCCTCGACCAATCAGATGACCGGCTTCATAAGTGCCATTGGATCTTTAGAGACCACAGAGTTGGGACACCCGTTTAAAGTCCCATCTTCTTCCATTTTGTTGAGGAACATTCCATTGTTAGTTAATAATTCAACATTATTATAACTAAATTAATGTTGTTAAAATGTATTTTATACATTTCAATGACCTGTCTTCGCAATTAATGCCTTGTTAATTTCAGCCTCATATTTCCTTTGGCTTTTGTTTGTCTGTCTTTCCTCTTGGTGACATTCATACGTCTTTGTGCCAACAACTTGAAATGGAACCCCATTTAAATTGGAGCCTGTTCCTCTCCCACCTGTAGTTTTCCTGTTAAAGGCATCTGGTGAAGGTCAACAACTTGATATATTACTATCAGAATGAATGTTAGTGACATTGCCAATTCTTGTTCCCGAATGTCATCAATATACACACAATACCCCATAATGACAAGGAAAAAACTGGTTGTTTGAAATGTTATCAAATTTATAAAATAAAAATACATATGACGTTTACATACATATTCAGAAGCACCTTGGGCAGCAGTTACAGTCTCGAGTCTTCTTGGGTATGACGCTACAAGCTTGGCACACCTGTATTTGTGAAGTTTCAGTCATTCCTCTCTGCAGATCCTCTCAAGCTCTGTCAGGTTGGATGGGGAGCATCACTGCACCGCTATCTTCAGGTCTCTCCAGAGATGTTCGATCGAGTTCCAAGTCCGGGCTCTGGCTGGGCCACTCAATGACATGCAGAGACTTGTCCCGAAGCCACTCCTGCGTTGTCTTGGCTGGGTCATTGTCCTGTTGGAAGGTGAACTCTTGCCCCAGTCTGAGGTCCTGGGTGCTCTGGAGCAGGTTTTCATCAAGAATCTCTCTGTACTTTTCTCCGTTCCTCTTTCCCTCGATCCTGACAAGTCTCCCAGACCCTGCCGCTGAAAAACATCCCCACAGCATGATGCTGCCACCACCATGCTTCACTGTAGGGATGGTGCCAGGTTTCCTCCAGATGTGACACTTGGCATTCAGGCCAAAGAGTTTTAAATCTTGTTTTCATCAGACCAGAGAATCTTGTTTTTCATGGTCTGAGAGTCATTTAGGTGCCTTTTGGCAAACTCCAAGTGGGCTGTCATGTGCCTTTTACTAAGGAGTGGCTTCTGTCTGTTCACTCTATTCTAAAAGCTAGATTGGTGGAATGCTGCAGAGATGGTTGTCCTTCTGGAAGGTTCTCCCATCTCCACAGAGGAACTCTGGAGCTCTGCCAGGAGTTCTTGGTCACCTCCCTGACCAAGGTCCTTCTCCCTTGTTTGCTCAGTTCGGCCGGGTGGTCAGGTCTAGGAAGAGTCTTGGTGGTTCCAAATGTCTTCAATTTTTAAGAATGATGGATGCAACTGTGTTCAATGCTGCAGACATTTTTTGGTATCCTTCCCCAGATCTGTGCCTCAACACGATCCTGTCTCGGAGCGCTACGGACAATTCCTACGACCTCATTGCTTGGTTTTTGCTCTGACACACTGTCAACTGTTCAACCTTATATAGACAGGTGTGTGCCTTTCCAAATCATGTCCAATTAATTGAAACAGGATGCACCTGAGATCAATTTCGAGTCTTATAGCAAAGGGTCTGAATACTTATGTAAATAAGGTATGTCTTTTTTATTTTTAATACATTTGCAAACATTTCTAAAAACCTGTTTTCACTTTGTCATCATGGGGTATTGTGATGTCATTATGGGGTATTGTGATGTCATGATGGGGTACTGTTTGTATATTGAGGATTTTATTTAATCCATTTTAGAACGTAACAAAATGTGGAAAAAGTCAAGGGGTCTGTATACTTTCCAAATGTCATTTAAACAAATGTTTTCCCGCAAATCGGAATACACTCCCTCATCTGATTGGTCAAGTAGGCGGGCCTTCTGACTTTGTGACTGTGGTAACTTTTGAATTTTGTGAAAAACACTTAAAACGTTACTCTTCTGGCACCGAATGATCGATCTGCACCAAACTTGATATGTGGAATCTATGGCTAAAGGTCTCTAAACACCCATGTGGACTGTCACATAAAGGCATATAAATCAGTCAAGGATATTCGTATTGCAACAACATTTGCAGACACTGTCAAGACTCAATATATTAAAGAACATTCCTATCAACCACATGGTGGTGCTATAATGGGCACATGTTTATATCTCTTGATCTGTTTGACTCCAAGTGCTGAAATTTGGCACACATGCTCAGGGATATGAGTCTAGCTAACCCCAAAAATATCTCAGACACAACTGGCCTAACTTTGACGAAACTTGGGTGAATGATGCGTCTTTCCATAGTTCCGGCATTTGCTAAATTACACTGATTGGCCAAAGGGAGCGCTGCATCATTAGTGGGGGTCAATATGTTTACTGTTATTTTTCTATTCAGTTCAAATCGCCATAAATTCAGCGTCCGTCAGTAAGGCAATTTCATATTAATTCAAGTAGACTAACAGATAATATTAAAATGAACAGACTAGGTCTTTACTTCTCCTGCATGGTGTAACAATACATAGATGTATATAATGAACAGACTAGGTCTTTACTTCTCCTGCATGGTGTAACAATACATTGATGTATATATAATGAACGTCCACTAGTTGCCAACACAGTTAAAAGATATGAATATTTTAGTCCAGAAAAGTCTGTTGAAATGAATCAAATCCCTGTTTTCTCCGACATGGTGGAATAATGGCTTTTAAGACAACTGGGAAAGTCGGAGCTTTGGGCACACACGTACACATGGATTTAGTGTTGTAGATATGTGGTAGTAGAGGCCTGAGGACACATGTACACATGAATTTAGTGTCGTAGATATGTGGTAGTAGAGGCCTGAGGACACACACGGACATGGATTTAGTGTTCTAGACATGTGGTAGTAGAGGCCTGAGGACATGGATTTAGTGTTCTAGACATGTGGTAGTAGAGGCCTGAGGACCTGGATTTAGTGTTCTAGACATGTGGTAGTAGAGGCCTGAGGACCTGGATTTAGTGTTCTAGACATGTGGTAGTAGAGGCCTGAGGACACACACGGACATGGATTTAGTGTTGTAGATATGTGGTAGTAGAGGCCTGAGGACACACACGTACACATGGATTTAGTGTTCTAGATATGTGGTAGTAGAGGCCTGAGGACACACAGGTACACATGGATTTAGATATGTGGTAGTAGATATGGATTTAGATATGTGGTAGTCTAGGCCTGAGGGCACACACTTAATATGTGGTAGTAGAGGCCTGAGGACACACAGGTACACATGGATTTAGATATGTGGTAGTAGATATGGATTTAGATATGTGGTAGTCTAGGCCTGAGGGCACACACTTAATATGTGGTAGTAGAGGCCTGAGGACACACACTTAATATGTTGTGAATGTTTTGTAATGTTTTAAAAATGTAGAACTACCTTAATTTTGCTGGACCCCAGGAAGAGTAGCGTGGATCCATAATAAACACAAATACAAAGGCTTGTATAATTATGTACATTCTGCAATATGAAAAGCATATGATGAACAACATCAGAGGGTTTATACTTGTATCAAATCAATCAATCAAAGCTCATAATCAAAACCCAATAGACATTTTTAAATATTTAATCTGATATTAGACATGCTCATGTCTCGAAATGAAATAACAAAAGTAAAACCGTATTCTGGTTTCATACAATTTGATTTCATGAGGATGAAACAAAAACACAAATGATCAGTCAAAAACTCAAGTCAGAACACAGCCTCTCTATTTTCTCGTGTGATTTCAGGTCCTCTAACTGGGAAAATGTCTTTCCACAATGAGAGCAGTGGTATGTCTTCTCCTCCTGTGTATGTATTCTTTCATGCTTATTCAGCTGCCTTAACCAGTTAAATCTCTTTCCACACTGGGAGCAGTGGTACGTCTTATCCCCTCCTGTGTGTGTCCTGTCATGCATAATCAGGGCTTCTAACTGGGTAAACCGCTTTCCACACAAGGAACATTGGTATAGCTTTTTTTGTGTGTGTATTCGCTCATGCGATCTCAGAGTCCCTAACCACCTAATACTTTTTCCACAATAGGAACAGGAGTAAGGCTTCTCTCCAGAGTGTATTTGCTTATGACTTTTCAGGTAATCTAACCGAGTAAAACACTTTCCACACTGGGAACAGTGGTAAGGCTTTTCTCCTGTGTGTGTTCTCTTGTGTGATTTCAGGTGTTGTGATAGGTTAAAACTTTTTCCACACTCGGAACAGTGGTGTCGTCTCGCTGGTTTGGACGTCTCTGGGTCTGGTTCCCCTGAATGACTCTCCCCGCTGTCAGAGTGAGAGTCTGGTCGCTCTCCTGCTAAAGACAAACAAATAATTTAGTTAAATACTAAACAGAGCCCTGAATGAAACCGCCATGTGATAAAACTATCTTCCTAAGTTGTTTAATGGGCTGTGTCTGTGCGCCGGGTTCAGACTCACTAACAGAATATCCCAGGGAACTGAACAGTAATGACCATATCATGATCTGTTGAATAATTTATACTATGTCCCTATCAAACAGCGACTGGACAAACATTATTAGGTTTTACATGTATTTATTTGTATTTCATCATAATTGGTTTTGTTTGGTCCATTATCCTCCTTTTCTAGTCCAGTAGAATTTATTTGATATTTAGATTATGGGCCATTAGAATAGAGGGAGCCCTGTGGATGGGCCATTAGAATAAAGGGAGCCCTGTGGATGGGCCATTAGAATAGAGGGAGCCCTGTGGATGGGCCATTAGAATAGAGGGAGCCCTGTGGATGGGCCATTAGAATAGAGGGAGCCCTGTGGATGGGCCATTAGAATAGAGGGAGCCCTGTGGATGGGCCATTAGAATAGAGGGAGCCCTGTGGATGGGCCATTAGAATAGAGGGAGCCCTGTGGATGGCCCATTAGAATAGAGGGAGCCCTGTGGATGGCCCATTAGAATACAGGGAGCCCTGTGGATGGGCCATTAGAATAGAGGGAGCCCTGTGGATGGGCCATTAGAATAGAGGGAGCCCTGTGGATGGGCCATTAGAATAGAGGGAGCCCTGTGGATGGGCCATTAGAATAGAGGGAGCCCTGTGGATGGGCCATTAGAATAGAGGGAGCCCTGTGGATGGGCCATTAGAATAGAGGGAGCCGTGTGGATGGGCCATTAGAATACAGGGAGCCCTGTGGATGGGCCATTAGAATAGAGGGAGCCCTGTGAATGGGCCATTAGAATACAGGGAGCCCTGTGGATGGGCCATTAGAATACAGGGAGCCCTGTGGATGGGCCATTAGAATACAGGGAGCCCTGTGGATGGGCCATTAGAATACAGGGAGCCCTGTGGATGGGCCATTAGAATACAGGGAGCCCTGTGGATGGGTTTATATCAGCTGCGACCTGGGGAGGGCTCTTGGGAAATGTAGTTGATTTTTACATATTCTATGCTGATATTGACTACATCTATTTACTTTAAAATGGGATTGAACTACATAGTAATCTACTATTACACATGTGTTACATAGTAATGCCTACTATTACGCGTGTACTATATAGTAATACCTACTATTACGCGTGTACTATATAGTAATACCTACTATTACGCGTGTACTATATAGTAATGCCTACTATTACGCGTGTGCTATATAGTAATAGCTACTATTACACGTGTACTATATAGTAATACCTACTATTACGCGTGTACTATATAGTAATGCCTACTATTACGCGTGTGCTATATAGTAATAGCTACTATTACACGTGTACTATATAGTAATGCCTACTATTACGCGGCACTACCTACTATTACACGTGTACTATATAGTAATACCTACTATTACACATGTACTATATAGTATTACCTACTATTACACGTGTATGCTGATATTACTATATAGTACTACTTACTACATGTGTACTTATTCCCTCCTGATTCCGAGAATCTTCTGAGCCCAGGTTTTCTGGAAAACCAGGGAATTTATGGAAAGTTACCAGATTTATGCAATCCTACTTCCTATGAGTTTTAAGCCAGACTAGATCCCTCATTAACCTGAGTTTAAGAACATTTGAGGTCAGGTTTTCAAAACATTTCCAATATTTAAAAAACACTTGTGTTCATCATAATAATAAATATACACCCTGGCACACAGCCATGCAATCTCCATAGACAAACATTGGCAGTAGAATGGCCTTACTGAAGCACTCTGTGATTTTCAACGTGGCACCGTCATAGGATGTCACCTTTCCAACAAGTCAGTTCGTCAAATTTCTGTGTTATAACAGGTGGGATATCTAACAACACTATAGGTAGGTGTTATAACAGGTAGGATATCTAACAACACTATAGGTAGGTGTTATAACAGGTGGGCTATCTAACACTATAGGTAGGTGTTATAACAGGTAGGATATCTAACACTATAGGTAGGTGTTATAACAGGTGGGATATCTAACAACACTATAGGTAGGTGTTATAACAGGTGGGATATCTAACAACACTATAGGTAGGTGTTATAACAGGTAGGATATCTAACAACACTATAGGTAGGTGTTATAACAGGTGGGATATCTAACACTATAGGTAGGTGTTATAACAGGTAGGATATCTAACAACACTATAGGTAGGTGTTATAACAGGTAGGATATCTAACAACACTATAGGTAGGTGTTATAACAGGTGGGATATCTAACAACACTATAGGTAGGTGTTATAACAGGTAGGATACCTAACAACACTATAGGTAGGTGTTATAACAGGTGGGATATCTAACAACACTATAGGTAGGTGTTATAACAGGTAGGATATCTAACAACACTATAGGTAGGTGTTATAACAGGTAGGATATCTAACAACACTATAGGTAGGTGTTATAACAGGTAGGATATCTAACAACACTATAGGTAGGTGTTATAACAGGTGGGATATCTAACAACACTATAGGTAGGTGTTATAACAGGTGGGCTATCTAACAACACTATAGGTGGGTGTTATAACAGGTAGGATATCTAACACTATAGGTAGGTGTTATAACAGGTAGGATATCTAACACTATAGGTAGGTGTTATAACAGGTGGGATATCTAACAACACTATAGGTAGGTGTTATAACAGGTAGGATATCTAACAACACTATAGGTAGGTGTTATAACAGGTAGGATATCTAACAACACTATAGGTAGGTGTTATAACAGGTGGGATATCTAACAACACTATAGGTAGGTGTTATAACAGGTGGGATATCTAACAACACTATTGGTAGGTGTTATAACAGGTGGGATATCTAACAACACTATAGGTAGGTGTTATAACAGGTAGGATATCTAACAACACTATAGGTAGGTGTTATAACAGGTGGGATATCTAACACTATAGGTAGGTGTTATAACAGGTGGGATACCTAACAACACTATAGGTGGGTGTTATAACAGGTAGGATATCTAACACTATAGGTAGGTGTTATAACAGGTAGGATATCTAACAACACTATAGGTAGGTGTTATAACAGGTGGAATGTCAAAATGGGGGGATATCCTTCTTTAAGTGGCAGTGTTGCTCTTTGCTGAAACACAAACTCCAGATTGTGGCTTTATGTTAATTCAATGGGGTTTATACACCCATATTTATTGACAACCCCTACTGCTTTCACCTATACAATAGGTGGTCCTAGTAAATAATGAAAGTTACCAGCACAACACACCCACTGACGATACATTAGAATTAGCTTTTTATCATTACCGAAATGAAGGTTCTCATTACCGAAACGGGCGTAAAAATTATGAGGTAATGAGAAATGTGTGTTTTTGGTAATGAGAGGCCCTTAGCTTCATCTGGAAGTAATAGGAGACAGACATTATGAGTCAGCAAACTACTGACCACATCACTAAAGCCCATTCATGCCTCCATGTTGGTAAGGAAATGGTTCTCTCAGTGTTTACCACATCACTAAAGCCCATTCATGTCTCCATGTTGGTAAGGTAATGGTTCTCTAAGTGTTTACGACATCACTAAAGCCCATTCATGTCTCCATGTTGGTAAGGAAATGGTTCTCTAAGTGTTTACCACATCACTAAAGCCCATTCATGTCTCCATGTTGGTAAGGTAATGGGTCTCGAGGTGTTTACCACATCACTAAAGCCCATTCATGTCTCCATGTTGGTAAGGTAATGGTTCTCTCAGTGTTTACCACATCACTGAAGCCCATTCATGTCTCCATGTTGGTAAGGTAATGGTTCTCTAAGTGTTTACAACATCACTAAAGCCCATTCATGCCTTCATGTTGATAAGGTAATGGTTCTCTTAAGTTTTTCTCAATTTTATTTTTTTCGTCATTTCGGTAATGTCAAGGTCAAGTATCGTAAAGGGGGTGTTTGAGAATAAGATCCTCATTCTGAATGAATATGTGAAAAATGTTAACGAACTTGGGCTCATCTAAGGGCTACTCCACTAGATGATGCATCATGGGTGGAATAAAACTTTATTATAAACAAATATTGGAGTTTTTACAGCAACTTAAACAAGTGTCACGGTAATGAGAAATATGTCCACAGACACTTTTCATGAGAATCACCTCTTTCACCACATGATTCTGAAACCTAATTCCAATGGTCCATTATTCCTGTCATGAGAATCACCTCTTTCACCACATGATTCTGAAAACTATTCCAACGGTCCATTATTCCTGCCATGGAAAGGCATGTTTAACACTCTTTAGATTAAAATGTAGATTTTTAACAAATCACTGCAATAGTTCATTCACAATGTGACCGAGAAACCTAAAACCAACTTAGGATCGTTCACAGGGTAGGTTTTCCCATAGGTTTGTTCAGTCTATGGTTTACCTAAAAAGCACTTACGTTTTTTATATACACTGCTCAAAAAAATAAAGGGAACACTAAAATAACACATCCTAGATCTGAATGAATGAAATATTCTTATTAAATACTTTTTTCGTTACATAGTTGAATGTGCTGACAACAAAATCACACAAAAATGATCAATGGAAATCAAATTTATCAACCCATGGAGGTCTGGATTTGGAGTCACACTCAAAATTAAAGTGGAAAACCACACTACAGGCTGATCCAACTTTGTTGTAATGTCCTTAAAACAAGTCAAAATGAGGCTCATTAGTGTGTATGGACTCCACGTGCCTGTATGACCTCCCTACAACGCCTGGGCATGCTCCTGATGAGGTGGCAGATGTTCTCCTAAGGGATCTCCTCCCAGACCTGGACTAAAGCATCCGCCAACTCCTGGACAGCCTGTGGTGCAATGTGGCGTTGGTGGATGGAGCGAGACATGATGTCCCAGATGTGCTCAATTGGATTCAGGTCTGGGGAACGGGCGGGCCAGTCCATAGCATCAATGCCTTCCTCTTGCAGGAACTCCTGACACACTCCAGCCACATGAGGTCTAGCATTGTCTTGCATTAGGAGGAACCCAGGGCCAACCGCACCAGCATATGGTCTCACAAGGGGTCTGAGGATCTCATCTCGGTACCTAATGGTAGTCAGGCTACCTCTGGCGAGCACATGGAGGGCTGTGCGGCCCCCCAAAGAAATGCCACCCCACACCATGACTGACCCACCGCCAAACCGGTCATGCTGGAGGATGTTGCAGGCAGCAGAACGTTCTCCACGGCGTCTCCAGACTCTGTCACGTGCTCAGTGTGAACCTGCTTTCATTTGTGAAGAGCACAGGGCGCCAGTGGCGAATTTGCCAATCTTGGTGTTCTCTGGCAAATGCCAAACGTCCTGCACGGTGTTGGGCTGTAAGCACAACCCCCACCTGTGGACGTCGAGCCCTCATACCACCCTCATGGAGTCTGTTTCTGACCGTTTGAGCAGACACATGCACATTTGTGGCCTGCTGGAGGTCATTTTGCAGGGCTCTGGCAGTGCTCCACCTGCTCCTCCTTGCACAAAGGCAGAGGTAGCGGTCCTGCTGCTGGGTTGTTGCCCTCCTACGGCCTCCTCCACGTCTCCTGATGTACTGACCTGTCTCCTGGTAGCACCGCCATGCTCTGGACACTACGCTGACAGACATAGCAAACCTTCTTGCCACAGCTCGCATTGATGTGCCATCCTGGATGAGCTGCACTACCTGAGCCACTTGTGTGGGTTGTAGACTCCGTCTCATGCTACCACTAGAGTGAAAGCACCGCCAGCATTAAAAAGTGACCAAAACATCAGCCAGGAAGCATAGGAACTGAGAAGTGGTCTGTGGTCACCACCTGCAGAACCACTCCTTTAATGGGGGTGTCTTGCTAATTGCCTATAATTTCCACCTGTTGTCTATTCCATTTCCACAACAGCATGTAAAATTTATTGTCAATCAGTGTTGCTTTCTAAGTGGACAGTTTGATTTCACAGAAGTGTGATTGAATTGGAGTTACATTGTTTTGTTTAAGTGTTCCCTTTATTTTTTTGAGCAGTGTATATATATTATATATATTGTAACGACCCTGGATTTATAAGCACGGAAATCGACTCTGCCGCACGAGCATCCTTTTGCGGCACATTCGATAGAGCGCTGGACTTCGGGCTAGAAGGTCGAGGGTTCGAGACCTGCTCCCTGCTGTTTCATTACAATATATTAGTAACTTTTACATTTCAATACCTCGTCTTCAAGCATGTGACCTAGCAATCTTCAAGGACTTAAGAGTTTGTGCCCCCGTTTAAGACACTACTTACTGGTGTTACTCAGATCTCCTGTCTCCTCTTCCGCCTCATCCTCCTCTTTCAACGTGCCAGTAATCTGCCCCTCCATCTTCACTCCGAAAACTCCTTCCTCCTCCTCTTTCACTCTGAAAGCGTCTTTCTCTGTCACGGTAACTTCTTTCTCTTCTTCTTTCACAGCAACAGCTTCATCCTCTACTTCTTGTTTAACTGTAACAGCATCGTCTTCTTCCTCCGTCCAGCAGACCTCTTCTTCAGCAGGAGTGGAGTAGTTTAGTGAACTCATGGTCGGGGATGTTAACTAGCTAGCTACTTAGCATTAGCGATTAGCCTAGTGCAAAGCTAACTTAGCAAGCCAGCTACCTGACAAACAACGTAAATATTAACGTTACATTAAATGGGCCAACAACTAGACACGACAGAAGTATGTTTAAAACACAGTGACTGATGTTTTCGGCAATGTTGGCTACGGATGTGGCTGACTAACTGTTTTACTGTTGTTTTACTGACTAACTGTTTTACTGTTGTCTGCTAAAAATGACTTAAATGTAAAAATGATGTGGTGTCCCGTCCACTACATTAGACGTCACACTAGCAGTATCGCTTGAAATATGCACATCGCCTTCTGCTGATTGGAGTGGGTAACGCAGTTGTATTTATTTTATTTGGGGGGGGGGGGGGGGGGGGGGGGGGCAAACATTTGTTTCTTAGAAGTGTAATATTTTATGTAAACGTACAAAGAGACGCATGTATTGCTGGATTAGTGCGGATTTTGTAAAGAGAGAATATAAATACTATTAAGACACAACAGTAGTAGGCCTGATTACCAGCAATTACGAGACATCTACAAAGCTCATCCTAATATTTAGATATTTCTTAGTTCCATTATTTTACTTTTAGATGTGTGTGTATTGTTGTGAATCGTTAGATACTACTGCGCTGTTGGATCTAGGAACACAAGCATATCGCTACACCCGCAATATCATCTGCTAAATATGTGTATGTGACCAATACAATTGGATTTGATTTTACAGCGCATCTACATGAGAATTTAAGCCCTGGTTCATGCATCGCTCTATCGCCGCATCAAACAAAAAAATACGTCAATTTCTCTTTGGAAGATTGGCGACAGAGTGGCCTGACGACTCAGACTGAATTATTCCACTGTTCTGTCGTTCGCTACATACTTCAGTCTGAGACTGACGTCATTGAAGTCTATTGTGGTGACGTCGAAATGAGAGGTGTTGTACAAAACAAAGTAATCAACGATTGGCTCATCTGCAACCAATCAGAGTAGCAACGCCAGACGAACCGTCACTCACAAACTAGCGGACCAATGGAGACTCATTGTTTACGCCCCTCTAAAAACCCCGCCACTGGCATTGCAAGAAAAGATACGAGCAGCGTAACCCGAAGTTAGTACATGCAGGCAAGAGGGTAGGCAACATCTATTCAATAGGATTGGTTGCTGGGAAAGTTTAACTGAAAACGATTTTTGCATTCGATTTCAAATATTGATTTTTTTCATTTGTCATTGAGTTTTGCTCTCGCCTTAATTATTTATTTACAAGTTTTGGGGTTTTGCTTTTGATGTCTTTTTACATTATTTATTTTTTCTTCATTTTGAAATATGTTTACATTCACAACTTTATTTTTCATTTTTACGATTTGAATTCAATACATATGGCGTGAGTTTGACCCCATAGGAGTCTGCTGCAGTGTTGAGAGCGTTACATGAAACCAATCAGTACATCAAGCAGAGCTCTCAACCGTTCCAAGCTGCTCTTAATTGTTCCCTTTGATGACATTTGGGGACGTGACTGTGGAACGGTCTTATTCCGTTTGTACTTTAGTATGTTAGTAAGTTCGTACCTTAGTCACGTGCGATATCTCAGACAGCACTGGCCTGATTTTGACTCAACTTGGGTGAATGATGCGTCTTGAAATTGAGATCTGGCATTTACAAAATTACACTGATTGGCCAGATGATGGCGCTGTAACAAGATTGAAAATGTACACTTTGAAAGGTCATGCTCCCCCTACCACAGCAACTAAGTCAGAAGGCCCGCCTCCTCAACCAATCAGATGACCAGCTTCATAAGTGTCATGGGATCTTTAGTGACCACAGAGTTGAGACACCTGTTTAAAGTCCCATTTCTTCCATTTTGTTGAGGAACATTCCATTGTTAGTCAGTAATTCAACACAATTCAAATTAAATTCATGTTGTAAATATGTATGGTATAAATTACAGTGATCTGTCTTCGCAAATTACAGTATTCTTGTTAATTTCAGCCTCATATTTCTCTTTGGCTTTTGTTTGTCTGTCTTTCCTCTTGGTGACATTCATACGTCTTTGTCTCAACAACTTGAAATGCAACCCCGTTTAAATAGGAGCCTGTTCCTCTCCCAGCTGTAGTTTTCCTGTTAAAGGCATCTGGTGAAGGTCAACAACATGATATATTACTATTAGAATGAAAGGCTTGTATGGAAACTAACAACGTTTCTCTGTCCAATAGAATATCTCCTCTGTGGTTGGAATGGAATCCCTTGTGCCAGCTAGCGAGCTCATTTTAGATGAGGGTATTAACATCTCTGGAGACCTGAAAATAGCTGTGTAAATAGATGTTCGATCGAGTTCAAGTCCGGGCTCTGGCTGGGCCACTCAATGGCATTCAGAGACTTGTCCCGAAGCCACTCCTGCGTTGTCTTGGCTGTGTGCTTAGGGTCATTGTCCTGTTGGAAGGTGAACCTTCGCCCCAGTCTGAGGTCCCGAGTGCTCTGGAGCAGGTTTTCATCAAGAATCTCTGTACTTTTCTCCGTTCATCTTTCCCCCTGATCCTGGTACTATATAGTAATACCTACTATTATACGTGTACTATACAGTAATGCATACTATTACACGTGTACTATACAGTAATACCTACTATTACACGTGTACTATACAGTAATACCTACTATTACACGTGTACTATATAGTAATGCCTACTATTACACGTGTACTATATAGTAATACCTACTATTACGTGTACTATACAGTAATACCTACTATTACACGTGTACTATACAGTAATACCTACTATTACACGTGTACTATATAGTAATGCCTACTATTACACGTGTACTGTATAGTAATACCTACTATTACACGTGTACTATATAGTAATGCCTACTATTACACGTGTACTATATAGTAATACCTACTATTACACGTGTACCATATAGTAATACCTACTATTACACGTGTACTATACATTAATACCTACTATTACACGTGTACTATACAGTAATACCTACTATTACACGTGTACTATACAGTAATACCTACTATTACACGTGTACTATACAGTAATACCTACTATTACACGTGTACTATATAGTAATACCTACTATTACGTGTACTATATAGTAATACCTACTATTACACGTGTACTATACAGTAATACCTACTATTACACGTGTACTATACAGTAATACCTATAATACAATGTCTGTTTAGTCCAAGTCAAAAAAACAAAACAGAAATGGAGTTCACTCTATTCTTACTAACTCGTCAACATCAAAACAGTTTCTCTGATGAGAAGGAGAGAAACTGATCAATAATCAAATCTGAGTTAAATTCATTACTCAGACAGAGAGCAGAATTTCTAATTCATAGTGTTGGAATGGGCTAAACTTTGAACATTGAGATATTAAATGAATGATAGGAAATGAAAGAGACTGGGTTTTATGTTAGAAGTTAATGGTTCTCAGAAGAAAGAAGATGGCTTTGGAGTGTGTTTGATGGAGGAGAGGAGAGTGATGTGTTGATATAGGGAAGACAGATTGGCATCTGTGGATTAGGTGAAGAAATGGGCTTTGGAATGTGTTTGATGGAGGAGAGGAGAGCGACGTGTTGATACAGGGAAGACAGATGGACATCTGTGGATTAGATGAAGGAGGGGTTGAGGTCAGGAGATGAGGACAGATTCTCATCAGGGAGTAATAAGGGTTTGGTATCCTGTTACTCTCTTTCTGTTGAACCATAAGATGTAAGGATTGGAGAGAAGGAGGAGTGTCTTAAGTAGGATGTATTTAACTGTGATGATCAGAGGGGTGTATTATGACATCATATAGAACTACTCAGACATTCCAAATATCACTTGATTATCAGAGGGGTGTATTATGACATCAGATAGAACTAGTCAGACATTCCAAATATCACTTGATTATCAGAGGGGTGTATTATGACATCAGATAGAACTACTAGGATGTACACTGCTCAAAAAAATAAAGGGAACACTTAAACAACACAATGTAACTCCAAGTCAATCACACTTCTGTGAAATCAAACTGTCCACTTAGGAAGCCACACTGATTGACAATAAATTCCACATGCTGTTGTGCAAATGGAATAGACAAAAGGTGGAAATTATAGGCAATTAGCAAGACACCCCCCAAAGAGGAGTGATTCTGCAGGTGGTGATCACAGACCACTTCTCAGTTCCTGCTTCCTGGCTGATGTTTTTATCACTTTTGAATGCTGGCGGTGCTCTCACTCTAGTGGTAGCATGAGACGGAGTCTACAACCCACACAAGTGGCTCAGATAGTGCAGTTCATCCAGGATGGCACATCAATGCGAGCTGTGGCAAAAAAGTTTGCTGTGTCTGTCAGCGTAGTGTCCAGAGTATGGAGGCGCTACCAGGAGACAGGCCAGTACATCAGGAGACGTGGAGGAGGCCGTAGGAGGGCAACAACCCAGCAGCAGGACCGCTACCTCCACCTTTGTGCAAGGAGGTGCACTGCCAGCGCCCTGCAAAATGACCTCAAGCAGGCCACAAATGTGCATGGTCTTGCAGTCAGCCACCATCTTCTGGTAGACACACCGCTCACTTTGAACAAGCAGGAGATGCTGCTCTTGCTTCTACAGCTTGTCTGACTTAACAGCTTCTGGCAGATTGGCAGATTCGAAGACCTGATAGTTGTTGTTCCTGTGGCACTGGCAGCACAGGTCTGTCCTGGACTTAGTGCTGGAGATGTGGAGCAGAAATGTTCTCCACAGATTCCTGAAGGAAGACAACCTGACTGCACATAGCTCTGGGAAAATACACACCTATTGTGAGATCAATAAAAGTCAATCATGCTGGAAGTAGATTAAAATATCCCAAAACGTGTTGTTTATGCTTTTACTAGATTTCAACTAGATTCAGATACTAGATACTAGCTTTCAACTAGATTCAGCCGATAGGACAGGGACCATCAACTATATTCAGCCCATAGGACAGGGACCATCAACTAGATTCAGCCCATAGGACAGGGACCATCAACTATATTCAGCCCATAGGACAGGGACCATCAACTATAAGACAGGGACCATCAACTAGATTCAGCCCATAGGACAGGGACCATCAACTATATTCAGCCCATAGGACAGGGACCATCAACTATATTCAGCCCATAGGACAGGGACCATCAACTATAAGACAGGGACCATCAACTAGATTCAGCCCATAGGACAGGGACCATCAACTATAGGACAGGGGCCATCAACTAGATTCAGCCCATAGGACAGGGACCATCAACTATAGGACAGGGACCATCAACTAGATTC
Source organism: Salvelinus fontinalis (assembly GCF_029448725.1). Taxonomy (NCBI): domain Eukaryota; kingdom Metazoa; phylum Chordata; class Actinopteri; order Salmoniformes; family Salmonidae; genus Salvelinus; species Salvelinus fontinalis. The sequence goes on from NC_074704.1 coordinate 1,126,209, forward strand.
AACCCATAGGACAGGGACCATCAACTAGATTCAGCCCATAGGACAGGGACCATCAACTATAGGACAGGGACCATCAACTATATTCAGCCCATAGGACAGGGACCATCAACTAGATTCAGCCCATAGGACAGGGACCATCAACTATAGGACAGGGACCATCAACTATATTCAGCCCATAGGACAGGGACCATCAACTAGATTCAGCCCATAGGACAGGGACCATCAACTATAGGACAGGGACCATCAACTAGATTCAGCCCATAGGACAGGGACCATCAACTATAGGACAGGGACCATCAACTAGATTCAGCCCATAGGACAGGGACCATCAACTAGATTCAGCCCATAGGACAGGGACCATCAACTATAGGACAGGGACCATCAACTAGATTCAGCCCACAGGACAGGGACCATCAACTATAGGACAGGGACCATCAACTATAGGACAAGGACCATCAACTATAGGACAGGGACCATCAACTATAGGACAGGGTCCATCAACTAGATTCAGCCCACAGGACAGGGACCATCAACTAGATTCAGCCCATAGGACAAGAACCATCAACCATAGGACAGGGACCATCAACTAGATTCAGCCCATAGGACAGGGACCATCAACTAGATTCAGCCCATAGGACAGGGACCATCAACTATAGGACAGGGACCATCAACTAGATTCAGCCCATAGGACAAGGACCATCAACTATAGGACAGGGACCATCAACTATATTCAGCCCATAGGACAGGGACCATCAACTAGATTCAGCCCATAGGACAGGGACCATCAACTATAGGACAGGGACCATCAACTAGATTCAGCCCATAGGACAGGGACCATCAACTAGATTCAGCCCATAGGACAGGGACCATCAACTATAGGACAGGGACCATCAACTATAGGACAGGGACCATCAACTAGATTCAGCCCATAGGACAGGGACCATCAACTAGATTCAGCCCATAGGACAGGGACCATCAACTAGATTCAGCCCATAGGACAGGGACCATCAACTATAGGACAGGGACCATCAACTATAGGACAGGGACCATCAACTAGATTCAGCCCATAGGACAGGGACCATCAACTAGATTCAGCCCATAGGACAGGGACCATCAACTAGATTCAGCCCCATAACGATTTGTTCTTTTCTTGAGCGGAGTGTCAGGGGGCCGGAACAGAAATACAAATAATTTCTAGACTGTAAATTGACCGCCTTGCTTAAATGTTTATACGGTCACGTGTCTCTCTATTATGCATGGGAATACTTGGGAACAGATTTCTTGAATTAAAATCACTTGGAGCTGGTGTTTTTATGGTCTTTATGGTCTTTTATGCCCCCAGTTGGGGAACCCTGCCACAGGAAGTCTCACCCAGTTGATGACCTGGATGGAATCATGTGATACTTCCTTAAAACCTCTACAGAGTACCTAACCCGGATCCGGGAGCACCCCCCACCCCCCCCACACTGATTAGCATCGCTAGCATAGCGTCACAATTAAATAGTAGCATCTAAATATCATTAAATCACAAGTCCAAGACACCCAATGAAAGACACAGATCTTGTGAATAAAACCACCATTTCAGATTTTTTAAATGTTTTACAGGGAAGACACAATATGTAAATCTATTAGCTAAACACGTTAGCAAAAGACACCATTTTCTTACTCCAACAGTTTCTTACTCCATCAGGTGCTATCACCAATTCGGCTAAACTAAGATATTGATAGCCACTAACCAACAAACAAATTCATAAGATGACAGTCTGATAACATATTTATGGTATAGCATAGTTTTTTTTTTTTTTAATGTGCATTTTTCAGGTATAAATCACAGTTCTACATTGCAGCTGCAATCTGATATAGTGCTGATGCAGCTAGAACAATTACAGAGACCAACGTTATATAACTAATTACTTGTCTTAAAACATTTCAGAAAAAATACACAGCGTACAGATATTGAAAGCCCAACATCTGGTGAATCCAAACAATATTTCAGATTTATTAAATGTTTTATAGCGAAAACAAAATGTAGCGCTAAATTAGCATAACCAGGCCAGCCAGAACCAGCTGGGCGCGCCCGACCAGTTCACATGCACGACAGATATATGAAATAACATCGTAAATTGGGTCTTACTATTGCTGATCTTTCATCAGAATGTTGATCAAGGTGTCCTTAGTCCTGATGAGTCGTTCAATCCATTCACAATGGCAACTTTCCCTCTTCATTTAGCCTGGGTACTGGTCGACTGGCACGGTCCCTGTCCAAAGTTAAAAAACTCACAGAACGGAACACGGCAAAACTCCCGAAAAAATTCAAATAATCTGATTAAACTATATTGAAAAAACATACATTACGATGATATGGTCACATGTATCAAACAAACTTCGAGACGGAGATAGTTTTCATCCGTAACGTCAGCATAACAAAAGACAATTGCACCTCTAAAACGCGCGTTTCAGAAAACCGGAAGTTGTCGGTCACGCTAAAGAAATAGGTCTTATTTCACGTCAGTACAAGATAAACAAAAAATTTCTCCTCTGACGTCTTCCTGACACCCAGAGGAAGTCGAATGAAGTGTGTTTCGGGTCATAGGTGGCGTGACCATATATAGGCAGAGCGTTGAAGCGAGCATACACATCTTGCAATCTTCTTCTGGCTCAGGGAAAGTGCTGTCAAATGACCTGTGTTTCACTCAGAGACAAAATTGAAACGGATTTAGAAACCATAGCTTGTTTTCTATCCAATGGTATATGGTTATATGCATATAGTAACAGCAATAATTGAATAAGAGGCAGTTTAATCTGTAGAGGCAATTATGCTAATGCGAAAACAGCACCCCCTGTATTCTCGAGAAGTTCCTTAACCAATAGCAAAGTCCCACCCAGTTGACTGCTTTATAATGGTGGAAACCCCATGACAAAATGTGTTCCATCCATCTAGAGTCCTACATCTCACTCTGTTTCTCATCTCTCCTCCCCCCATTTAGACCAAATAGTCCTCTGTGTTTAGTTCACATAATATCATTTAAAAGTATGCATGAAGGTGTGTCTGTAATAGAATACAACAAATGTAGACATTAATAAATAGATTTCTATAGCTTCCTAAATAGTTTTTAGAATGGTGGTGGAGTACCAAAATGGAGGCGCAGTGTCTTCAAAACAGCACCCCATTCCTCTCATCTAGTATATATATATATATATATATATATATATATATATATATATATATATATATATATATATATATATATATATATATATATATATATATATATATATAAATCTTTGGTACCAACCCCCCGCCCCCTAACACACATTTCTCAACTAACCCGAGCCACCCCCCCACCCCCACCCCGTCGTTCCACACTCTGTGTTCTACTACCCAGGTCTGGTGCTGGAGGTCATTCCGCGCTCTGTGTTCTACTACCCAGGTCTGGTGTTGGAGGTCGTTCCACACTCTGTGTTCTACTACCCAGATCTGGTGTTGGACATTCCACTCTCTGTGTTCTACTACCCAGGTCTGGTGTTGGACATTCCACTCTCTGTGTTCTACTACCCAGGTCTGGTGTTGGACATTCCACTCTCTGTGTTCTACTACCCAGGTCTGGTGTTGGACATTCCACTCTCTGTGTTCTACTACCCAGGTCTGGTGTTGGACATTCCACTCTCTGTGTTCTACTACCCAGGTCTGGTGTTGGACATTCCACTCTCTGTGTTCTACTACCCAGGTCTGGTGTTGGACATTCCACTCTCTGTGGATCTACTGTGTGCATTTTCTGATGTTTAATCAGATCTCTTAAATCAGAGTATCTCTTCTCACATTGATCACAGCTATAAGGCTTCTCTCCAGTGTGAGTTCTCTGGTGGGATTTAAGGTTGGTTGACTGAGTAAAACTCTTCTCACACTGATCACAGCTATAGGGCTTCTGTCCCGTGTGAGTTCTCTGGTGTGATATCAGATTATTTGACTGAGCAAAACTCTTCCCACATTGATAACAGCTATAAGGCTGCTCTCCTGTGTGAGTTCTCTGGTGTGATATCAGGTTATTTGACTGAGCAAAACTCTTCCCACAATGATAACAGCTATAAGGTTGCTCTCCTGTGTGTGTTCTCTGGTGTAGTAGTAGTCCCCTTGATGTGGTTAAGCTTATTCCACAGTCAGAGCAGTGGTAATGCTTCTCTCCAGTGTGTATTCTCTGGTGTGCAGTCAGGTTAGCTGAGGTAGCAAAACTCTTCCCACATTGATCACAACCATAAGTTCTCTCTCCTGTGTGAATTCTCAGGTGTGATTTCAATGAATGTGATCTGGAGAAAGTCATGCCACACTGTGAGCAGCGATACGGTTTCTCTCCTGTATGGATTCTCTGGTGTATTTTAAGTTCCGACGAAGACGTGCATCTCTTCCCACATTGATCGCAGTTGAAAAGCTTCTCACCTGTGTGAATTCTCAGGTGTAATTTTAGTGAATCTGATCTTGAATAAGTCTTCCCACATTCAGAGCAGCAGACCGGTTTCTTCCCTGTAAGTGTCCGTCGGTGTTTATTGAGGCGTTCTGATGTGGAGAGACGCTTCTCTGACTCGTCAGCATCAGGATGTTGTTGAGGCTCCCCAGAGGATCCACCATAGTCATATCTCTCTCCTGTGTGAACGACAAAGTCAGACGGTCAATGGAGTGAATGATTAAATTATTTTTTACAAACTTTGACAATTGTCTTCTAAGTATTTTTTTGGTTCGTTTTTGGTCCACCAGTCACCGTGGCAGGCAGATTGAAAAAAAACTACCATCCCAAAATATTTTTTCGCTATGATCACAAAATAATAAATAAAAATGAATAAGCATGCTTTGTCATTGTTGTAAAACAAGAAATGTAAGTATGAAGTAATGTGGTATGTTGCTCAATGTAATTTCATTTTTGTGATACGAGTCTTTTAACCAATGTGTGTTAAAATAATTAATTTGAACACAATAGTAATGATGAACAGTTGTGCAAGTGAACATCAACAAAGTGCCTCCATAACACATCACTACACACCACACTGTCCAGACAGATAGAATTCTGATATCAATAATCAACAAAGTGCCTCCATAACACATCACTACACACCACACTGTCCAGACAGATAAAACGCTGATTGATACAGTTTACTTACTATAGTTCTACGCTACACATTTATTACAAGGAGTACATGTGATCTTAAGTTTATAGTTAGGAGCACACAAATATTTTTTGTAGTACAACTAAAGTATGAGTCTTTTAATGATACGTTTTTTGTTGGGGTGATCCATTTTCAGTGAAGCACAATTTACCCTTAAATAGGTGTCATTAGGATAGACCAACATGTTCGGCTGTCCCTTTAAGGCGTGGTCCGATACCGTGGTAACAGGGTACTGGGTATCTTTAAGTGATAGATGAGGATGGTGATCTATGATCTCTCTTCAGTAGCAACAGACAGTGGGAGCAAACTAACTGACATTGAATGGTAATCTCTGTTGTCTCTTCAGTGGGAGCAGACAGTGGGAGCAAACTAACTGACATTGAAAAACAACCTAGTGAGTAAACAAAACGATGAATGTCCCCCCGTATTGTAAGATGTTATAAGTGTTTGTTACTACATTGGCATCGTTGGTCTGAGGTTTTAAGCTGGGTATCTGTAGAAGCACTTTGTGACACCTGCTGATGTAAAAAAAAGAAGGGCTTTTTAAAAGACATTTGATTGATTGATGTCTTTAGAAAATGTTACTTCGTGTATTAAAGTAGTCAAAGCTTTGCTTGTGACTCTTTAAACTTGTTGCATGCACTGGCACTTTGTTTTGGTTATGTTTCGGTTTTACGTTTTTTTGCTTATAGGGACTGAATGGTAAATAATGTTGTGTCATTTTGGAGTCACTTTTTATTGGAAGTAAACATTGAAACAGTACTGAACAGAAATCTAATCACAACATGTTTCATGAGCTATAGTAAGATCCCGGGAAATTTTTCATACCCACAAAAAAAAGAGGCTTTTCTCTCAAATTTTGTTCACAAATGTTATTATATCCCTGTTAGTGAGCATTCCTCCTTTGTCAAGATAATCCATCCACCTGACAGGTGTGTCATATCAAGAAGCTGATTTAATAGCATGATCATTACACAGTTGCACCTTGTGCTGGGGTACAATAAAAGGCCACTCTAAAATGTGCAGTTTTTGTCAAACAACCCAATGCCACAGATGTCTCAAGTTTTGAGGGAGCGTGCAATTGGCATGCTGACGGCAGGAATGTCCACCAGAGCCGTTACCAGAGAATTTAATGTTAAGTTCTCTATGATAAGCCACCTTCAATGTTGTTTTAGAGAATTTGGCCTCACAACCTCAAACCACATCTTTGGCGTCAGGTGGGCGAGTGGTCTGCTGATGTCAGCATTGTGAACAGAGTTCCCCATGGTGGCGGTGGGGTTATGGTATGGGGCAGGTGGGCGAGTGGTCTGCTGATGTCAACGTTGTGAACAGAGTTCCCCATGGTGGCGGTGGGATTCTGGTATGGGGTAGGTGGGGTTATGGTATGGGGCAGGTGGGGTTATGGTATGGGGCAGGTGGGGTTCTGGTATGGGGCAGGTGGGCGAGTGGTTTGTTGATGTCAACGTTGTGAACAGAGTTCCCATGGTGGCGGTGGGGTTCTGGTATGGGGCAGGTGGGGTTATGGTATGGGGCGGGGGGGGTTATGGTATGGGGCAGGTGGGGTTCTGGTAAGGGGCAGGTGGGGTTCTGGTATGGGGCAGGTGGGGTTCTGGTATGGGGCAGGTGGGGTTCTGGTATGGGGCAGGTGGGGTTCTGGTATGGGGCAGGTGGGGTTATGGTATGGGACAGGTGGGGTTCTGGTATGGGGCAGGTGGGGTTCTGGTATGGGGCAGGTGGGGTTCTGGTATGGGGCAGGTGGGGTTATGGTATGGGGCAGGTGGGGTTATGGTATGGGGCAGGTGGGGTTATGGTATGGGGCAGGTGGGGTTCTGGTATGGGGCAGGTGGGGTTATGGTATGGGGCAGGTGGGGTTCTGGTATGGGGCAGGTGGGCGAGTGGTATGGGGCAGGTGGGCGAGTGGTATGGGGCAGGTGGGGTTCTGGTATGGGGCAGGTGGGGTTCTGGTATGGGGCAGGTGGGGTTCTGGTATGGGGCAGGTGGGGTTATGGTATGGGGCAGGTGGGGTTCTGGTATGGGGCAGGTGGGGTTATGGTATGGGGCAGGTGGGGTTATGGTATGGGGCAGGTGGGGTTCTGGTATGGGGCAGGTGGGGTTCTGGTATGGGGCAGGTGGGGTTCTGGTATGGGGCAGGTGGGGTTCTGGTATGGGGCAGGTGGGCGAGTGGTATGGGGCAGGTGGGGTTCTGGTATGGGGCAGGTGGGGTTCTGGTATGGGGCAGGTGGGGTTCTGGTATGGGGCAGGTGGGGTTCTGGTATGGGGCAGGTGGGGTTCTGGTATGGGGCAGGTGGGGTTCTGGTATGGGGCAGGTGGGGTTTTGGTATGGGGCAGGTGGGGTTCTGGTATGGGGCAGGTGGGGTTCTGGTATGGGGCAGGTGGGGTTCTGGTATGGGGCAGGTGGGGTTCTGGTATGGGGCAGGTGGGGTTCTGGTATGGGGCAGGTGGGCGAGTGGTATGGGGCAGGTGGGGTTCTGGTATGGGGCAGGTGGGCGAGTGGTATGGGGCAGGTGGGGTTCTGGTATGGGGCAGGTGGGGTTCTGGTATGGGGCAGGTGGGGTTCTGGTATGGGGCAGGTGGGGTTCTGGTATGGGGCAGGTGGGGTTCTGGTATGGGGCAGGTGGGGTTCTGGTATGGGGCAGGTGGGGTTCTGGTATGGGGCAGGTGGGGTTCTGGTATGGGGCAGGTGGGCGAGTGGTATGGGGCAGGCAGACGCTGCGGACAACTGACACAATTGCATTTTATCGATGGCAATTTAAATGCACAAAAATACCGTAACGAGATCATGAGGCCCATTGTTAGGCTTTTTTTTTGTTGGTATCTGTGACCAACAGATGCATATCTGTATTCCCAAGTCATGTGAAATCCATAGATTTGGACCTAATTCATTTATTTCAATTGACTGAAACTGTTGCATTTTGCGTTTATATTTTTGTTCAGTATAAATATTGTTCACTTCGAGCTAGGTACATTTTGAGTACAGTAGCTAGCTACTAACTGTTACGTTCCCCAGCAAGAAAACCAAGTAACGCTGCTCAAACAGAAGGGGAAACTAACAAAGAGTCACAGACAACTACCAAAACGAAAAATCAAAACCCGAAGCTACGTTTTTTAGTTATTTGGAATTATTAAATACTTTTTGATTAGGGTTACGGGGCATATTATGCACATCTGCAAGCATTGCAGCAAAGGCTGGACAGATATTATTTATCTCTTCTGTTTTAATATGTTAAAAATGCTATATACATGCTATATACAATGCTATATGGTTTTCTGTTATAACAAACATAATAGGCTATGACTGGCAAATTAGTTGTTTTATTAATATCAGTCTGCTATGACTGGCAAATGAGTTGTTTTATTAATATCAGTCTGCTATGACTGACAAATGAGTTGTTTTATTAATATGGTCTGTCTGCTATGACTGGCAAATGAGTTGTTTTATTAATATGGTCTGTCTGCTATGACTGGCAAATGAATTGTTTTATTAATATCAGTCTGCTATGACTGGCAAATTAGTTGTTTTATTAATATCAGTCTGCTATGACTGGCAAATTAGTTGTTTTATTAATATCAGTCTGCTATGACTGGCAAATTAGTTGTTTTATTAATATCAGTCTGCTATGACTGGCTAATTAGTTGTTTTATTAATATCAGTCTGCTATGACTGGCTAATTAGTTGTTTTATTAATATCAGTCTGCTATGACTGGCAAATTAGTTGTTTTATTAATATCAGTCTGCTATGACTGGCAAATTAGTTGTTTTATCAATATGGCTCGTTTGCAGATTGAGTCTGACACCGTTGCCTTAAAGCCACACTCTGTAAGATACAAATCTTCAGAGTGGGCCAACAATGCAAATGTCAACAATGGAGCAAATTCATCACATCCAAATATCACTTGATTATCTGTAGTGCTGGAGGAAAGACACCCAGATAAACACACACACAGTCAGAGTTTAAAAAAGGACCATTTAAACACATGGAAACTGATCTACTCTATATTCAAATTGACATACTCCATATTCAATTCATGTTTTCTAGTAAAAACATACAAATATATGTTTGAGTATACTTTGTACCATTTAATTTCATATGGTATAAACAGGTAAACACATTCTCAGTCAACAATATAAGACAATGGGAGCACTTTGTATGTTCTCTGATGAATTTTAAGTCAATGTGATGCGAAATATCAATTTACACACTAGGAGAAGAAATTAAGTCAATGTGATGTAAAATATAACAATTTACAAACTAGGGGAATGCTTCTTCCCTCCTGCGTGGATTCTCACATGACTTTTAAGTGACCGTGATGAGGAATATGTCTTTCCACAGTCTGAGCATTGGTAAGGCTTTTCTCCCGTGTGGATTCTCTCATGCACTTTCAGGTGTGCTAACTGGGTAAAACTTTTTCCACACTGAGAGCAGCGATGAGGCTTATCTCCTGTGTGTGTCCTCTCATGTCTTTTCAGGTTCCCTAACTCTGTAAAACCCTTTCCACACTGGGAGCAGTGGAAAGGTTTTTCCCCTGAGTGTATTCTTTTATGTTTTTTCAGGTTCCCTAACCGTGTGAAGCTCCTCTCACACTGGGAGCAGTGGAAAGTCTTATCACCTGTATGTATCCTCTCATGTCTTTTCAAGCTTGCTAACAAGGAAAAACAATTTTCACACTGGGAGCATTGGAAAAGCGGATCTCTTGTGTGGATCCTCTCATGTCTTTTCAGGCTTGCTAACAAGGAAAAACTCTTTCCACACAGAGAGCCTTGGTAAGGCTTCTCCCCTGTGTGCTTTCTCTCATGTGCTTTCAGGTGCCCTAACTCTGCAAAACTCTTTCCACACTGAGAACATTGAAAAGGCTTCTCTCCTGTGTGCAATCTCCTATGCACTTTCAGGGACCCTAACTGGGTAAAACTCTTTCCACAGTGGGAGCAGTGGTGTCGTCTTGCTGATTTGTACATCTCTGGCTCTGGTTCCTCTGAGTCTGGTCTCTCTCCTGCCAAAGACAGAGTATTTATTTAAGTAGAGAGACCTGAATGAAACCTCCACGTGACAAAACTGACTTCCTTTGAAATTTAATCCAAATCAGAGCCAGTTTCCAATCATTTAATAATTTAAACAATTATTTGTTTTTAAAAACAACTGTAGAGCTCCTTGTGGTTCAGTTGGTAGAACATGGTGCTTGCAATGCCAAAGGTACTGAGTTCGATTCCCATTGGAGCCACCCATATGTTATAATGTATGCACGCACGACTAAGTTGCTTTAGATAAAAGTGTCATAGCAGATGTTACATAGCTCCAACTCTAATCGGGCTCTCATGGAATGTCATGTTTTTTAGGCTGAACAGAGCTCAATAATGATATATAATGCCATGTTTATAGGCTGAACAGAGCTCTATAATAATATATAATGTCATGTTTTTAGGCTGAGCAGAGCTCTATAATAATAGATATTGAGGACTGCAGTATTTAAATCAATGTCATAGGCTGCATTTGATCCATTGGTAATAATGTTTTGTTGGTGGCCCCACTCTTTGATGGTAAACATCTTACACTGTGGCTTTAAAGGGATACTGTGAGATTCTGGTACCTCGTGTAGCACATTGACTCACCTGTGTGGAAATCAGTCAATTGAAATGAATTCATTAGGCCCTAATCTATGGATTTCACATGACTGGGCAGGGGCGCAGCCATGGGTGGGCCTGGGAGGGCATAGGCCCACCCACTGGGGAGCCAGGAAACATAGGAACCAAGCTGGAGTTATCAGTGTAGTCCTGTTATCGCCGGGGGAAACAACCTCTAGTGAGGCTCGACCGGACCAGGTTATATGTTGTTAAGCTAGCCACAATAAGGCACAATAGTGGAATTTGCGGTTTGCCTTAGCAAGCTAACTATATAGCTACTGAAACAGATTGTCGTTTTACTATGTTTTTGGGGAAGAACATCGTTTGCATCCATGAGCTAGCTAGCTTTTTTATGACCAGCACTATGTGCGCGAGACAACTTTCCCAGTGTAACCGATGTGAAATGGCTAGCTAGTTAGCGGTGGTGCGCGCTAATAGCGTTTCAATCGGTGATGTCACTAGCTCTGAGACCTTGAAGTAGTTGTCTTGCTCTGCAAGGGCCGTGGCTTTCGTGGAGCGATGGGTAACGATGCTTCGAGGGTGGCTGTTGTCGATGTGTGCAGAGGGTCCCTGGTTCAAGCCCAGGTAGGGGCGAGGAGAGGGAAGGAAGCTAAACTGTTACACCAGCATCATAGCGTACGTATCGATGAATCGTTGTGACATATGAAATACGAGTGATAGTGTAATCAATGTGTAATAACTACGTAAAAAATTTATGAACGCGTTAAATTATTACGTGACGTGCAGTCATATTCAGGTCATGATTGGTCTACAAGCTTATTTGACACATCAAATAGTGCTATTTGACATGCAAAAACCCAAACAGCGTTGCATAGTATGAGAAATCCTTGTTGAGAATGAAACGACTGAACAAATGAACAACGAAACAGAACATCAAGTAAGTGAAAGAAATAGGTTTTGATTATGTTTTACTGGTAACGGGGACATACGTAAATGCCAACAAAATAACATTTTGGTCAGTGTGGTGTGTGTGTGAGTGTGTGTGTGTGTGTGTGTGTGTGTGTGTGTGTGTGTGTGTGTGTGTGTGTGTGTGTGTGTGTGTAACCTTTATATAACTAGGCAAGTCAGTTAAGAACAACCTCTTTCAGCTAGGGGGCAGAATTTTTATGTTTGGAAAAATAACGTTCCCAAGGTAAACAGACTATTTCTCAGGCCCAGATATTAGAATATGCATATAATTGACAGATTAGGATAGAAAACACTCTAAAGTTTCCAAAACGGTCAAAATATTGTCTGTGAGTATAACAGAACTGATTTTGCAGGTGAAAACCTGAGGAACTCCAACCCAGAAGTGCCTTTTATTTTGAAAAATTCCTGTTCCATTCCTGTTCCATTCCTGCCCCTCCTCCATTTAAAGGGGTATCAACCAGATTCCTTTTCCAATGGCTTCCTCAGGCTGTGACCAGGCTTTAGACATAGTTTCAAGCTTTTATTTTGAAAATTGAGCGAGATTTATCAAAACGCTTCAGGTGTCCTTTGATTAGTTCCTGCGCGGGAGAGATGTAGCTCGACATTTTCTTTCTCTGTAGTATTGAATAGTTTACCGTCCGGTTGAAATATTATCGATTATGTATGTTAAAAACAACCTGAGGATTGATTATAAAAAGCCTTTGACATGTTTCTACGAACATTACGGATACTTTTTGGAATTTTCGTCTGCCTTTCAGGACCGGAACAAGCCTGTGGTTTTCTGAATCTTCGGATGTTTGCACTCACGAGACTCCCAGTTACACAATAAATTACTTTTTTAAATGTTATTTTTGTTCGATAAAGATTAGTTTTATAACCAAAAACCACCATCTGGTTTGCGCGTGGTTTGCAGGCGCAAACGATTAATTTTAAAGCGATTAATTTTATTGCTTTTCTGACTTTCGTGACCAAGCTAATTTAAGGCTAGCTGTTCTTACTGTTTTGTCTAGTGATTGATAAACTCAAACGCTTCGATTGCTTTCGCTGTAAAGCATATTTTCAAAATCTGAAACGATAGGTGGATTAACAACAAGCTAAGCTGCGTTTTGGTATATTTCACTTGTGATTTCATGATTATAAATATTTTTTGTATTTTTTATTTATTTGGCGCTCTGCAATTCAGTGGTTGTTTACGAAAATGATCCCGCTAAAGGGATCCGTGCGGCAAGAAGTTAAGAACAAATTCTTATTCACAATGACCGCCTACCTACAAACTCGGACGACACTGGGCAAATTGTGCATCACCCTATGGGACTCCCAATCACGGCCGGATGTGATACAGCCTGGATTCGAACCAGGGACTGTAGTGATGCCTATTGCACTGAGATGCAGTGTCTTAGACCATCCGCACTGAGCTAAAGGCTAGAGCTGCCGCTTTCAATGAGCGTGACACTAATCCGGAAGCTTATGAGAAATCCTGCTATGCCCTCACACAAATCAGCAAACAGGCAAAGCGTCAATACAAGACTAAGATTGTATCCTACTACACCAGCTCTGATGCTCGTCGGATGTAGCAGGGCTTGCAAACTATTACAGACTACAAAGGGAAACCCAGACGCGAGCTGCCCAGTGACGTGAGCCTACCAGATGAGCTAAATGCCTTTTATGCTCGCTTTGAGGCAAGCAACACTGCATGAGAGCACCAACTGTTCCTGGATGACTGTGTGATCATGCTCTCCGTAGCCGATGTGAGCAAGACCTATAAATAGGTCAACATTCACAAGGCTGCTGGGCCAGACGGATTACCAGGAAGTGTACTCAGCGCATGCGTGGAGAAACTGGCAAGTGTCTTCACCGCTCCCTGACAGAGTCTGTAATAGCTACATGTTTCAAGCAGACCACCATGGTCCCTGTGCCCAAGAAAGCGAAGGTAACCTGCCTAAATGACAACCACTCCGTAGTACTCACGTCGGTAACCATGAAGTGCTTTGAAAGGCTGTTCATGACTCACATCAACAGCATCCTCCCGGTTACCCTAGACCCACTCCAATTCGCATACCGGCCCAACAAATCCAGATTACGCAATCTCAATTGCATTCCACACTGCCCTTTTCCCTCCTGGACAAAAGGAACACCTATGTGAGAATGCTGTTCATTGACAACAGCTCAGCGTTCAACACCATAGTGCCCACAAAGCTCATCACTAAGCAAAGGACCATGGGACTAAACACCTCCCTGTGCAACTGGATCCTGGACTTCCTAATAGGCCCGCCCCCACGTGGTAAGGGTAGGCAACAACACATCTGCCAAGCTGATCCTCAACACGGGGGCCTCTCAGGGGTGTGTGCTTAGTCCCCTCCTGTACTCCCTGTTCACCCACGACTGCATGGCCAGGCATGACTCCAACACCATCATTAAGTTTGCTGACGATACAACAGTGGTAGGCCTGATCACCGACAACGATGAGACGGCCTATGGGGAGGAGGTCAGACATCTGGCTGTGTGGTCCCAGGACAACAACCTCTCCCTCAATGTGAGCAAGACAAAGGAGCTGATGTACTACAGGAAAAGGAGGCCAGGACAGGCCCCCATTAACATCGACGAGGCTGTAGTGGAGCGGGTTGAGAGCTTCAAGTTCCTTAGTGTCCACATCACCAACAAACTATCATGGTACAAACACACCAAGACAGTGGTGAAGAGGGCACGACAACACCTATTCCCCCTCAGGAGACTGAAAAGATTTGGCATGGGTCCCCCAGGTCGTCAAAAAGTTTTACAGCTGCACCATCGAGAGCATCCTGACTGGTTGCATCACCGGCCTGGTATGGCAACTGCTCGGTATCCGACCGTAAGGCGCTACACAAGGTAGTGTGTAGGGCCCAGTACATCACTGGCGCCAAGCTTCCTGCCATCCAGGACCTATATACTAGGCGGTATCAGAGGAAGGCCCAAAACATTCTCAAAGACTCCAGTGACCCAAGTCATAGACTGTTCTCTCTGCTACCGTATGGCAAGCGGTTCTGAAATGCCAGGTCAATGTCCGAGGGGCTCCTTGGCAGCTTCTACCCCCAGGCCATAAGACTGCTGAACAATTCATCAAACGTAAAACCAGACTATTTACATTGACACCCCCCCACTTTGTTTTTACACTGCTGGTGCTCACTGTTTGTCTATGCATGGTCACTTTACCCCTACCCACATGTACAAATTGCCTGGACTAGTCTCTGCCCCCGCACATTGACTCGATGCCGGTAGCCCCTGTATATAGCCTCGTTATTGTTCTTTTTTTTTTACCCCGTTTACTCCCAAATCTAGTGGTATCCATTTGGTAGCTACAGTGTTGTCTCATCGCTGCAACTCCCGTACGGACTCGGGAGAGGCGAAGGTCGAGAGCCGTGCGTCCTCCAAAACACAACCCAAACAAGCCGCACTGCTTCTTGACACAACGCCCACTTAACCCGGAAGCACCAATGTGTCGGAGGAAACACTGTGCACCTGGCTACCGTGTCAGCGTGCACTGCGCCCGGACTGCCACGGGAGTCGCTAGTGCGCCATAGGACAAGGACGTCCCTGCCAGCTAAACCCTCCCCTAACCCGGACGACACTGGGGCAATTGTGCGCCGCCCCATGGGTCTCCCGGTCGCGGCCGGCTGCAACAAAGCCTGGACTCGAACCCAGAATCTCTATCGTTATTTTATTGTGTTCCTTTTAATTTAATTTTTTTACTTTAGTTTATTTAGTAAATATTTCCTTAACTCTTTTTCTTTCACTGCATTGTTGGTTAAGGGCTTGTAAGGAAGCATTTCACGGTGAGGTCTACACGTGTTGGATTCGGTGACAAATAATATTTGATTTGATTCCGTCTGCGTTGTTCGCTGCTAAAGCATAGAAAATAAACAGCGAGTAGCAGCAGTGTAAAAACAAGGGGGATTCAACATTTGGTGTAAGTTTGTGTTAGGCAATATACAATTCATTTAAAAGTAAAAAATGCATGTACGAATCGCAGATTGCCCCTTTAACAATTCCTACAGTACTGAACAATATATTCATGTGTAGAACTTCAGTAGAATGCTCCTTTAAAACCACACACAGGCATTAGTTTAACAAGGGTAGTTTATGCCCCTGTTTTTAAGCCAATACTCACTGGTGTTAATCAGATCTGTCTCCTCCTCCTCTCCTGCCTCCTTCTCTTTTATTGAGAGAGCCTCCTCTTCTCTAAAAGGTTCTTCCTCTTCTTTTACTGTCACATCCTCCTCTTCTTCTTTCAATGAGATAGCCTCCTCTTCCTCCTTTTCAATTCTTAAAGGTTCTACCTCCTCTTCCTCCTTTTTGATTCTGAAATATTCTACCTCCTCCTCTTCCACTGTGACAGCCTCTATCCCCTCTTCCTCTCCTAAAGTGTCTTTCTCTTCTTTAACTGTAACATGCTCCTCTTTCAATGTGAGAACCTCCTCTTCCACTGTGACAGCCTCTATCCCCTCTTCCTCTCCTAAAGTGTCTTTCTCTTCTTTAACTGTAACATGCTCCTCTTTCAATGTGAGACCCTCCTCTTCCCGTTTCACTCCACACGGTTCTTTCTCTTTTTTCAACGTTATAGCGTTCTCTTCCTCCTGTTTAATTCTAAAAACGTCTTCCTCTCCTTTCATTGTAATATGCTCATGTTCTTCTTTCACGACAAAGTTCAACCCCAGAGGCTCTTTCTCCGTGGAACAGACCTCTTCTTCTTTAGCAGGGGCGGAGTAGCTAAGTGAGCTCATGGTCAGGGGATGTCAAGCTAGCGACTAGCCTAGTGCTAGGTTCAGAAATAACCTGAACACATGTGCAAATGTAACAAGTAAATTATGTTAATTTTAACTAGTAGATACTCAAACAGAATTGTGTTTAAAACACTGAGATGAATATACACAAAAATAGCAAAAGATTCAATATTAGGTTTTATGTTGACTAGCGAGATGGTTGAATCGGTAACCGTGTTGTTATTGAAGAAGTGTCCTTTCCCGTCCACTAGATTATACGTCACGCAAGAGGCGTCAACTGAACGACTTAAGTCGCCATCTGCTGCCTGGAGTGAGTAACGAAGTTTAGACAAATATTCACGACGTTGTTTATTCTGTCGTAAATCATTGCAAAACAACCAGATCTCATGTTTTCTCTTACTTCTTACCAGTACTTTTCTCGATGCAATGATATCATTTTTTATTTGATTTGTAATATTATCTGATGTTGTTGTTGACTAACATTTTTATAAACTTATGTATTTTTATGTTTTGTGCATTTAAAAAACACATTTACCAACAATGCATGTACCAATGCATGTACCAATCACAGATTGCCCTTTTAAAAATTCCTACAGTACTGAACAACACATTAGTTCAACAAGTGCAGAGTTTGTGCCCCTGTTTTTATGACGCAAGTCACTGGTGTTAATCTTCCTCTCCTCCTCTTTCACTCCCAAAATGTCTTCCCCCTTCTCTTTTATTGAGATGTCCTCCTCTTCCTACGTTGTAATTATCTGATCAATACATGGAGTTTTTGCCACCAAGGATTGTGACACGTCTTCAACGGTCACATACGACAGGAATGATGGAATGGCAATTTTCACAAAGTAATTGACAGACTCTAGTATGTTACATTCCAAGAGCAATTGGATTCTCAACGTGCACCACTTGGGGACCCGAGGACCGAGTTTGGGAAACGCTGGGCTGAAAATCAAATACCAACAGGGAGCCACTATGACGTGCTCACACGTTGGCAGTACCCGCGTTCAACCACTAGATGACCTCCGTGCTCCACGGTAAAGTTTTCCCCTCTGCATGAGTCTCTCAGCAGCACTGCAATACGGGACTTACAAAGCCAGTTGGCATGCAATGTTTTTCTTCGCTACATAGTGACACTTCTCCATGCCAACACTATTATTGGGACTCTTTTCCCTATATCACTGCTATCACTCATTACTGCTAGTGTATTTTCCCCTCCTTTGTAAAACCTTTGTTCTACTATAGGCCTACTAATATACATCTAATCACATTCTAGTGGTCACATCCTTCTCTTTAGCAGATAATATTGAAGCTAGAATTCCGCCAAGTAAAAAGTGCAATAACCGCAGCTATTATTTCTACATGACCTTTATTTAACTAGTCTAGTTAAGAACCAACTCTTATTTACATTCACAGCCAGTTGTGATACAGCCTGGAATCGAACCACGGTCTGTAGTGACTCGAGAGCAGGGAACACGACGTGTTCGTCAACAACATACATGGTGGGAAATGTAGAGGGACGTGTAGAAATGGAACAATTGTGCCTTTTTGACGGAAATGTGGGAGGTGGCTCTTAAGAGCCTTTGGGGGATTTGGAGATCAGGTCATAGTTTAAGCGCGCTCTCCGCGAATACGGCGGGCAAGCTGGATGTCCTTGGGCATGATGGTCACTCTCTTGGCGTGGATGGCGCACAGGTTGGTGTCCTCGAACAGGCCGACCAGGTAGGCCTCGCTCACCTCCTGCAGGACTATCACGGCAGAACTCTGGAAGCGCAGGTCAGTCTTAAAGTCCTGGGCAATTTCTCTCATCAGGCGCTGGAGCCACGGTGCCGGGCCTGTAACGGTGAGGCTTCTTCACGCCGCCGGTGACCGGGGCGCTCTTGCGCGTAGCCTTGGTGGCGAGCTGCTTCCTGGGTGATTTGCCACTGGTGGATTTGCGAGCGGTTTACTTGGTTCTGGCCATGGCGCTTCCTTCTTTCACAGTCGAAGTATAGCCTCCAAATGCCTATGTGAAGTTTATAAAGCCAGCAGCGGCGTCTGCTGATTGGACACCATTTCTGCACCACCCAGATTGGCCCGTTGCGGAGGCCATTGGACGGGAGGCCCGGCCTCTCCGTGCCGCCCCAAAATGCAAACCCCAACTTTGCAATAAAGGGCTCTGGAGTCTGATGCCCAAATCCCAACGGCAAAAAACAGGTTCACAAAAGGTTCACATCATAAAATACTTTAAATTGTTAAATCATTTAACAGTGCGTTTGACAATGGGTCAAATACTTTAACCATCAAATAAATATTTATAAATACATGAATGAAAAGTTATGTTTAAAATTGTGAGCTAGTCATTCGTGCTCGCCAAAATGTAAGTCTATGAAGCTTGGTTGAATAACGGAACTTAAAAGATGAAGTGTTACCTAATATTCGCCTGATATTAAAATGGGGTCGCTAGAGAATTTCCAAAATCCGGAGAAAAATAAATAAAAATAATAATATATATATATATCTTATTATTTTTTTTATCTCAAAATCATTGTAATGTGGTTAACCCTAATCTAAATCAAATTGATTCAAATCTAAAAGATCCAACTAGAGAGCCCTTAGATCAAAGGGAAAAGGCCTGACCGGTGCACTTGAATCATTCCCACCGTGAATGACTAGAAACTACCCACTACTGAATCATTCTCACTGTGAATGACTAGAAACCGCACACTATTGAATCATTCTCACTGTGAATGACTAGGCCTACTACACTATGAAACCACATACTATTGAATCATTCTCACTGTGAATGACTAGGCCTACTAAAATGTGAAAGCACACATTCTCACTGTGAATGACTAGGCCTACTACAATGTGAAACCACACATTCTCACTGTGAATGACTAGAAACCACACACTACTGAATCATTCTCACTGTGAATGACTAGAAATCACACACTACTGAATCATTCTCAATGTGAATGACTGGAAACTACACACTATTGAATCATTCTCACTGTGAATGACTAGAAACCACACACTACTGAATCATTCTCACTGTGAATGACTGGAAACTACACACTATTGAATCATTCTCACTGTGAATGACTAGAAACTACACACTACTGAATCATTCTCACTGTGAATGACTAGGCCCACTACCCTATGAAACCACACACTATTGAATCATTCTCACTGTGAATGACTAGGCCCTACTAGACTATTGAATCATTCTCACCGTGAATGACTAGGCCCTACTAGACTATTGAATCATTCTCACCGTGAATGACTAGGCCTACTACAATGTGAAACCACACATTCTCACCGTGAATGACTAGGCCTACTACAATGTGAAACCACACATTCTCACTGTGAATGACTAGGCCTATTACAATGTGAAACCACACATTCTCACTGTGAATGACTAGGCCTACTACAATGTGAAACCACACATTCTCACTGTGAATGACTAGAACCCACACACTACTGAATCATTCTCACTGTGAATGACTAGAAATCACACACTACTGAATCATTCTCACAGTGAATGACTAGGCCCACTAGACTATGAAACCACACACTATTGCAAACTTTGATATTACCGGCCGCAATTAATATGGTGCTAACAATGTGTGGGGAGACAGAGGCACAGAAACTCACATCAATACTTTTATCAGAGAACACTGGTAAACAAATAATTGAGGTTATCGTGAGCAATCAAGAGGAAACTGACTGAACGAGTCAGAAACTCCCCAGGTTACGCTCTCCAAATGGACGTTAGCTGTCAAGAGGAAACTGACTGAACGAGTCAGAAACTCCCCAGGTTACGCTCTCCAAATGGACGTTAGCTGTCAAGAGGAAACTGACTGAACGAGTCAGAAACTCCCCAGGTTACGCTCTCCAAATGGACGTTAGCTGTCAAGAGGAAACTGACTGAACGAGTCAGAAACTCCCCAGGTTACGCTCTCCAAATGGACGTTAGCTGTCAAGAGGAAACTGACTGAACGAGTCAGAAACTCCCCAGGTTACGCTCTCCAAATGGACGTTAGCTGTCAAGAGGAAACTGACTGAACGAGTCAGAAACTCCCCAGGTTACGCTCTCCAAATGGACGTTAGCTGTCAAGAGGAAACTGACTGAACGAGTCAGAAACTCCCCAGGTTACGCTCTCCAAATGGACGTCAGCTGTCAAGAGGAAACTGACTGAACGAGTCAGAAACTCCCCAGGTTACGCTCTCCAAATGGACGTCAGCTGTCAAGAGGAAACTGACTGAACGAGTCAGAAACTCCCCAGGTTACGCTCTCCAAATGGACGTCAGCTGTCAAGAGGAAACTGACTGAACGAGTCAGAAACTCCCCAGGTTACGCTCTCCAAATGGACGTTAGCTGTCAAGAGGAAACTGACTGAACGAGTCAGAAACTCCCCAGGTTACGCTCTCCAAATGGACGTTAGCTGTCAAGAGGAAACTGACTGAACGAGTCAGAAACTCCCCAGTTTACGGTCTCCAAATGGACGTTAGCTGTCAAGAGGAAACTGACTGAACGAGTCAGAAACTCCCCAGGTTACGCTCTCCAAATGGACGTTAGCTGTCAAGAGGAAACTGACTGAACGAGTCAGAAACTCCCCAGGTTACGCTCTCCAAATGGACGTTAGCTGTCAAGAGGAAACTGACTGAACGAGTCAGAAACTCCCCAGGTTACGCTCTCCAAATGGACGTTAGCTGTCAAGAGGAAACTGACTGAACGAGTCAGAAACTCCCCAGGTTACGCTCTCCAAATGGACGTTAGCTGTCAAGAGGAAACTGACTGAACGAGTCAGAAACTCCCCAGGTTACGCTCTCCAAATGGACGTTAGATGTCAAGAGGAAACTGACTGAACGAGTCAGAAACTCCCCAGGTTACGCTCTCCAAATGGACGTTAGCTGTCAAGAGGAAACTGACTGAACGAGTCAGAAACTCCCCAGGTTACGCTCTCCAAATGGACGTTAGCTGTCAAGAGGAAACTGACTGAACGAGTCAGAAACTCCCCAGGTTACGCTCTCCAAATGGACGTTAGCTGTCAAGAGGAAACTGACTGAACGAGTCAGAAACTCCCCAGGTTACGCTCTCCAAATGGACGTTAGCTGTCAAGAGGAAACTGACTGAACGAGTCAGAAACTCCCCAGGTTACGCTCTCCAAATGGACGTTAGCTGTCAAGAGGAAACTGACTGAACGAGTCAGAAACTCCCCAGGTTACGCTCTCCAAATGGACGTTAGCTGTCAAGAGGAAACTGACTGAACGAGTCAGAAACTCCCCAGGTTACGCTCTCCAAATGGACGTTAGATGTCAAGAGGAAACTGACTGAACGAGTCAGAAACTCCCCAGGTTACGCTCTCCAAATGGACGTTAGCTGTCAAGAGGAAACTGACTGAACGAGTCAGAAACTCCCCAGGTTACGCTCTCCAAATGGACGTTAGCTGTCAAGAGGAAACTGACTGAACGAGTCAGAAACTCCCCAGGTTACGCTCTCCAAATGGACGTTAGATGTCAAGAGGAAACTGACTGAACGAGTCAGAAACTCCCCAGGTTACGCTCTCCAAATGGACGTTAGATGTCAAGAGGAAACTGACTGAACGAGTCAGAAACTCCCCAGGTTACGCTCTCCAAATGGACGTTAGATGTCAAGAGGAAACTGACTGAACGAGTCAGAAACTCCCCAGGTTACGCTCTCCAAATGGACGTTAGCTGTCAAGAGGAAACTGACTGAACGAGTCAGAAACTCCCCAGGTTACGCTCTCCAAATGGACGTTAGCTGTCAAGAGGAAACTGACTGAACGAGTCAGAAACTCCCCAGGTTACGCTCTCCAAATGGACGTTAGCTGTCAAGAGGAAACTGACTGAACGAGTCAGAAACTCCCCAGGTTACGCTCTCCAAATGGACGTTAGCTGTCAAGAGGAAACTGACTGAACGAGTCAGAAACTCCCCAGGTTACGCTCTCCAAATGGACGTTAGCTGTCAAGAGGAAACTGACTGAACGAGTCAGAAACTCCCCAGGTTACGCTCTCCAAATGGACGTTAGCTGTCAAGAGGAAACTGACTGAACGAGTCAGAAACTCCCCAGGTTACGCTCTCCAAATGGACGTTAGCTGTCAAGAGGAAACTGACTGAACGAGTCAGAAACTCCCCAGGTTACGCTCTCCAAATGGACGTTAGCTGTCAAGAGGAAACTGACTGAACGAGTCAGAAACTCCCCAGGTTACGCTCTCCAAATGGACGTTAGCTGTCAAGAGGAAACTGACTGAACGAGTCAGAAACTCCCCAGGTTACGCTCTCCAAATGGACGTTAGCTGTCAAGAGGAAACTGACTGAACGAGTCAGAAACTCCCCAGGTTACGCTCTCCAAATGGACGTTAGCTGTCAAGAGGAAACTGACTGAACGAGTCAGAAACTCCCCAGGTTACGCTCTCCAAATGGACGTTAGCTGTCAAGAGGAAACTGACTGAACGAGTCAGAAACTCCCCAGGTTACGCTCTCCAAATGGACGTTAGCTGTCAAGAGGAAACTGACTGAACGAGTCAGAAACTCCCCAGGTTACGCTCTCCAAATGGACGTTAGCTGTCAAGAGGAAACTGACTGAACGAGTCAGAAACTCCCCAGGTTACGCTCTCCAAATGGACGTTAGCTGTCAAGAGGAAACTGACTGAACGAGTCAGAAACTCCCCAGGTTACGCTCTCCAAATGGACGTTAGCTGTCAAGAGGAAACTGACTGAACGAGTCAGAAACTCCCCAGGTTACGCTCTCCAAATGGACGTTAGCTGTCAAGAGGAAACTGACTGAACGAGTCAGAAACTCCCCAGGTTACGCTCTCCAAATGGACGTTAGCTGTCAAGAGGAAACTGACTGAACGAGTCAGAAACTCCCCAGGTTACGCTCTCCAAATGGACGTCAGCTGTCAAGAGGAAACTGACTGAACGAGTCAGAAACTCCCCAGGTTACGCTCTCCAAATGGACGTCAGCTGTCAAGAGGAAACTGACTGAACGAGTCAGAAACTCCCCAGGTTACGCTCTCCAAATGGACGTCAGCTGTCAAGAGGAAACTGACTGAACGAGTCAGAAACTCCCCAGGTTACGCTCTCCAAATGGACGTTAGCTGTCAAGAGGAAACTGACTGAACGAGTCAGAAACTCCCCAGGTTACGCTCTCCAAATGGACGTTAGCTGTCAAGAGGAAACTGACTGAACGAGTCAGAAACTCCCCAGTTTACGGTCTCCAAATGGACGTTAGCTGTCAAGAGGAAACTGACTGAACGAGTCAGAAACTCCCCAGGTTACGCTCTCCAAATGGACGTTAGCTGTCAAGAGGAAACTGACTGAACGAGTCAGAAACTCCCCAGGTTACGCTCTCCAAATGGACGTTAGCTGTCAAGAGGAAACTGACTGAACGAGTCAGAAACTCCCCAGGTTACGCTCTCCAAATGGACGTTAGCTGTCAAGAGGAAACTGACTGAACGAGTCAGAAACTCCCCAGGTTACGCTCTCCAAATGGACGTTAGCTGTCAAGAGGAAACTGACTGAACGAGTCAGAAACTCCCCAGGTTACGCTCTCCAAATGGACGTTAGATGTCAAGAGGAAACTGACTGAACGAGTCAGAAACTCCCCAGGTTACGCTCTCCAAATGGACGTTAGCTGTCAAGAGGAAACTGACTGAACGAGTCAGAAACTCCCCAGGTTACGCTCTCCAAATGGACGTTAGCTGTCAAGAGGAAACTGACTGAACGAGTCAGAAACTCCCCAGGTTACGCTCTCCAAATGGACGTTAGCTGTCAAGAGGAAACTGACTGAACGAGTCAGAAACTCCCCAGGTTACGCTCTCCAAATGGACGTTAGCTGTCAAGAGGAAACTGACTGAACGAGTCAGAAACTCCCCAGGTTACGCTCTCCAAATGGACGTTAGCTGTCAAGAGGAAACTGACTGAACGAGTCAGAAACTCCCCAGGTTACGCTCTCCAAATGGACGTTAGCTGTCAAGAGGAAACTGACTGAACGAGTCAGAAACTCCCCAGGTTACGCTCTCCAAATGGACGTTAGATGTCAAGAGGAAACTGACTGAACGAGTCAGAAACTCCCCAGGTTACGCTCTCCAAATGGACGTTAGCTGTCAAGAGGAAACTGACTGAACGAGTCAGAAACTCCCCAGGTTACGCTCTCCAAATGGACGTTAGCTGTCAAGAGGAAACTGACTGAACGAGTCAGAAACTCCCCAGGTTACGCTCTCCAAATGGACGTTAGATGTCAAGAGGAAACTGACTGAACGAGTCAGAAACTCCCCAGGTTACGCTCTCCAAATGGACGTTAGATGTCAAGAGGAAACTGACTGAACGAGTCAGAAACTCCCCAGGTTACGCTCTCCAAATGGACGTTAGATGTCAAGAGGAAACTGACTGAACGAGTCAGAAACTCCCCAGGTTACGCTCTCCAAATGGACGTTAGCTGTCAAGAGGAAACTGACTGAACGAGTCAGAAACTCCCCAGGTTACGCTCTCCAAATGGACGTTAGCTGTCAAGAGGAAACTGACTGAACGAGTCAGAAACTCCCCAGGTTACGCTCTCCAAATGGACGTTAGCTGTCAAGAGGAAACTGACTGAACGAGTCAGAAACTCCCCAGGTTACGCTCTCCAAATGGACGTTAGCTGTCAAGAGGAAACTGACTGAACGAGTCAGAAACTCCCCAGGTTACGCTCTCCAAATGGACGTTAGCTGTCAAGAGGAAACTGACTGAACGAGTCAGAAACTCCCCAGGTTACGCTCTCCAAATGGACGTTAGCTGTCAAGAGGAAACTGACTGAACGAGTCAGAAACTCCCCAGGTTACGCTCTCCAAATGGACGTTAGCTGTCAAGAGGAAACTGACTGAACGAGTCAGAAACTCCCCAGGTTACGCTCTCCAAATGGACGTTAGCTGTCAAGAGGAAACTGACTGAACGAGTCAGAAACTCCCCAGGTTACGCTCTCCAAATGGACGTTAGCTGTCAAGAGGAAACTGACTGAACGAGTCAGAAACTCCCCAGGTTACGCTCTCCAAATGGACGTTAGCTGTCAAGAGGAAACTGACTGAACGAGTCAGAAACTCCCCAGGTTACGCTCTCCAAATGGACGTTAGCTGTCAAGAGGAAACTGACTGAACGAGTCAGAAACTCCCCAGGTTACGCTCTCCAAATGGACGTTAGCTGTCAAGAGGAAACTGACTGAACGAGTCAGAAACTCCCCAGGTTACGCTCTCCAAATGGACGTTAGCTGTCAAGAGGAAACTGACTGAACGAGTCAGAAACTCCCCAGGTTACGCTCTCCAAATGGACGTTAGCTGTCAAGAGGAAACTGACTGAACGAGTCAGAAACTCCCCAGGTTACGCTCTCCAAATGGACGTTAGCTGTCAAGAGGAAACTGACTGAACGAGTCAGAAACTCCCCAGGTTACGCTCTCCAAATGGACGTTAGCTGTCAAGAGGAAACTGACTGAACGAGTCAGAAACTCCCCAGGTTACGCTCTCCAAATGGACGTTAGCTGTCAAGAGGAAACTGACTGAACGAGTCAGAAACTCCCCAGGTTACGCTCTCCAAATGGACGTTAGCTGTCAAGAGGAAACTGACTGAACGAGTCAGAAACTCCCCAGGTTACGCTCTCCAAATGGACGTCAGCTGTCAAAGCCGAGATGCCAATGCGTTGACTTTTCTGTTCCCTGTACATGTCGGGGGTTCTATTCTATTCGTTCCTAACTCCATCAGTGATATATAACATGCTTTGTGTTCCTAGCTCCATCAGTGATATATAACATGCTTTGTGTTCCTAACTCCAACAGTGATATCTAACATGTTTTGTGTTCCTAGCTCCAACAGTGATATCTATCATGTTTTGTATTCCTAGCTCCATCAGTGATATCTATTATGTTTGTATTCCTAGCTCCAACAGTGATATCTATCATGTTTGTGTTCCTAGCTCCAACAGTGATATCTAACATGTTTTGTGTTCCTAGCTCCATCAGTGATATCTAACATGCTTTGTGTTCCTAGCTCCAACAGTGATATATATCATGTTTGTGTTCCTAGCTCCAACAGTGATATCTAACATGTTTTGTGTTCCTAGCTCCATCAGTGATATCTAACATGTTTTGTGTTCCTAGCTCCAACAGTGATATCTAACATGTTTTGTGTTCCTAGCTCCAACAGTGATATCTAACATGTTTGTATTCCTATCTCCATCAGTGATATCTAACATGTTTGTATTCCTAGCTCCAACAGTGATATCTAACATGATTTGTATTCCTAGCTCCAACAGTGATATCTATCATGTTTGTGTTCCTAGCTCCAACAGTGATATCTAACATGTTTTGTGTTCCTAGCTCCAACAGTGATATCTAACATGTTTGTATTCCTATCTCCATCAGTGATATCTATCATTATTGTGTTCCTAGCTCCAACAGTGATATCTATCATGTTTGTGTTCCTAGCTCCATCAGTGATATCTTTACATTTACATTTAAGTCATTTAGCAGACGCTCTTATCCAGAGCGACTTACAAGTAAATACATTCATACTTTTTTTTATACTGGCCCCCCGTGGGAATCGAACCCACAACCCTGGCGTTGCAAGCGCCATGCTCTACCAACTGAGCTACACGGGACCACATATCTAACATGCTTTGTGTTCCTAGCTCCAACAGTGATATCTAACATGTTTGTATTCCAAGCTCCAACAGTGATATCTAACATGCTTGTGTTCCTAGCTCCAACAGTGATATCTAACATGCTTTGTGTTCCTAACTCCATCAGTGATATCTAACATGCTTGTGTTCCTAGCTCCAACAGTGATATCTAACATGCTTTGTGTTCCTAGCTCCAACAGTGATATATAACATGCTTTGTATTCCTAGCTCCAACAGTGATATCTAACATGATTTGTGTTCCTAGCTCCAACAGTGATATCTAACATGCTTGTGTTCCTAGCTCCATCAGTGATATCTAACATGCTTGTGTTCCTAGCTCCAACAGTGATATCTAACATGCTTTGTGTTCCTAGCTTCAACAGTGATATCTAACATGCTTTGTGTTCCTAGCTCCATCAGTGATATTAAACATGCTTTGTGTTCCTAGCTCCATCAGTGATATTAAACATGCTTTGTGTTCCTAAGAAGTCAGATCCACTCCATATACTATTAGGACCTGGCCTGGAGCAGCCAGGTTGACGTCATGACCAGGGTCCCTTTAACCAAAGCAGACCTACTGGGCAGCTACATCGGCTACGTATCAAATCCCATTTTATTGGTCAAATACAATTTTTTTAGCAGATGTTATTGGTCCATACACATTTTAAGCAGATGTTATTGGTCCATAAACATTTTGTAGCAGATGTTATTGTGGGTGTAGTGAAATGCTAGTGTTCCTAGCTCCAAACAGTAGTATCTAATAATTCACAACAATATACACACATCTAACAGTAAAAAACAATGGAATTAAGAAATATATAAATATTAGTACGAGTAATGTCAGAGTGGCATTGTCTAAAATACAGTGGAATAAAATACAGAATATATACATATGAGATGAGTAAAGCAGTATGTAAACATTATTCAAGAGACCAGTTGTAAGACAAGTTCTGGAGTATGCTGTCACTGCCTGTCACCCTGGCATATCATGGTCACATCCTGACCTCACTCAAACCCTGACCGTTCAGTTGGAGAGTATCCAGAAGAGAGCCCTGCAGCAGAATCATTCTAGGCCGGTCGTAACTGTACACCAGCTACCAGGAAGCCCTCATGTCAGAACAGGAGCAGATCTGCCTGACATTTGTTAAATCCCCAAAGAACTCCCAGTTTACAGACTGGCTCCCTCCAACCAGAGAACAAACTGAACACCCTCTCTCTCTCCGTGACACCAAACAGGCTGCTATCAGAACTCCTAGTTTACAGACTGGCTCCCTCCAACCAGAGAACAAACTGAACCCTCTCTCTCCGTGACACCAAACAGGCCGCTATCAGAACTCCTAGTTTACAGACTGACTCCCTCCAACCAGAGAACAAACTGAACCCTCTCTCTCCGTGACACCAAACAGGCCGCTATCAGAACTCCTAGTTTACAGACTGACTCCCTCCAACCAGAGAACAAACTGAACACTCTCTCTCTCCGTGACAACAAACAGGCCGCTATCAGAACTCCTAGTTTACAGACTGACTCCCTCCAACCAGAGAACAAACTGAACACCCTCTCTCTCTCCGTGACACCAAACAGGCTGCTATCAGAACTCCTAGTTTACAGACTGGCTCCCTCCAACCAGAGAACAAACTGAACACCCTCTCTCTCTCCGTGACACCAAACAGGCTGCTATCAGAACTCCTAGTTTACAGACTGACTCCCTCCAACCAGAGAACAAACTGAACCCTCTCTCTCCGTGACACCAAACAGGCTGCTATCAGAACTCCTAGTTTACAGACTGACTCCCTCCAACCAGAGAACAAACTGAACCCTCTCTCTCCGTGACAACAAACAGGCCGCTATCAGACTCTCCCGTTCCATACTTCACTAAAAACCGGATCGATTAAAATGGCGTGTACAATTCAGTCTATGACTGAGAAAGAAAGGAAAAACTACTACTACTTCCACTACTACTACTACTACTACTACAGCTACTACCACTGCTACTACTACTACTACTACTACTACCGCTACTACTACCGCTACTACTACTACTACTACCACTACTGCTACTACTACTACCACTACTGCTACTACTACTACCACTACTACTGCTACTACCACTACACCTGCTACTACCACTGCTACTACTACTACTACTACAGCTACTACCACTACTACTACAGCTACTGCTACTACATCTACTACCACTACTATTGCCACTACTACTACTACTACTACCACTACTATTGCCACTACTACCGCTACTACTTCCACTACTACTACTACTACTACTACTACTACAGCTACTGCTACTACATCTACTACCACTACTACTGCTACTACCACTACTACTGCTACTACCGCTACTACTTCCACCACTACTACTACTTCCACCACTACTACTACTACTACTACAGCATCTACTACCACTACAACTGCTACTACCACTACTACTGCTACCACAGTTACTGCTACCACAGTTACTGCTACTACTACAGCTACTGCTACAGTTACTACTACTACTACTACTACTACTACAGGTACTGCTACTGCTACTACCACAGTTACTGCTACTACTGCTACTACTACTACAGCTACTACTACTACTACTACAGCTACTGCTACTGCTACTACCACAGTTACTGCTACTACAGCTACTCCTACTACAATTCAGTCTCTGACTGTGAGAAAGAAAGGAAAAACTACTACTACACAACATAAGTGGTTTTATCCACATTTCAGCCTCATGGCGTCAATTAATCAATATTCAGACTATAGGCCTATAAAACAAAGTCTGTAATGGTAATTTAAAAAACTGCACTTTGTCATATATTACCGTAAAATGTAGTCTGAAGATGGGGGAAACGTGGTGGAAGAACCTTGATCATTTTAAATTCAAGAAAGCCATTTTGTGTGACTACTACTGTATACACCACCTGGGAAAAACACATACATTTCAAATGTAACTGAATATTACCATACGTTGTTCCAAGTTTGAGATCAGGTCCTCATTTAACAACGCTTAACTATGTATAAAAAAGGCCATTGAAGCATACCTAAAGTAATGTATATGATATTTTCTAGATCAGTAAAAATACTATGCAAAATGCCATTCTAAATGTGCCACTGTAGGTATGACCCTCTTGACGTCTCAACCGCCTGGTTGAGCTCTGTAACTTGATTGGAAAAATATTATTGGAAGTTCTTATTTCAGTTGGTAGTAATAGGAATGTAAGGTTAAATCATTGTTTTAATATGTTTTTTAAAAGAAGAAACAGAGGGTAACATTTTTTTGTTGTTGTTGAGTTTACTTTCTACAATTTGATTTAATGTGGCATAAACAAAAACACATTTTCAGTCAAAAATATGAGACAAGGGCGGGAGCACTGTGTGTGTTCTCTCATGAAGACTAAGTGCATGTGACGTGAAATATGTCTTTCCACACTGGGAGCAGTGGTAAGGCATCTTTCCTGTGTGTGTTACCTCGTGGTCTGTCAGGTGCCTAAACTGGGTAAATATCATTCCGCACTGGGAGCAGCGAAAAAGTTTCCCCCCTGTATGGCATTTCTCATGCACTTTCAGGTTCCCTAAATTCTTAAAAGTCTTTTCACAATGAGAACAGTGGAAAAGCCTCTTTACTTCTGTGTGAGTTCTCTCATGTGATTCCAGGTTCCCTAACTGGATAAATCTCTTTCCGCACTGAGAGCAGTGATAAGGCTTCTCCCCTGTGTGTATTTTCGTATGTGCTTTCAAGCTCCCTGAATGGGTGAATCTCTTTCCACACAGGGAGCAGTGGTACGGCTTCTCTCCTGTATGTGTCCTCCCGTGCGTTTTCAGGTTCCCTAAATGGTTAAAACTTTTTCCACACTGGGAGCAGTGGTGTAGTCCAGCTGGTTTGGACGTCGCTGGGTCTGGATCCCCTGAAGGACTCTTACCGCTGTCAACGTGAGAGTCTGGTCTCTCTCCTGCCAAAGACAGTGTTTAGTTAGACAGACATGTACGAAGTCCACATGATGAAACTTCCGATTAAGTCTTTGTATGAGGTTTAATATAGATCCCTCAGAGCAGAGTGGCTGTAGAGAACTGTAGGCTAATAAAAATCCTATTGAACTTTACAAGACTTTCATATTTCAGATAGACATCCTTATTAATCAAAATGACATCCAAATCTGATCTACTTTTTAGGGGTTGTATGGGAATTTATCCAAATCTGATCTAGCTCTATAACATCCTTATTGATCTCCACATCCACATCTGATATAGGGTTAGCAGGGCATCGATGGAATGTGGATGTCAGACTAAATTAAGTTGGTTTCAATTATTGACTTTGGAAGTAAATCCAAATTCACTATTATGACATCAAAATTGGTAAATAAACAGAAAGTTTAAATAGAATATTGATTTATTATTTTTTATATTCTTTTGCTTTTAACTCAGCTAGGTGAACCGGACGAGTGTGCTCGCACATGCCCTTAGGGGTAGGCCCCCTTTTTTCTCCACTTCCTGCCTGAATAACGTGCCCAAAGTAAACTGACTATAGCTCAGGTCCTGAAGCCAGGATATGCATATAATTGGTACCATTGGAAAGAAAACACTTTGAAGTTTGTAGAAATGTTTTTTTGGGGGGGGGGGGGGAGACCATCCTCTTACACGGAACTCAAACCGGCTGCACGCGTGCGCTATCGTGCATAAATGTATTTTGTCCCCCTACACCAAACGCGATCACGACACGCAGGTTAAAATATCAAAACAAACTCTGAACCAATGACATTAAATTTGGGGACAGGTCGAAAAGCATTAAACATGTATGACGATTTAGCTAGTTAGCTTGCAAGCTAATTTGTCCTATTTAGCTATCTTGCTGTTGCTAGCTAATTTGACCTGGGATATAAACATTGAGTTGTTATTTTACCTGAAATGCACAAGGTCCTCTACTCTGACAATTAATCCACACAAACGGCCAACCGAATCGTTTCTAGTCATCTCTCCTCCTTCCAGGCTTTTTCATCTTTGAACTTATATGGGGATTGGCATCTACTCTTTCATAGTATTACCACGACAACTGGCAAAACATTTCATCTTTCAATCACCCACGTGGGTAAAACCAATGAGGAGTTGGCACGTGGGTACCTGCTTCTATAAACCAATGAGGAGATGGGAGAGGCAGGACTTGCAGCGTGATCAGCATCAGAAATAGGAACGACTTCTATTTTAGCCCTTGGCAATGCAAACGCTCGTTGGCGCGCGTGAGCAGTGTGGGTGCAACAATAGAATAACATGGATTTCTACATTTATTTTGCAACGCTCGCGCACGCGACGTGTCCGGTCTGGTCAGCATGTTAGAAATGCAAGAGAAAGGTCATATTGTAAAATAGCTCCCTGATGCAATTCCTATGGCTTCCACAGGATGTCAGCAGTACATCCGGTACAAAAACAAACTCACTTCCTTGACAACAGCTCTGCACTGCTCCACGGAGCGCAACAAGTATGAATTCCCTGACTTCTGCAGAGGCCGCATCACCGTAAATGCTGCATGGTCAATGCAGACGTCGGATTAACTATGCAGCGCCCAGACGCACAATTCACCTCTCTCCCGCCAATTTGACAGTATTTCTGATTGGCTTAACGCACCCCCACTATTGACCTGTGGAGCTTCTCAATGTAATGTTTTCTTCGCCTAAAACCGCAAGCAAACAAAGTCTGTTTTAACATCCATTGAGAATGACAATAGTTCCTCAATGTATATGAAAAATCTTTCCAGCTCTCTCTCCCTTTCGATGAACCACTCAGCGTGAAAGGGAAAAATGTCTCTGATCCAGTGGAAACGTCCTAAAATAGGCCTACCTGATTACTTCTTATCAGTGTTTGACTTGGACTGAAATAGGTTCCGGTATTCATTTTATATCAATGAATGTTGCTCTTGCTGCGGGCGATTCCCTGATCCACCTCTACGCAGACGACACCATTCTGTATACTTCTGGCCCTTCCTTGGACACTGTGCTATCTAACCTCCAAACGAGCTTCAATGCCATACAACACTCCTTCCGTGGCCTCCAACTGCTCTTAAACGCTAGTAAAACCAAATGCATGCTTTTCAACCGTTCGCTGCCTGCACCCGCACGCCCGACTAGCATCACCACCCTGGACGGTTCCGACCTAGAATATGTGGACATCTATAAGTACCTAGGTGTCTGGCTAGACTGCAAACTCTCCTTCCAGACTCATATTAAGCATCTCCAATCCAAAATCAAATCTAGGGTCGGCTTTCTATTTCGCAACAAAGCCTCCTTCACTCACGCCGCCAAACTTACCCTAGTACAACTGACTATCCTACCGATCCTCGACTTCGGCGATGTCATCTACAAAATAGCTTCCAATACTCTACTCAGCAAACTGGATGCAGTTTATCACAGTGCCATCCGTTTTGTTACTAAAGCACCTTATACGACCCACCACTGCGACCTGTATGCCCTAGTCGGCTGGCCCTCGCTACATGTTCGTCGTCAGACCCACTGGTTCCAGGTCATCTACAAGGCTATGCTAGGTAAAGTGCCGCCTTATCTCAGTTCACTGGTCACGATGGCTACACCCACCCGTAGCACGCGCTCCAGCAGGTGTATCTCACTGATCATCCCTAAAGCCAAAACCTCATTTAGCCGCCTTTCCTTCCAGTTCTCTGCTGCCTGCGACTGGCTCGAATTGCAAAAATCTCTGAAGTTGGAGACCTTTATCTCCCTCAACAACTTTAAACATCTGCTATCTGAGCAGCTAACCGATCGCTGCAGCTGTACATAGTCCATCGGTATATAGCCCACCCAATTTACCTACCTCACCCCCCATACTGCTTTTATTTATTAACTTTTCTGCTCTTTTGCACACCAGTATCTCTACTTGCACATGATCATCTGATGATTTATCACTCCAGTGTTAATCTGCTAAATTGTAATTATTCAATTTATTGCCTACCTCCTCATGCCTTTTGCACACATTGTATATAGATTCTCTTTTTTTCTACCATGTTATTGACTTGTTTATTGTTTACTCCATGTGTAACTCTGTGTTGTTGTCTGTTCATACTGCTATGCTTTATCTTGGCCAGGTCGCAGTTGCAAATGAGAACTTGTTCTCAACTAGCCTACCTGGTTAAATAAAGGTGAAATAAAAAATAAAAATAAAAAATAAAAATTTGGGTGCTGGTACTGTTTATATTTAGGTGCAGGAGCTCCACTATACTTCTGATATTTTATTTTGAGGAACATTTGAGGTGTCGCTCCTCAGCTCCTGCCCAAGTCAAGCACTGCTTCTTATCCCTTGCGCAAATAGCCTACAGCTGTGTCGGTCCTGAGCTCACTGGTGCGGGGAAACTGAGGATCCAGAATATTTTACAAGTTTAAGTTAGCTAGCACAAGCTTCGGGCCAGACCCATGTTAATAGCTGATACAATGTTTCAAGTTGGTTGCAGACAGGCCATAGTCAATGTGATTTATAGGATTTTTTTATTTATTTTTAAAATCAGGATATTTTCTACCTGCAGGCTGCAATGTTTTTATTTGTTGGCTTTATGTAGGTTATTTTTACACAGCTGGAAACAGAAGATACTTTTTAGGTTTTTATAATTTTCATTTTAGAGTGAATTTTGATTAACCACATGATAATGATTTTGAGATATGAAGACGTTTATTATAAATGAAATTAAAATGTTACATGTGAATGTGCATATGAAAACCATAACTGGCACGCAGATCAGTAGAAATAGTCAGATAAATTGGCATTTCACATGAGGAAGGCAGAATGATGTCTATATATGGAAAAATACACGTAAAAAAAAAATGTGCGACCAAGATTTGTATTAGTCAGGGACAGCCCTACCGGGAACAGATACCAGTGGGCAGATCTATTTATTTGTTACAACTAAACTACAGCACTTACTTTGATGAGTCAAATCTGATCCTTTCTTCTCTTCTCCTCCGCTCACAGTTCCACTCAGCCCCGTTGTTTTCCTGCAGTCCACCAGCAGCACAGACAACCTCTTCATACCCAGCAGTAAGGTGCTACCAGGAGAGGCACGACACGGGGACTCCAGGAGGGAGGAAGGGCTAGCGTTGTCCTGGTAACCATAAAGAGGGGACATAGACACATATCATTATGGATGCTGATGTCACTGTTGTCATAAAGTGCTTTACAGAAACCCAGCCTAGACCCCGATAGAGCAAGCTGTACCATCTGGTGTTCTGATCTGGAGAGAATCTTCACTGCCTCGTCACCATCAGGATGTTGTTGAGGCTCCCCAGAGGATCCAGGGTAGTCACATCTCTCTCCTGCGTGAACGAGAACATCAAACAGATGGTAAACGTATTACTTTTTATTGCAATCATAGATGGTAGGGAAATTCGATTTGATTGGTCCTCAACTCACAGCTCAGACACAACACTTGAGTCAGGATAAAGTGGGGTTAGCCTGCCCCCTGATTGGTCCTCAACTAGCCTCCCCCGGAGCAGGTTAGAGATGAAGGATTTGTTGCCATATAAACTTCCATGGTTAAGAGGTAAGAGACCTTCCACAGTTATCTTGAGTTGAATTCAGTGAGTTGAATTCAGAATTGACCAAAGTGAGCTCACTAACTCCTCTATCCCACTACATAGTATACACCTCAGAGTTAAACAGGCTGTTGGGTTCTGATGGGAAATGAAAGTTGAGCAGGTGTTCATAATGTTTTGTACACTCAGTATATATTGGGTTCAGATGGGGTATGACCGTTGAACTAAGGTCGTTGGGCATTTAGAAGTTATATTCTTCCAGAATCAATGGCTACAACTCTCTCTTATGTGCCGTCAGTTTCTTGGACTTCTCCTCTGCTTTTAAACGTGAAGTTGTGGACTGGTTCCAGGTGACATTTGTGGTGTACAAAGCGCTGGGTGAATTTCATAAGTTCCCGTACCTTATTATGTCAGAAAGCCCCATTTCTCTGCTCTCTGTTTCCACTCTCTCAGCGGAGCAGACTTCAACTGGCAGGTTTCACACCCCACGTTTACATAGGGAGTAACATGTCACATTTTCTGGCCTATCCAGAAAAATGATAAATGTTCTCTTCCTCTGAGAGAGTAAGCCCAGCTTGGGAGACAGCATCCAGTGTGGAAAGATGTTTACCCGCTGACTAAACAAAATTAATTTAGATGTAAATGGACAATAAAGTATCAATAATTTAAAAGTTAAAAAATGCATGTACCAATCAGTCACAATCCCCTTTAACATTTCCTCCAGTACTGAACAACATATTCGAGTGTAGAACTACAGTAGAATGCCCCTTTAAAACCACATTAGTTCAACAACTGCAGAGTTGTTTTTAGACAATACTCACTGGTGTTAATCAGATCTTCTGTCTCCTCCTCTTTCACTCCCAGAACGTCTTCTACCTTTTCTTTTCTTGAGACAGCCTCGTCTTCCTCCCAAAACGGTTCGTCTTTCACTCTAACAGCCGCCTCTTCCTCCTTTTTCATTCTGAAAGCTTCTACCTCCTCCTCTTCTACTGTGACAGCCTGTATCCCCTCTTCCTCTTTCACTCCTAACGTTTCATTCTCTTCTTTCACTATAACATCCTCCTCTTCTTTCAATGTGATAGCCTCCTCTTCCTCCTTTTTCATTCGGAAAGCTTCTTCCTCTCCTTTCACTGTAATATCATCCTCTTTTACGACAATGTTCAGCCCCAGAGCTTCTTTCTGCGTCCAGCAGACCTCATCTTCTTTAGCAGGGGAGAAGTAGCTTAGTGAGCTCATGGTCGGGGATATTAGTTAGCTAGCTAGCATTAGCTGGTTAGCATTAGCGACTAGCCTAGTGCCGGGCTCAGTATCAATCTTAACAAGTTAACACATTTAACATGCAAATGACGTTGAAATTAAGCAGTTGATACGTTAACAAAAATTGTGTTTAAAACACTGAGACTAATATACACAAGAATGGTCTAAAGAGCTTCCATATTTCGGCTTTATGTTGCCTAGCAAGCTATCGAGGTGGATGAATAAGTAGCCATGTTGCTCTTCTTAGCATCCCGTCCACTAGAATATACGTCACGTAAGAATTACTCACTTCGCCATCTGCTGGCTGAATTGGGTGACGCAAAGAGGATTCTGTCAAACAATGTTATAACAAATCATTTCAAATTAAGGTTTTACCACACTTCTTATATATACACTATTACCCTCTGTGGAGTTGATAAAAGCCGGAAACTTCCGGTTTGGATCAATGTCAATATCTTGAATCATATTGAAAGAAAACATGCTCATCGGTAGCGTGGCCGAGCGGTCTAAGGCGCTGGATTAAGGCTCCAGTCTCTTCGGAGGCGCGGGTTCGAATCCCGCCGCTGCCAGTTCTTTTTTGAGCGGCGCAGTGGTTGCATCTCACCCTGGTTCGATTCCAAGCTGTATCACAAACGGCCGTGTTCGGAATTTCCATAGGGCGGCTCACAATTGTCCCATGTTTGCGGTCATTGTAAATAAGAATTGTTCTTAATTAACTTGCCTAGTTAAATACGGGGCTATCATCAGAACTGGCCCTCATTACATCACAGCTGTTGATTCTCCAACCCTTTATCCATCAGAACTGTTCCATTACAGCTGTTGCTTCACCAAACCTTTTCTCCATTTCGTCCGCACTACTCGCCTCCATTTCCAAACTTTGGATCCTCGTCGTAGATTTATGTCTCGAAGCTGAATGTTGATCCAACATCTGCAGCTAATTCAAACCAGCCCACTGGGTACAGACGTCATTTCAACTTCGAGTTTTGATTTACATTTGGTTAAATTGTCAACTAAAGTGAATTCAACATGAAATCAACAAAACATTTAACCGTGTAATTGGATTTAAGTTGGGTGAAAATGCCTTATGTTAATGATTTTTGCAAATCCAATCAGTTTTCCACGTTGATCTAACGTCATCACATTTATTTGTATTCATGTTTTTGTTGTTGAAATGACAACAACCCATTTGTCAGCAGGGGGAGGCTTAAATACGCGTGACTGTTGCAAATGAACATCCTCGGATAGTCGAAACCAAAGTCTTCATCAATGCGTGGGCGAGTCAGTGCCACATTTTCATTTTTTGCCGACATCAAGACGTTATCCTGAAAAAATCTAGGCTATGTGGCAAATAACGTAAAAAATGTCGGCTTCCCTGACAAAAAAAAAGATTGCCGTTTTGAAACTGCAGTAAAAGTGCAGTAATTGCAGTCGACTGTGGTATTTTGGACGCAGTAATTGCAGTCGACTGTGGTATTTTGGACGCAGTAATTGCAGTCGACTGTGGTATTTTGGACGCAGTAATTGCAGTCGACTGTGGTATTTTGGACGCAGTAATTGCAGTCGACTGTGGTATTTTGGACGCAGTAATTGCAGTCGACTGTGGTATTTTGGACGCAGTAATTGCAGTCGACTGTGGTATTTTGGACGCAGTAATTGCAGTCGACTGTGGTATTTTGGACGCAGTAATTGCAGTCGACTGTGGTATTTTGGACGCAGTAATTGCAGTCGACTGTGGTATTTTGGACGCAGTAATTGCAGAATAGCCGCAGTGTACTACAAGGTTTATTTGATTGTAATAAATAAATGAGTTCTTTGGTTTCCATGACAATTAACTGTTTTCCTTCACTCCTATTGATAAAGACAATTTTATTAAAAGGCCTCTGTGCTGCATGTGTGAAGTGGCATCCTGTCATTAACCCAGAACATGTTTTGTTTGTATTTGCACAACAATGATTTGAATGTTAGTATTTTTAAAATAAACAAATCTGATAAATTAAAAAAAAGGTGTCTGTCATCTGCCTAGTCACTTTTACCCCTACCTACATGTACATATTACCCCAACTACCTCGTACCCCTGCACATTGACTCTGTACAGGCACTTCTTGTATGTAACCTCCTTATTGTTATTTTGTGTTACTATTTCCTTTTTTTCCCTTTTAATTCATCATTGTTGGGAAAGGGCTCATTAGGAAGCATTTCAGGGTCAAGTCTACACCTGTTGGGAAAGGGCTCATGAGGAAGCATTTCAGGGTCAAGTCTACACCTGTTGGGAAAGGGCTCATTAGGAAGCATTTCAGCGTAAAGTCTACACCTGTTGGGAAAGGGCTCATTAGGAAGCATTTCAGGGTCAAGTCTACACCTGTTGGGAAAGGGCTCATGAGGAAGCATTTCAGGGTCAAGTCTACACCTGTTGGGAAAGGGCTCATTAGGAAGCATTTCAGCGTAAAGTCTACACCTGTTGGGAAAGGGCTCATTAGGAAGCATTTCAGGGTCAAGTCTACACCTGTTGGGAAAGGGCTCATTAGGAAGCATTTCAGGGTAATGTCTACACCTGTTGGGAAAGGGCTCATTAGGAAGCATTTCAGCGTAAAGTCTACACCTGTTGGGAAAGGGCTCATTAGGAAGCATTTCAGCGTAAAGTCTACACCTGTTGGGAAAGGGCTCATGGGGAAGCATTTCAGGGTAAAGTCTACACCTGTTGGGAAAGGGCTCATTAGGAAGCATTTCAGCGTAAAGTCTACACCTGTTGGGAAAGGGCTCATTAGGAAGCATTTCAGGGTCAAGTCTACACCTGTTGCATTTGGTGAATGTGCGAAATACAATTTGATTTGATTTCAAATACAGTACACATGGGGAAAATATTAATGTGAGCCAGTTTGGCTACAGCAGGAAAATAATCCTGCTAAAACAGGAAATGTGAATTATTATGCTGATTTATAACACTTTTTTTTTGTAGGGATTGATGCATTTTACGTTAGGGCAAATTAAGTCTGAAATTTTAAGTGGAAATTACAAACTTTGGAAGCCTTTTTAAACTGTGAATAAACTACAAGTTTGAATGTACGGTGCTGCACAGGAAGAGTGATAGAACTAAGATCCTACATCTGTACGCAATCTGTGCGAGAGGAAAAACTCTACACACTAGGAGCATTGAAAAAACTTTACAATTCATAGATGGAAATCAGTCAATTTAAATAAATGTATTAGGCCCTATTCTATGGATTTCACATGACTGGGAAGGGGCGCAACCATGGGTGGGCCTGGGAGGGCATAGGCCCACCCACTGGTGAGCCAGACCCAGCCAATCAGAATTATTTTTTCCTCACAAAAGGGCTTTATTACAGACA
Source organism: Salvelinus fontinalis (assembly GCF_029448725.1). Taxonomy (NCBI): domain Eukaryota; kingdom Metazoa; phylum Chordata; class Actinopteri; order Salmoniformes; family Salmonidae; genus Salvelinus; species Salvelinus fontinalis. The sequence goes on from NC_074704.1 coordinate 1,166,477, forward strand.
GAAATACTCCTCAGCACCGCACCCGCCCCCAGATAATACCGCAGGAGTAGCCAGATGTGGAGGTCCTGGCCATAAGCAAACAAGAAAATGCTCATCCAGAAGTGGTGCTCCTAGTGGCCAGTGACTTTAATGCAGGCAAATTAAAAAATTTAAATTTAAATAGCTTTGCACACTCTTGGCATTCTCATATCAAATTTTATTGGTCACATACACATGGTTAGCAGATGTTATTGCGAGTGTAGTGAAATGCTTGTAGTGTAGCGAAATGCTTTTGACGCAAGCCTTCTCTCAACCAGCTTCACGAGGTAGTCACCTGGAATGCATTTCAAATAACAGGTGTGCCTTGTTAAAAGATACTTTGTGGAATTTATTTTCTTCTTAATGGATTTGAGCCAATCAGCTAACACACCTGACTCCAATAATCAACAAATCATGATCTTCAGTTAAAAATGCACTTAGCTTAAATCAGGTGTGTTTGCTGGGGATGGGGGAAAAAGTGTGACACCACTCAGGCCTTCGAGGACTGGAGTTGCCCCGGCCTGTAATCTAGCAGAACAACCAAGCCCTACAGTAGGATACATCAGACCTTTAATCTAGAACAACCAAGCCCTACAGTAGGATACAACAGACCTGTAATCTAGTAGAACAACCAAGCCCTACAGTAGGATACAACAGACCTGTAATCTAGTAGAACAACCAAGCCCTACAGTAGGATACAACAGACCTTTGATCTAGTAGAACAACCAAGCCCTACAGTAGGATACAACAGACCTTTTATCTAGTAGAACTACCAAGCCCTACAGTAGGATACAACAGACCTTTGATCTAGAACTACCAAGCCCTACAGTAGGATACAACAGACCTTTAATCTAGTAGAACAACCAAGCCCTACAGTAGGATACAACAGACCTTTGATCTAGAACAACCAAGCCCTATAGTAGGATACAACAGACCTTTTATCTAGTAGAACAACCAAGCCCTATAGTAGGATACAACAGACCTTTGATCTAGAACAACCAAGCCCTACAGTAGGATACAACAGACCTTTTATCTAGTAGAACAACCAAGCCTTACAGTAGGATACAACAGACCTTTGATCTAGAACAACCAAGCCCTATAGTAGGATACAACAGACCTTTGATCTAGAACAACCAAGCCCTATAGTAGGATACAACAGACCTTTTATCTAGTAGAACAACCAAGCCCTACAGTAGGATACAACAGACCTTTGATCTAGAACAACCAGCCCTACAGTAGGATACAACAGACCTTTGATCTAGAACTACCAAGCCCTAGAGTAGGATACAACAGACCTTTGATCTAGAACTACCAAGCCCTACAGTAGGATACAACAGACCTTTGATCTAGAACTACCAAGCCCTACAGTAGGATACAACAGACCTTTGATCTAGAACTACCAAGCCCTACAGTAGGATACAACAGACCTTTGATCTAGAACTACCAAGCCCTAGAGTAGGATACAACAGACCTTTGATCTAGAACTACCAAGCCCTAGAGTAGGATACAACAGACCTTTGATCTAGAACTACCAAGCCCTAGAGTAGGATACAACAGACCTTTGATCTAGAACTACCAAGCCCTATAGTAGGATACAACAGACCTTTGATCTAGAACTACCAAGCCCTATAGTAGGATACAACAGACCTTTAATCTAGTAGAACAACGATTGAATTTAAGCTTTCTGCCCTTTCTGCCTATGTCCTGGGAAAGGTTCTTGTTACTTTCCATCTCATGCTAATCACATTAGCCTACGCTAGCTCAACCGTCTAGAGGGGGGGGGGGGGGGGGGGGGGGGGGGAGACACTGATCCCGTATAGGTTTAAAGTTCTTTAAAAATCCACTATGGGATAAATTAATGGTGGATAAACGATTGTAACATAAGCGTCCCGTCCACTAGATTATTACGTCACAATGGCAGTATTGCCTGAAAGACACACATCGCCATCTGCTGAATGAAGTTGGCAACAAAGTATTTATTTTCAAACATAACATTTATTTTTCAAGTTTTCTATTAAAGAATACAATTATTTGTAAAAGTACAAAGAGAATCATGTGTTTTTATTAGTATTTATTATGGATCCCCATTAACTGCTGCCAAAGCAGCAGCTACTCTTCCTGGGGGTTTATTATGGATCTCCATTAGTTCCTGCCAAAGCAGCAGCTACTCTTCCTGGGGGTTTATTATGGATCCCCATTAGTTCCTGCCAAAGCAGCAGCTACTCTTCCTGGGGGTTTATTATGGATCCTCATTAGTTCCTGCCAAAGCAGCAGCTACTCTTTCTGGGGTCGAGCAAAATGAAGGCAGTTTATACAATTTTAAAAACCTTACAATATATTCACAGATTTCACAACACACTATGTGCCCTCAGGCCCCTACTCCACCACTACATATCTACAGTACTAAATCCATGTGTATATAAGGTGTGTATGTTATTGTGTGTGTGTGTGTGTGTGTGTGTGTGTGTGTGTGTGTGTGTGTGTGTGTGTGTGTGTGTGTGTGTGTGTGTGTGTGTGTGTGTGTGTGTGTATGCATTTGTCTGCGCCAATGTTTGTGTTGCTTCACAGTTCCCTGCTGTTCCATAAGGTGTTTTTTAAAATGTTTTTTTTTTTTTTTTTAATTTTACTGCTGCATCAGTTACTTGATGTGGAATAGAGTTCCATGTAGTCATGGCTCTATGTAGTACTGTGCACCTCCCATAGTCTGTTCTGGACTTGGGGACTGTGAAGAGACCTCTGGTGGCATGTCTTGTGGGGTGGGCATGGATGTCTGCGCTGTGTGCTAGTAGTTTAGACAGACAACTCGGTGCATTCAACATGTCAATACCTCTCACTAATACAAGTAGTGATGAAGTCAATCTCTCCTCCACTTTGAGCCAGGAGAGATTGACATGCATATTATTAATATTAGCTCTCTGTGTACATCCAAGGGCCAGCCATGCTGCCCTGTTCTGAGCCAATTGCAATTTTACTATGCCCTTTTTTGTGGCATCTGACCACACGACTGAACAGTAGTCAAGGTGCGACAAGGCCTGTAGGACCTGCCTTGTTGATAGTGTTGTTAAGGCAGAGCATCACTATATTATAGACAGACTTCTCCCCATCTTAGCTACTGTTGTATCAATATGTTTTGAACATGACAGTTTACAATCTAGTGTTACTCCAAGCACTTTAGTCATCTCAACTTGCTCAATTTCCACATTATTTATTACAATATTTAGTTGAGGTTTAGGGTTTAGTGAGTGTTTTGTTCCAAATACAATGCTTTTAGTTTTAGAAATATTTAGGGAAAACTTTTTCCTTGCCACCCATTCTGAAACTAACTGCAGCTCTTTGTTGAGTGTTGCAGTCATTTCAGTCGCTGTAGTAGCTGATGTGTATAGTGTTGAGTCATCCTCATACCTAGACACACTGGCTTTACTCAAAGTCAGTGGCATGTTGTTAGTAAAGATTGAAAAAAGCAAGGGGCCTAAAAAGCTGCCCTGGGGAATTCCTGCTTCTAACTGGATTATATTTGAGAGGCTTCCATTAAAGAACACCCTCCATGTTATGTTTGACAAGTAACTCTTTATCCACATTATAGCAGAGAGTGTAAAGCCATAACACATATGTTTTTCCAGCAGCAGACTATGATCGATAATGTCAAAAGCAGCATTGAAATCTAACAAGACAGTCCCCTGTTGATCAGAACAGATTTGTAATGAGTGAGTATTTAAAACGAAGTTAACAAACATATCACAATATGCAGCTGGGTCTATACTGCTCCTACACGGTGTAACAATACATCATGTAGATGTATATAATGAACAGACTGGGTCTATACTGCTCCTACAAGGTGTAACAATACATCATGTAGATGTACAGTACTAGTCAAATGTTTGGAGCAGCCTACTCATTTAAAAGGTTTAATTTATTTTTACTATTTTCTACATTGTAGAATAATACTGAAGACATCAAAACTATGAAATAACACATCATGTAGTAACCAAAAAAAGTGTAAAACAAATCATATTATATTTTATATTTGAGATTCTTCAAAGTAGCCACCCTTTACTGTTCAGCAGCCTACATCCTTATCTCCTGTGTGTATTCTCTCATGTCTTCTCATGTGACCTAACTGGTTAAAACTCTTTCCACACTGGGAGCAATGATGAGGCTTCTCTCCTGTGTGCGTCCTCTCATGTCTTCTCAGGTCCCCTAACCAAGCAAAACTCTTTTCACATTGGGAGCAGTGGTAGGGCTTCTCCACTGTGTGTATTCTCTCATGCTGTTTCAGTTGTCCTTTCAGGTTAAAACTCTTTCCACACTGGGAGCAGTGATGAGGCTTATCTCCTGTGTGTGTCCTCTCATGTATATTCAAGCTCGCTAACAAGGAAAAACTCTTTCCACACTGGGAGCATTGGAAAGGTCTATCTCGCTTCTCTCCTGTGTGTATTCTCTCATGCTCTTTCAGGTATTCTTTCCGGTTAAAACTCTTTCCACACTGGGAGCAGGGATGAGGCTTCTCTCCTGTGTGTATTCTCTCATGTATTTTTAAGTTCCCTAACTGAATAAATATCTTTCCACACTGAGAGCAGTGATGAGGAGTATCTCTTGTGTGTGTCCTCTCATGTCTTTTCAGGCTCGCTAACAAGGAAAAACTCTTTCCACACAGGGAGCATTGGAAAGGTTTCTCTCCTGTGTGTATTCTCTCATGTCGTTTCAGGTCCCCTAACTGGTTAAAACCCTTTCCACAGTGGGAGCAGTGGTGTCGTCTTGCTGGGTTGGACGTCTCTGGTTCCTCCGAGTCTGGTCTTTCTCCTGACAAAAACAGAGTGTTTATTTAAATTGAGACCTGAATGAAACCTCCACAACTCTCTTGCTAGGAGGTTGAATCTAAATCAGATCCCTCAACCTGAGGCCAGTTTTAAAAAATCTAATTTAAAAGACTCTTGGTTAAATTTGAAAAAACAAGAGATGTAGAGTCTTTTAGTGGCAGACGTGACAAAATGTTTACCATCCAATTTTACTTAAAGTTAACTGTAACATTTAATTATCAATTATATTAACTCATATTTTAAGATGACATAAAATTGAAATCGTATGGTTAGCAATGGTCATCACACTGGATTAATGATATACTGAAAACATATACGTTAGGCTACTGCAGCCTCACTCTACCCGTGATGTCAAAGCAATCTATGATAAGGTACGAAAATGAACTAAACGATTTGGTATCACTTTGATTATGAAAGATTAAATAAGTGTGCGTACAAACTGTTTGCTTGGAATAATTCGTAGCTGTCGTTTCTATCTGAGCATTAGAGAACATCCGACTCAGTTTCCCCTCACAGAAAACACGCGCTACCGTAAAGTGTTGTCACTTCGCGTAAGAAAATTCAGGTGGAAACAGAAGCGTGGCTTGGCAGCGTTTAACGAATGACCGCTCACTTGACCGCAGTCTTTAACACGACGCATTAGTTCAATAGTTCAACAACTACAGAGTGGCACTGTTTTTAAAATAGCACTTACTGGTGTTAATCAGATCTCCAGTCTTCCCTTCCTCCTCCAACGTGACAGTAATCTCTCCCTCCTCCTTCATTCCAAAAACGGCATCCTCCTCTTTCACTCTAAAAGCTTCTTCCTCTTCTTTCACTGTAACTTCTTCCTCTTTCGCTGTAACAGCCTCACCCTCTACTTCCTTTTTAACTGTGACAGCCTCCTCTCCCTCCTCTTCTTTCACAATAACTTCTTTCTCTGTCCAGCAGACCTCTTCTTTAGCAAGGGGGAAGTAGCAGAAGCTCATGGTCGAGGATGTTAGCAAGTAAGCTAGTTACCATTAGGCTAGTGTTACTTAGCTAGATAGCTAATAACGGAAATAGTAAATTATATAGAGTAACTACGCAGACAATGTGTTTAAAACCCTGAAGTTAATATGAACAAAAATGGCCTAAAGAGCTTCAATGTTGTGGATTTGTGTTGGCAAGAACGCTACCGAGGTGGATGAATTGTTGCTGTTGAAAAAACATCCCGTCCACAACATTATACATCACGCAATAATCATCACCTGAAAGACTCACATCGCCTCCTGCTGACTGGAGTGGGTAACACAGTTGAACAAAAACAACATTCTGGCAAAACAATGTAAACAAATAATTGGTAAATAACCAGTTCTCTTACAGATAATAATTTCCTCTACGCAGATGTAGAAGCTGAATAAAGATTTGTACATTATTAACAAACCCTGTTACGGATCAACCCGGTTACGGAGCAGTTCAAACAGTAACAAAGCAGAAACCCCACCCCTGTTTTGGTAAAAAGCTGAGACTGGAGAAATACAACCACTCTCGATTTCATAGAGCAATGGATGCAAGAACTGACCATCCATGACATTACAATTCTAGTTCATCCATGTTTTCAGGTCGACAGTGTTTACATTATTTATAAACATTGGAGGTAAACAGGTTGGGTTCTGATGGGGTACGACATTTGAACTAAGCTCATAAGGCATTTATAAGTTTATATTCTGAAAGAGTCTTTGGGTATATATCATTGATTTAAAACGTTTGAAATGTGATGTAGCAATCTCAGATTTCCTCTTTAAAGTCGCTCAGAAAAAAAACAAGCTCTGACTGGGAAAAAAATATCTTCCAACGGTCACCCAACTCTTATTTCCAATTCTGAAACGGCCCCCTCTTCCTACAGCTCTGACTTGACCCCCCCCCTCTTCCTACAGCTCTGACTTGACCCCCCCCCCCCTCTTCCTACAGCTCTGACTTGACCCCCCCCACCCACCCATCTTCCTACAGCTCTGACTTGACCCCCCCCCCCCTTCCTACAGCTCTGACTTGACCCCCCCCCTCTCTTCCTACAACTCTGACTTGACCCCCCCCTCTCTTCCTACAGCTCTGACTTGACCCCCCCCCCCCTCTCTTCCTACAGCTCTGACTTGACCCCCCCCCCCCTCTCTTCCTACAGCTCTGACTTGACCCCTCCCCCACCCATCTTCCTACAGCTCTGACTTGACCCCCCCCACCCATCTTCCTACAGCTCTGACTTGACCCCCCCCCACCCATCTTCCTACAGCTCTGACTTGACCCCCCCCCCACCCATCTTCCTACAGCTCTGACTTGACCCCCCCCCCCCCCCATCTTCCTACAGCTCTGACTTGACCCCCCCCCCCACCCATCTTCCTACAGCTCTGACTTTCCCACCTGAAAAGCACTGATATCATGACTTGACTCCACCTCTTCCTACAGCTCTGACTTTCCCACCTGAAAATCACTGATATCATGACTTGACCCCCCCTCTTCCTACAGCTCTGACTTTCCCACCTGAAAATCACTGATATCATAACTTGACTCTGAAATGACCACTGAAACGGTATGTGTCTATCCGTACACCGAACAGGTTAACAGATGAACACATGTTTGATGTTCAGCGGGGGGGGGGTTGCATTGAATCAGGCTATTCATTTCAGTGCAGTTGCGTTCTTCCGTATAACCTATAGCCTAAACGGGACCCTGACAACAAAAGATTGGCGTTTTAAAAGTGCAGTAAAAATACACTAACTGCAGTCGACTGCAGTATTTTTTGGATGCAGTAAGCTAATTGCAAAAAAAATATGAAGTTATACTGCAGAATAAAAGTATTTGTTATTTTGGACAAAGTATTTGCAGTTGTACTGCACTCTGAATGCATTTTCTTCCCCGTAAGGGAACCGGGAAACTTCCCTGCCTATGTTGATCATAGATGAAGTCAAAGCCTGAACACTTTGCCTATATTTACTCTGGATGTGACTAATTATAGCCCGACTTCTAGGATCCTTTGACTTTCTCCCCGCGACGTACGTTTCCACTTAGACTAAACGGAGTCATATATATACCTTCAGGATGTTGACCTATTCATATGAATACCTTCAGAATGTTGACCTATTCATTTGAATACCTTCAGGATGTTGACCTATTCATATATATACCTACAGGATGTTGACCTATTCATATATATACCTACAGGATGTTGACCTAGTCATATATATACCTACAGGATGTTGACCTAGTCATATATATACCTTCAGAATGTTGACCTATTCATTTGAATACCTTCAGAATGTTGACCTATTCATATATATACCTACAGGATGTTGACCTATTCATATATATACCTACAGGATGTTGACCTAGTCATATATATACCTACAGGATGTTGACCTAGTCATATATATACCTTCAGGATGTTGACCTAGTCATATATATACCTACAGGATGTTGACCTAGTCATATATATACCTTCAGAATGTTGACCTATTCATATTAATACCTTCAGGATGTTGACCTATTCATATATATACCTTCAGAATGTTGACCTATTCATATATATACCTTCAGGATGTTGACCTATTCATATATATACCTTCAGAATGTTGACCTATTCCTATATATACCTTCAGAATGTTGACCTATTCATATATATACCTTCAGGATGTTGACCTATTCATATATATACCTTCAGAATGTTGACCTATTCATATATATACCTTCAGGATGTTGACCTATTCATATATATACCTTCAGAATGTTGACCTATTCATATATATACCTTCAGAATGTTGACCTAGTCATATTAATACCTTCAGGATGTTGACCTATTCATATATATACCTTCAGGATGTTGACCTATTCATATATATACCTTCAGAATGTTGACCTATTCCTATATATACCTTCAGAATGTTGACCTAGTCATATTAATACCTTCAGGATGTTGACCTAGTCATATATATACCTACAGGATGTTGACCTATTCATATATATACCTTCAGAATGTTGACCTATTCCTATATATACCTTCAGGATGTTGACCTATTCATTTGTAAAGATCAGATATTGAGTATAATAAAACAAATGTCTAGACAAGGAGGAGGGAATGGGTGTGAGGCGAAAACACACTATAGGCATGTCTCTGTCTCCAGACAAACGGCATTTATTTAGTCACGGCGTGAGTTTAGGCTACGTTTGGTTTGTTCCTGTCGATCAATTCCCCGTTGTATCCCCAACAGTAAATGTTCAATGTTAATGCCCATCTTTTATCAGCTACCATGTTACATCTACAGTCATTTCTGTTAATGCAATTCATACTGCTGCACTTCATAAACAAGTTTTGGTTTTATTTCATACCATTTACGAGTTTTGTCAATTTCTGAATTGTTGTGTACAAAACAAAAATCTACCTGTTTAATAATAATGGTTTAATAATAATCATGTGTAATAAAAATAATTTGTAATAATAATAATTTTTAATAATAATCATTTTTAATAATAATAATTTTTAATAATAATAATGTTTAATAACAATCATGTTTAATAATAATGGTTGATAATAATATTTTAATAATATGGCTTGCTCCAGATTTGAGCTAACATCCCATTGGAACACCTGTGTGGAATCAACACTCAGGTTTCTATAGAAACGTTCATTGTGGATTTGCGTCCGAATATCTTCTTTGTATTTGACACATTCTAAAGCAACCACACAACCACACTTAATGGAGGAGTTGGTAACCATAGGACACATAGAGACATCATGATGGACTGACCTACAACAGGTCTTAATGGAGGAGTTATTAACCATAGGACACATAGAGACATCTTGTTGGACTGACCTACAACAGGTCTTAATGGAGGAGTTATTAACCATAGGACACATAGAGACATCATGTTGGACTGACCTACAACAGGTCTTAATGGAGGAGTTATTAACCATAGGACACATAGAGACATCATGTTGGACTGACCTACAACAGGTCTTAATGGAGGAGTTGTTAACCATAGAATAGAATGTGCTTTTTGGGTTTAATCAGTAACAGTTATTTCTTTTTTTAGGGGGTAGATCAGCTTTAATATCAAATCTAATTTTATTAGTCAAATGCACCAAATACAACAGGTGTAGACTTTACAGTGAAATGCTTACTTACGAGCCCCTAACCAACAATTCAGTAATTTTTATTTATTTAAAACATTAATAAAAATTAATAAAAAGTAACAAGTAATTAAAGAGCAGCAGTAAAATAACAATAGTGAGACCATATACAGGGGGGTATCGGTACAGAGTCAATGTGCTGTGGCACCGGTTAGTTGAGGCAGTATGTACATGTAGGTAGAGTTATTAAAGTGAGTATGCATGGACGATAATAACAAGGAGTATCAGCAGTGTAAAAGAGGCGAGGGGGGGGGGGGGGGCAATGCAAATACTCTGGGTAGCCATTTGATTAGATGTTCAGGAGACTTATGGCTTGGACCTAGACTTGGCGCTCCGGTAAGGCTTGCCATGTGGTAGCAGAGACAACAGTCTACGACTAGGGTGGATGGAGTCTTTGACAATTCTTTGGGCCTTCCTCTGACACTGCCTGGTTTAGAGGTCCTGGATGGCAAGAAGCTTGGCCCCGGTGATGTACTGGGCCATACGCACTACCCTCTGTAGTGCCTTGCGGTCGGAGGCCGAGCAGTTGCTGTACCAGGCAGTGATTCAACCAGTTAGGATGCTCTCGATGATGCAGCTGTAGAACCTTTTGAGGATCTGAGGACTCATGTCAAATCTTTTCAGTCTCCTGAGGGGGAATAGGCTTTCTCGTGCCCTCTTCACGACTGTCTGTCATATGTCCTACTGTTCAGAAGCAAACATCTGTCCTATGTCCTACTGTTCAGCAGCCTACATCCTTATCTCCTGTGTGTATTCTCTTATGTCTTCTCATGTGACCCAACCAGGAAAAACTCTTTTCACATTGGGAGCAGTGGTAAGGCTTCTCCCCTGTGTGTATTATCTCGTGCTGTTTCAATTGTCCTCTCAGCTTAAAACTCTTTCCACACTGGGAGCAGTGATGAGGCTTCTCCCCTGTGTGTATTCTATCATGTATTTTCAGGCTCGCTAACAAGGAAAAATTATTTCCGCACTTAGAGCATTGGAAAGATTTATCTCGCTTCTCCCCTGTGTGTAATCTCTCATGCTCTTTCAGGTATTCTTTCCGGTTAAAACTCTTTCCACACTGGGAGCAGTGATGAGGTTTTTCCCCTGTGTGTATCATCTCATGTCTTTTCAGGCACCCTGATGAGAAAAATCTCTTTCCACACTGGGAGCAGTGATGAGGCTTTTCCCCTGTGTGTATCCTTTCATGTCTTTTCATGCTCGCTAACAAGGAAAAACACTTTCCACACTGGAAGCATTGGAAAGGCTTCTCCCCTGTGTGTATTCTCTCATGTCGTTTCAGACACCTTAACTGGATAAAATTCATTCCACAATGGGAGCAGTGGTGTCGTCTTGCTGGTTTGGACGTCTCTGGTTCCTCCGAGTCTGGTCTTTCTCCTGCCAATGACAGAGTGTTTATTTAAAGAGAGACCTGAATGAAACCTCCACATGATACAACTGTCTTGCTAGGAGGTTGAATCCTAATCACATCCTTCAAAAACCATAGGCCTGTTTACAAAAAAATTTATAATTTAAAAGAATCTTGGTGAAATTTGAAAATCAAAAGATGTAGAGTTCCAACTACAATCTTGCTCTCATGGAATGTTATGTTGAGGCTGAGCAGAGCTCTATAATAATAGATAATGTCATGTTTTTAGGCTGAGCAGAGCTCTATAATAATAGATAATGTCATGGTTACAGGCTGATCAGAGCTCTATAATAAAAGATAATGTCATGTTTATAGGCTGAGCAGAGCTCTATAATAATAGATCACGTGGACTACAGTATTTAAATCAATGTCGTAGGCTGCATTTGATCCATTGTTATTAATGTTTTGTTGGTGGCTCACTCTGATGGTAAACACCATACAGATACGGTGACATTCTGGTACCTACTGTTAGCGCATAGACTAGAAGTCTATAAGTAACACTAGCATAGACTACCTGTAGACTTCCAGTCATTTCACCAATGCTAGTTAGCGTTGGCTCGCGAAACATCTGACTTAATTCATGCTACACACAGAGACATAAAAATGGTTTCCACGAGTTAATCGGACTCTGTACAAATTGCCAGAATCTCACAGTATCCCTTTAACAATTCATACATTAAAACAACATATTCAATGTAAAACTTGAGTAGAATGTCGGTAAAGGGTGATTTTAACTAAATGTAATCCATAGAAGAAGTGTCCTTTAGGGGAAGGATTGTTGACATGTATTCAGGTCCAAAATGATCCGTGGGGCAGTGCTTGAGCCATCACTACAGAGCCAGGTTCCATCCCGCGCTGTGTCCGGGGAGAAAAAGTGGGTGAAAATAAAAGAAACCAACAAAGTGTCGTAACTGCCAATATAAAGGAAACCCCAATATAAAGTGTCTTGAGCGTTGGGTCCCCACAACAGCTTCAGTGTGTCTTGAGCGTTGGGCCCCACAACAGCTTCAGTGTGTCTTGGGTCCCCACAACAGCTTCAGTGTGTCTTGAGCGTTGGGTCCCCACAACAGCTTCAGTGTGTCTTGAGCGTTGGGCCCCCCACAACAGCTTCAGTGTGTCTTGAGCGTTGGGCCCCACAACAGCTTCAGTGTGTCTTGAGCGTTGGGTCCCCACAACAGCTTCAGTGTGTCTTGAGCGTTGGGTCCCCACAACAGCTTCAGTGTGTCTTGAGCGTTGGGCCCCACAACAGCTTCAGTGTGTCTTGGGTCCCCACAACAGCTTCAGTGTGTCTTGAGCGTTGGGTCCCCACAACAGCTTCAGTGTGTCTTGAGCGTTGGGCCCCCCACAACAGCTTCAGTGTGTCTTGAGCGTTGGGTCCCCACAACAGCTTCAGTGTGTCTTGAGCGTTGGGCCCCACAACAGCTTCAGTGTGTCTTGGGTCCCCACAACAGCTTCAGTGTGTCTTGAGCGTTGGGTCCCCACAACAGCTTCAGTGTGTCTTGAGCGTTGGGTCCCCACAACAGCTTCAGTGTGTCTTGAGCGTTGGGCCCCACAACAGCTTCAGTGTGTCTTGAGCGTTGGGCCCCCACAACAGCTTCAGTGTGTCTTGAGCGTTGGGCCCCCACAACAGCTTCAGTGTGTCTTGGGCCCCCACAACAGCTTCAGTGTGTCTTGAGCGTTGGGCCCCCACAACAGCTTCAGTGTGTCTTGGGTCCCCACAACAGCTTCAGTGTGTCTTGAGCGTTGGGCCCCACAACAGCTTCAGTGTGTCTTGAGTGTTGGGCCCCACAACAGCTTCAGTATGTCTTGGGCCCCCACAACAGCTTCAGTGTGTCTTGAGCGTTGGGCCCCACAACAGCTTCAGTGTGTCTTGAGCGTTGGGCCCCACAACAGCTTCAGTGTGTCTTGAGCGTTGGGCCCACAACAGCTTCAGTGTGTCTTGAGCGTTGGGTCCCCACAACAGCTTCAGTGTGTCTTGAGCGTTGGGTCCCCACAACAGCTTCAGTGTGTCTTGGGTCCCCACAACAGCTTCAGTGTGTCTTGGGTCCCCACAACAGCTTCAGTGTGTCTTGAGCGTTGGGTCCCACAACAGCTTCAGTGTGTCTTGTCCTTTAGGACATTAAGACATTAAACACTTCATTAGAATTGTTTGGAAAATACTCTTCATGACTTGAATTTGTCTTAATGCTTTCATGATCTTTAAATTAGTAGGATTAGGCTTTTGGTTCCAAGGAGGCAAGGAGGGATTTTTCTGATGGGCCTTGTATGCATTATTTCTGTCTTTATTTTTTATTTATTTTACCTTTATTTAACTAGGCAAGTCAGTTAAGAACAAATTCTTATTTTCAATGATGGCCTAGGAACAGTGGGTTAACTGCCTGTTCAGGGGCAGAACGACAGATTTGTACCTTGTCAGCTCGGGGATTTGAACTTGCAACCTTTCGGATACTAGTCCAACGCTCTAACCACTAGGCTACCTGCCGCCCCAATAATATAATGCTTTGCTCAACTGTAAGGTTTGTTCCAATTTCTCATGTGATTTTTATGCATTGCTATTGTTCCTTCTCTCTCTCATTATTACTTGAGGGTTCCCATGTTTTAGGTTATTCAGAAACAACTTTTAACTTTCTGATAAAGCCTAGAACTCAACAAAGTACCGAGTAAAGGGTCTGAATACTTTGCGAATGTACAGTAAACTAGTGTTTTTCCAATGTTGTAGCTGTCATATGGGCATGTTAAACATTACAATGTTAATGACAATGGATTCGGGATGTACTGGTGGTAGACGTGACAAATTGTTTATCATACAATTCTACTTCAAAGTGAACTGTAATATAGAATTATCAATTATGTTAACCCATATTTTACGATGGCAGATTATGGTCATCACACTGGATTAATGATATACTGAAAACAATACCAAGCTCATTTAGATCGTCCTGTGTGTCATGACATCATAAACACATCTTGCTTTGATAATTGATCATTTCCTAGACAGCGCCAACGTTCGGCTACTGCAGCCTCACTCTACCCGTGATGTCAAAGTCATTTATGATAAGGTACGAAAATTGTTTGCTTGGAATAATTTGTAGCTGTCGTTTCTATCGGAGCATTAGAGAACATCCGACTCAGTTTCCCCTCACAGAAAACACGCGCTACCGTAAAGTGTTGTCACTTCGCGTAAGAAAATTCACGCGGAATTTCTGCGAATGACGGCTCACTTGACCAGTCTTTAACATGACACATTAGTTCAACAACTACAGAGTTTGTGGCACTGTTTTTAACATAGTACTTACTGGTGTTAATCATATCTCCAGTCTCCTCCAACGGGACAGTAATCTCCCCCTCATCCTTCATTCCAAAAACTGCATCCTCCTCTTTCACTCTTAAAGCTTCTTCCTCTTCTTTCACTGTAACTTCTTCCTCTTTCACCGTAACAGCCTCACCCTCTACTTCCTTTTTAACCGTGACAGCCTCCTCTTCCTTCTCCTCTTTCACAATAACTTCTTTCTTCGTCCAACAGACCTCTTCTGTAGCACGGGGGAAGTAGCGGGAGCTCATGGTCGAGGATGTTAGCAAGTAAGCTAGTTAGCATTGGCCGAGTGTTACTTAGCTAAACACGTAAATAGTCAATTAAATAGAGTAACTAGTAAATACGCATTAAGTGTGTTTAAAAACCGAGGTTAATATTAACAAAAATGGCCTAAAGAGCTTCAAAGTTGTGGTTTCATTTTGGCTAGAACGCTACCGAGGTGGCTGAAATGTTGTTGTAGAAAAAACGTCCCGTCCACTACATTATACGTCACGCAAGAAGCATCACCTGAAAGACTCACATGGCCTCCTGCTGACTGGAGTGAGTAACGCAGTTGAACCAAAAAATATTCTGGCAAATGTAACCAGTTCTCTTACTTCTTACAGATAATAATTTCCTCTACGCAGATGTAGAGACTGAATAGGGATTATTATTTATTAATAATAAATTTATTAATAATAAATTATTAATAAACCCTGTTAGGAATCAACCCTGTTACGGTAAACCCTCCTGTTAAATAAACCCTCCTGTTACATAAACCCTCCTGTTAAATAAACCCTCCTGTTAAATAAACCCTCCTGTTAAATAAACCCTCCTGTTAAATAGACCCTCCTGTTACATAAACCCCCCTGTTACATAAACTCCCCTGTTACATAAACCCTCCTGTTACATAAACCCTCCTGTTAAATAAACCCTCCTGTTAAATAGACCCTCCTGTTACATAGACCCTCCTGTTAAATAAACCCTCCTGTTAAATAAACCCTCCTGTTAAATAGACCCTCCTGTTAAATAGACCCTCCTGTTACAATAAACCCTCCTGTTACAATAAACCCTCCTGTTACAATAAACCCTCCTGTTACAATAAACCCTCCTGTTACAAATAAACCCTCCTGTTACAAATAAACCCTCCTGTTACAAATAAACCTCCCTGTTACAAATAAACCCTCCTGTTACAAATAAACCCCCCTGTTACAAATAAACCCTCCTGTTACAAATAAACCCCCCTGTTAGGGTAAACCCTGTTATGGTCAACCCTGTTATGGTCAACCCTGTTATGGTCAACCCTGGGGCTGAGTCACTGGCTTACTGGTGCTCTTTCATGCCGTCCCTAGGAGGGGTGCGTCACTTGAGTGGGTTGAGTTACTGACGTGATCTTCCTGTCTGGGTTGGCGCCCCCCCTTGGTTTGTGCTGTGATGGAGATCTTTGTGGGCTATACTCGGCCTTGTCTCAGGATGGTAAGTTGGTGGTTGAAGTTATCGCTCTAGTGGTGTGGGGGCTGTGCTTTGGCAAAGTGGGTGGGGTTATATTCTTCCTGTTTGGCCCTGTCCGGGGGTATCATCGGATGGGGCCACAGTGTCTCCTGAGCCCTCCTGTCTCAGCCTCCAGTATTTATGCTGCAGTAGTTTATGTGTCGGGGGGCTAGGGTCAGTTGGTTATATCTGGAGTACTTCTCCTGTCTTATCCGGTGTCCCGTGTGAATTTAAGTATGCTCCTCTAATTCTCTCCTTCTCTCTTTCTTTCGCTCTCTCGGAGGACCTGAGCCCTAGGACCATGCGTCAGGACTACCGGGCATGATGACTCCTTGCTGTCTCCAGTCCACCTGGCCTTGCTGCTGTTCCAGTTTCAACTGTTCTGCCTGCGGCTATGGAACCCTGACCTGTCCACCGGACGTGCTACCTGTCCCAGACCTGCTGTTTTCAACTCTCTAAAGACCGCAGGAGCAGTAGAGATACTCTTAAATGATCGGCTATGAAAAGCCAACTGACATTTACTCCTGATTATTATTTGACCATGCTGGTCATTTATGAACATGTGAACATCTTGGCCATGTTCTGTTATAATCTACACCCAGAACAGCCAGAAGAGGACTGGCCACCCCTCATAGCCTGGTTCCTCTCTAGGTTTCTTCCTAGGTTTTGGCCTTTCTAGGGAGTTTTTCCTAGCCGCCGTGCTTCTACACCTGCATTGCTTGCTGTTTGGGGTTTTAAGCTGGGTTTCTGTACAGCACTTCGAGATATTAGCTGATGTACGAAGGGCTATATAAAATAAACTTGATTGATTGTTATGATAACCCTGTTATGGTAAACCCTGTTACGGTAAACCCTGTTACAGTAAACCCTGTTACAGTAACCCCCCCACCCCAAGTTCCCAGTTTACCACAAGTTTACCTGCTTAACAGACACAATCACTGGCACCATGCACTCCTCAGGCTATATGCTATCAATTTCTGTGGAGGGCTTGATGTGTTATGGTTAAAAGCATAGGCCTATGAAAAACATTGCATTTAAAATATAAAATAAAATATCTTCATCCCATTACACCGTTATCCCATTGGAAATATGGTTGTTTGTAAACGCTCCGGGAAGTGAGAATATTAATGGTAGGCTGTGCCTGTAGCAAAAGACCACTGAAACGGTATGTGTCTATCCATACACCAAACAGGTTGACAGAGAAACACATGTTTAATGTTCAGCGGGGTGGGGGGGGGGAGTTGCATTGAATCAGGCTCTTCATTTCAGTGCAGTTGCGTTCTTCCGTATAACCTATAGCCTAAACGGAACCCTGACAACAAAAGATTGCAGTTTTGAAACTGCAGCTAAAGTGCACTAACTGCAGTCGACTGTGGTATTTTTGGAACGCAGTAGTTACACTTAATGATATTTACTATCTTCTGCTTTTTATGAATAAACACGAATCGGTAAAAAATAATAATTGGTTTAAATATTCGGGTCCTTTGAATGTTCCTTTGTTTTCCATAAATGACTTACTGCTTTATACCTGAACACGTTTTTAACGGTGACATCAGAAATGACGTACTGCTTTATACCTGAACACGTTTTTAACGGTGACATCAGAAATGACGTACTGCTTTATACCTGAACACGTTTTTAACGGTGACATCAGAAATGACGTACTGCTTTATACCTGAACACGTTTTTAACGGTGACATCAGAAATGACGTACTGCTTTATACCTGAACACGTTTTTAACGGTGAAATCAGAAATGGCAAGAGAGAGAGAAAATAAGAAACTCCCACACTGCTCCTGAAAGTGTCACCGCTCTTAATTAAACGTATCGGCCTCAAGGCCTTGGTCAGAGCTTTTGTGAGTTTTTATAAATTAGCACCTATATTTAGACATAGCCCCACCCACATCCGTTCCACGCATCAAATGGGGTCAAGGGAAAAGGAAGCATCATTAAACTTCTTGCAACTATAGGGGGTGCTGTTTCGCATTAGCATAATTTGCTCTACAGATTAAACTGCCTAGTACTCAATTATTGCTCGTACAATATGTATATTATTATTATTATTGGATAGAAAACACTCTCTAGTTTCTATAGCCGTTGGAATTTTGTCTCTGAGTGAAACAGAACTCAATCTACAGCACTTTTCATGATAGGGAGTCAGACATCTTGGCCCCTGATCTGGAGTCAGTTTAAAGGTCCGTGTAAATGCTATGGAGAAACAGACACTTCTTACGTCTTCCCCTGGATGTCAGTACGTGATGACGCTTTGAATGGAGTCGATTGCGCAATCAGTGCCTCTATAAATCACCAAATACCGGAAGTAACTTCCTTTGGCTGCCTGCGCCTGGCGCGCGAAGGACATCGGACTCGCCTCCTTCCAAGCTTTAGTTTAGCCAGTAATATTTCTCCGGTCATGTTTTTACTCATTATAGGTGTTAACAGCATCATAAGGTAGTAAATTTGAACCGTTTTATAGCAATTTATATCCGTTTAGTGCGATTTTGAGGCATTGCTTTGTTGTGCACTTTGAAGCGCCGGGCACGTTTCGGGGTCCCGGTCGAACGTTAGTGGGCATTTCGACAGACAAGAGGACATCTTTCGACCAAAAGAAGATTAGACCCAAGAAAGGATACATTGCCCAAGATTCTGATGGAAGATCACCTCATAGTAAGAAATATTTAAGATGATAAATCGTTGTTCTGTAGAAAAATGTTAAACGCACGTTCCGCCATTTTGTTAGGTGTAGCTTCGCTTGGCGCAACCTGTATTGAAAAGTAAGGATAATTTAAAAAATGTAATTCCGCGATTGTATTAAGAATTAAATTGTCTATCAATCGCTGTCCACCCTATATTTTTTAGTCAAGTTTATGAGTATTTATGTATAAGACTAGATCACTGTCTAATATGGCGCACGACATTTTCTGACCAGCTGGGATACTTTTGTCATTGTCTAACCATGATTTTGGTGGCTAAATATGCACATTTTCGAACAAACTCTATATGTATGTTGTAATATGATGTTACAGGAGTGTCATCTGAAGAATTCTGAGAAGGTTAGTGAAAAAATTAATATATTTTGGCAATATTTACGTTATCGCTCTCTTTGGCTAGAATCAATGCTCTGGTAATGTTTGCACATGTGGTATGCTAATATAACGATTTATTGTGTTTTCGCTGTAAAACACTTAGAAAATCTGAAATATTGTCTGTATTCACAGGATCTGTGTCTTTCAATTAGTGTATGCTGTGTATTTTTACGAAATGTTTTATGATTAGTAATTAGGTAATACACGTTGCTCTGTGTATTTATTCTAGTCGAGTTGTGATGGTGGGTGCAATTGTAAACTATGATTTATACCTGAAATATGCACATTCTTCTAACAAAACCTATCCTGTACCATAAATATGTTATCAGACTGTCATCTGATGAGTTTTTTTCTTGGTTAGTGGCTATCAATATCTTTATTTGGCCGAATTGGTGATAGCTACTGGTGGAGAGAGAAAATGGTGGACAAAGAAAAATGGTGTCTTTTGCTAACGTGGTTAGCTAATAGATTTACATATTTTGTCTTCCCTGTAAAACATTTTAAAAATATGAAATGGTGGCTTTATTCACAGGATCTGTATCTTTCATTAGGTGTCTTGGACTTGTGATTTAATGATATTTAGATGCTACTATTTAATTGTGACGCTATGCTAGCGATGCTACTCAGTTGGGGGGGGGGGTGGGGGGTGCTCCCGGACCCGGGGTAGATACTCGTGAAAGGTTAAAGAAGTGCTACCAAATATAACAAGGTGCATTTCATAAGTATTCTACTAAAATGTGTACATAAAACTTATTAAACATGTCTGTAAAACCACAACGAGGACATCGACCTATTAAGGATGTTTTCATAAATCATTGGGTACAGTGCAGAAAAGAAACGTCAGAGTGGGCTGAAGTGGCGGCATTAGTTCATGTTCACATTTACAACATAACAAGCATGGGCATTTCATCCTTAAGACCTAATTCTGTTTGAGAGACCGAGGTTTTACTAAGGTTTTGCCAACATAACACAGCCCACAACATAACACAGCCCACAACATAACACAGCCCACAACATAACACAGCCCACAACATAACACAACTCTTCCACATGGAACACATAGTCATGCCATTTATTTGGAACCATTTTTCCTGTATGTGGGTGGCATATTGTTGCACTGTGTGCAGCCTCTGCATTTATAGCTGCCTATGACTTTTGGACACACCTACTAGTCAAAAGTTTGGACACACCTACCAGTCAAAAGTTTGGACACACCTACTAGTCAAAAGTTTGGACACACCTACTAGTCAAAAGTTTGGACACACCTACTAGTCAAAAGTTTGGACACACCTACTAGTCAAAAGTTTGGACACACCTACTAGTCAAAAGTTTGGACACACCTACTAGTCAAAAGTTTGGACACACCTACTAGTCAAAAGTTTGGACACACCTACTAGTCAAAAGTTTGGACACACCTATTAGTCAAAAGTTTGGACACACCTATTAGTCAAAAGTTTGGACACACCGACTGATTGAAACGTTTTTCTTTATTTTTTACTATTTTATACATTGTAGAATAATAGTGAAGACATCAAAACTATTAAATAACACATATGGAATCATGTAGTAACCAAAAAAGTGTTAAACAAATCAAAATATATTTTAGATTCTTCAAAGTAGCCACCCTTTTGCCTTGATGACTCAACCAGCTTCATGAGGTAGTCACCTGGAATGCATTTCAATTAACAGGTGTGCCTTGATAAAAGTTAATTTGTGGAATTTCTTTCCTTCTTAATGCGTTTGAGCCAATCAGCTGTGTTGTGACAAGGTAGGGGTGGTATACAGAAGATAGCCCTATTTGCTAAAAGACCAAGTCCATAATATGGCAAGAACATCTCAAATAAGCAAAGGGAAACGACAGTCCATCATTACTTTAAGACATGAAGGTCAGTGAATCCGGAACATTTCAACAACTTAAAGGAAAAGAGAAATCAGAATAATTCTCAGTCAAAGACAACAGTGAGAACAAAGCCTCTGTATTCTCTCATGTGATTCCAGGTCCTCTAACACCACACAGCCCATTCAGAAGAGCTTGATGATGAGTTGGTTATCTGAATCAGCTGTGGTAGGGCACAAACCAAAACCTGCACCCAGAAAACACATCCACAAACACAATCCACTATAATACATGCAGGGGGGAAAACACTGGAAGTCAATACACAAGACACATTCAGAGTCTCTGGGGACTACTGCCCCACCATGTATTGGGCCTTTATCTGTCCTATGTCCCACTGTTCAGCCTATATCTGTCCTATGTCCTACTGTTCAGCCTATAGCTGTCCGATGTTCAACAGCTTTTATCTGTCCTATGTTTTACTGTTCAGCAGCCTACATCCTTATCTCCTGTGTGTATTCTCTCATGTCTTCTCATGTGTCCTAACCAGGCAAAACTCTTTTTACATTGGGAGCAGTGGTAGGGCTTCTCCCCTGTGTGTATTCTCTCATGCTCTTTCAGGTGTTCGTTCCGGTTAAAACTCTTTCCACACTGGGAGCAGTGATGAGGTTTTCCCCCTGTGTGTGTTCTCTCGTGTCTTTTCAGGCACCCTGATGCGAAAAAACTCTTTCCACACTGGAAGCATTGGAAAGATTTATCGCCTGTGTGTATTCTCTCATGCACTTTCAGGTCCACTAACTGGTTAAAACCCTTTACACAGTGGGGGCAGTGGTACAGCTTCTCTTTCTTCTCCACTGTGTGTATTCTTTCATGCTCTTTGAGGGATTCTTTCCGGTTAAAACTCTTTCCACACTGGGAGCAGTGATGAGGCTTCTCTCCTGTGTGTATTATCTCATGCACTTTCAGGTGTCCTAACTGGGTAAAACTCTTTCCACACTGGGAGCAGTGATGAGGCTTCTCTCCTGTGTGTGTCTTCTCATGTCGTTTCAGGCTCGCTAACAAGGAAAAACTTTTTCCACACTGGGAGCATTGAAAAGGCTTCTCCCCTGTGTGTATTCTCTCATGTCGTTTCAGGTCCCTTATCTGGTTAAAACCCTTTCCACAGTGGGAGCAGTTGCGTCGTCTTGCTGGGTTGGACGTCTCTGGTTCCTCCGAGTCTGATCTTTCTCCTGCCAATGACAGAGTGTTTATTTAAATAGAGACCTGAATGAAACCTCCACAACTCTCTTGCTAGGAGGTTGAATCTAAATCAGATCCCTCAATAACCTGACGCCAGTTTACAAAAAATGTGTCTCATTTAAAAGAATCTTGGTGAAATAATTTAAAACAAAAGATGTAGAGTTCCAACTAGAATCTTGCTCTCATGCAATGTCATGATGTCATAATAATAGATAATGTCATGTTTATAGGCTGAGCAGAGCTCTATAATAATAGATAATGTCATGTTTACAGGCTGAGCAGAGCTCTATAATAATAGATAATGTCAAGTCTTCAGGCTGAGCAGAGCTCTATAATAATAGATAATGTCATGTTTACAGGCTGAACAGAGCTCTATAATAATAGATAATGTCATGTTTATAGGCTGAGCAGAGCTCTATAATAATAGATAATGTCATGTTTATAGGCTGAGCAGAGCTCTATAATAATAGATAATGTCATGTCTTCAGGCTGAGCAGAGCTCTATAATACTAGATAATGCCATGTCTTTAGGCTGATCAGAGCTCTATAATAATAGATCATGCCATGTTTACAGACTGAGCAGAGCTCTATAATAATATATATTGAGGACTACAGTATTTCAATCAATGTCATAGGCTGAATTTGATCTATTGTTATTAATGTTTTGTTGGTGGCCTACTCTTTGGTGGTAAACATCTTACAGACACTGTGACATTCTGGTACCTAGTGTTAACACGAGTTAATCGGACTCTGTACAAATTGCCAGAATCTCACAGTATCGCTTTAACAATTCCTACATTAAAAACAACATATTCAATGCAAAACTTGAGTAGAATGTCGGTAAAGGGTGATTTTAACTAAATGTAATCCATAGAAGTGTCCTTTAGGGGAAGGATTGTTGACATGTATTCAGGTCCATAATGATCCGTGCGGCCTCCCGAGTGGCACAGCGGTCTAAGGCACTGCAGTGCTTGAGGCATCACTACAGAGCCAGGTTCGATCCCGGGCTTAGTCCGGGGAGAAAAAGGAGGTAAAAAATGTTTTATTTACAACAACAAAAAGTATAAATGATCCATTGGAAAAGAAATTAATAATAATAAATACAAATACTGAGCTACAGGTAACTGCCCAAATAAAGGAACCCCCAACATAAAGTGTCGTAAATGTCCAAGTAAAGGAAAACCCAACATAAAGTGTCGTAAATGTCCAAGTAAAGGAAAACCCAACATAAAGTGTCTTGGACGTTGGGCCCCCACAACAGCTTCAGTGCGCCTTGGCACATTTTCTGGAACTCTATTGGAGGGATGCGACCCAATTCCTTCATGAGAAATTCAATCATTTGATATTTTTGTTGATGGTGAAGGAAAACGCCACTCCAGAATCTCCCAGAAGTGTTCAATAGGGTTGAGATCCAGTGACTGAGACACAAACACACACACCCTTTAAAACCCCTGTGCTCCTTTGAGAGCCCTCTTTCAAATGTCTCAGATCTCTCTTCTTCTAGCCATGGTAGCTAAGATAATGATCAACTGGGCACGTTTATACCTGACACTAAGCATGATGGGATGTTAATTGCTTAATTACCTCAGGAACAAGACCTGTGTGGAAGCACCTGCTTTCAATATACTTTGTATCCCTCGTTGACTTAAGTGTTCGTCAGTTACAAGTATATTGGAATATCTTGGCAAAGGAGAAATGCACAGTAACAGTGATGTAAACAAATTTTGCACACAATTAGAGAGAAATAAGCTTTTTGTGCATACGGAAAATGTCTGGGTCTTTGTATTCCAGCTCATGAAACATGGGAACAACACTTTTCACATGTTGCGTTTATATTTTTTGTTCAGTCTACTTTGTATCCCTCATTGGCTCAAGTGTCTCCTTTATTTGTCAGTTACCTGTATATTGTATCCTCAAAACACTTACATACAATGTATCAGAGACAGAGATGTTAACAACACTGGTGGTGGTGGTGGGTTTAGCATCACAGTTTCACAGCAGGATCTCTACTAGTTTTAAGGGACCATTTTATACAGAGAAATTGGCATAGTAGGAAATGTAACCAATCACAGCCTTTCTTTCACCTGCAAATCACCAGCAGAGGGCAAATTTTTTGAATCCATTTTTACATTCATTATGTTGGTAAGGCTTAGCAAATGGATCATATCTCTAAAAGTAGAAAAGATTAAACTCTGAATCTTTGATATGTGAATAGAGTATATTATGCTCAACAATATATTGAACAATTTGGCAAAATAAAATTTTTGTATTTCAATATTTATATGTTTCAATATGAATAAATACATGTAAGAAATGTAAAGCAGGTGTCTAATGATGAAACATTATGGAGTCTTAAAGGAGGACTGTAGCATCTAATGATGAAACATTATGGAGTCATAAAGGAGGACTGTAGCATCTAATGATGAAACATTATGGAGTCATAAAGGAGGATTGTAGCATCTAATGATGAAACATTATGGAGTCTTAAAGGAGGACTGTAGCATCTAATGATGAAACATTATGGAGTCATAAAGGAGGACTGTAGCATCTAATGATGAAACATGATGGAGTCATAAAGGAGGATTGTAGCATCTAATGATGAAACATTATGGAGTCTTAAAGGAGGACTGTAGCATCTAATGATGAAACATGATGGAGTCATAAAGGAGGACTGTAGCATCTAATGATGAAACATTATGGAGTCTTAAAGGAGGCCTGTAGCATCTAATGATGAAACATTATGGGGTCTTAAAGGAGGACTGTAGTATATAATGATGAAACATTATGGAGTCTTAAAGGAGGACTGTAGCACCTAATGATGAAACATTATGGAGTCGTCAAAGAGTGTCTTTTTCAAAAATATGAGTTTCTGAGCACCGGAACCCCGTGTTACCTGAACGGACACCGGGACCCCGTGTTACCTGAACGGGCACCGGGACGCCGTGTTACCTGAACGGGCACCGGGACGCCGTGTTACCTGAACGGGCACCGGGATCTGGGTTACCTGAACGGGCACCGGGACCCCAGGTTACCTGAACGGGCACCGGGACCCCGTGTTACCTGAACGGGCACCGGGTTACCTGAACGGGCACCGGAACCCCGTGTTACCTGAACGGGCACCGGGACCCTGTGTTACCTGAACGGGCACCGGGACCCGGGTTACCTGAACGGGCACCGGGTTACCTGAACGGGCACCGGGACCCCGGGTTACCTGAATGGGCACCGGGACCCCGTGTTACCTGAACGGGCACCGGGACCCGGGTTACCTGAACGGGCACCGGGTTACCTGAACGGGCACCGGGACCCCGGGTTACCTGAACGGGCACCGGGTTACCTGAACGGGCACCGGGTTACCTGAACGGGCACCGGGTTACCTGAACGGGCACCGGGACCCCGGGTTACCTAAACGGGCACCGGGTTACCTGAACGGGCACCGGGACCCCGGGTTACCTGAACGGGCACCGGGTTACCTGAACGGGCACCGGGACCCCGGGTTACCTGAACGGGCACCGGGACCCCAGGTTACCTGAACGGGACCCCGGGTTACCTGAACGGGCACCGGGACCCCGTGTTACCTGAACGAGCACCGGGACCCCGGGTTACCTGAACGAGCACCGGGACCCCGGGTTACCTGAACGGGCACCGGGACACCTGAACGGGCACCGGGACCCGGGTTACCTGAAATGGGACCCCGGGTTACCTGAACGGGCACCGGGACCCCGTGTTACCTGAACGAGCAGCGTGACCCCGTGTTACCTGAACGGGCACCGGTACCCCGGGTTACCTGAACGAGAGCATCAGAAAGGTCCTTGAGTATCGTTTCCTGTCCAGCCCCGTTAACGTGATGCGGTGCTTCATAGAACCGTAAGCAGCAGTCATCGTTATCAGTACTGACCTCATCCAGTGTCCAGAAAAGTGGATTGGCAGTACAGGGTGATTCCACACCATCATGGTTCGAAAATGTGTGTGGTATCTCCGATTTTTCTGCCAATTCTCACATACTGAAATGGGGTGGAAATATGTTTTACATTTGTAACACAAACCCTTTCTGACAACATCATGATGAAAGTGGGTCATTTTAGGCCAAAACATGCCTCCTGTATGACCCTGTGATTCATGAACGATACAGACAACATCTAGTCATTATGCTCCTTATAATGTGCTCTAACATGTGGAGTATGAATAGATATTGAAATGCACATTTTCACATAAATGTATTCAATCTTAAACTTTAATATTAATTAGGGATGCATGATATAAATCGGTAAGCATATCAGAATCGGACAATATTAACTAAAAATGCCAACATCGGCATAGGCCCGATGTCTAGTTTAATGCCGATGTGCAAAATCGATGTCAAAGCTAACGTGCCATACCTATATAACGTATGTAGATGACGTAATGACGCCATGAACAATACAGCGCTACACAGAAAGCAGACAAATACTAAACGCACTTCCAACACCTAAACAAGTCCAGCAGTCATTTGAAAGAGTAAGAACATTTCAGAGAGACAACTCAAAGGAAGAGAGGCCACGGACAGACTGAGCTGAAACTTCACTGCTTGACATGTATGATGAAATCCTGGTTGAGAATGAAACGACTGAACAATGAAACAGCACAGCAAGAAAGTGAAATAAATAGGTTTTGATTGTTTTACTGGTAATGGGGCCATACGTAAATGCCAACAAAATAAATTGTTGTCAGCGTGTGTAACTATTTAACTGTAGTACAATGCTCAAAAGGCCGCTAAAATTTTAAATATCGGTATTGTTTTTTTGGCAAAGAAAAGATTTGATAACGGGACAAAAATGTAATATCGGTCCATAATATTAATATCGCAAAATTAGCCTTTTGATTTCACTTATTTTTACACATATGGGTTGAAACAAGACATTTCCAGGGTGGGCTCCCCGGTACTTTAAAAGGGTCTCACCCATTTTATAAATATACTTAAAACAAATATAAACGCACCATGTAAAGTGTTGGTCCCACCTTTCATGAGCTGAAATAAAAGATCCCTGAATTGTTCGATATGCACAAAAAAAGCTAATTTCTCTCAAATGCAACATTTATTGGAGATGATGCTGACCGAGATGTTAGAGTGCATCCGACTCAGACTCCCGATCAGAAAACAGGTACCGCATTGGAAATGAATGTACTTTTGGTGTCCCAAAATGCAATAACAACTTTCGGTGTGATCTCGTTGTAAGAAAATGCAGGCGGAAACAGAAGAGTGGGTGGCTTGACAGCGTTTTTGCGAATGTCGGCAGTCTTTAACACGACACATTAGTTCAATAGTTCAACAAGTACAGAGTTTGTGGCACTGTTTTAAAAATAGTACTTACTGGTGTTAATCAGATCTCCAGTCTTCCCTTCCTCCTCCAACGTGACAGTCATCTCTCCCTCCTCCTTCAGTCCAAAAACGGCATCCTCCTCTTTCACTCTTACAGCTTCTTCCTCTTCTTTCACTGTAACTTCTTCCTCTTTCACAGTAACTTCTTCCTCTTTCACTGTAACAGCCTCATCATCTACTTCTTGTTTAACTGTGACAGCCTCTTCTTCCTTCTCCTCTTTCACAAGAACTTCTGTCTCTGTCCAGCAGACCGCCTCTTCTTTAGCAGGAGGGGAGTAGCTTGAACTCATGGTCGAGGATGTTAGCAAGCTAGTTAGCATTAGCCTAGTGTTACTTAGCCAGATAGCTAATAGCGTAAATATGAAATTAAATTGCCTATTTACTAGTTAACGTTACTCTGACAGTGTGTTTAAAACACTGAGGTTAATATACATTGCCTAAAGAGCTTTAATGTTGTGGTTTTATGTTGGCTGGCACGCTACCGAGGTGGATGAATTGTTGTTGTTGAAAAAGCGTCCCGTCCACTACATTATACGTCATGCAAGAAGCATCACCTGAAATTACTCACATCGCCTCCTGCTGACTGGAGTGAGTAACACAGTTGAACAAAAACAACATTCTGGAAAACAATGTAAACAAATAATTGTTAAATAACCAGTTCTCTTACTTCTTACAGATAATAATTTCCTCTACGCAGATGTAGAAGCTGAATAGATATTTTTACATTATTAACAAACCCTGTTACGGATCAACCCTGTTATAGTAAACCCCTGTTATGGTAAACCCTGTTATGGTAAACCCTGTTGTGATAAACCCTGTTATAATAAACCCTGTTATAGTAAACCCTGTTATAGTAAACCCTGTTATAGTAAACCCTGTTGTGATAAACCCTGTTATAGTAAACCCTGTTATAGTAAACCCTGTTATAGTAAACCCTGTTATAGTAAACCCTGTTATAGTAAACCCTGTTGTGATAAACCCTGTTATAATAAACCCTGTTATAGTAAACCCTGTTATAGTAAACCCTGTTATAGTAAACCCTGTTGTGATAAACCCTGTTATAGTAAACCCTGTTATAGTAAACCCTATTATAGTAAACCCTATTATAGTAAACCCTGTTATTAATAAACCCTGTTATTAATAAACCCTGTTGTGATAAACCCTGTTATAGTAAACCCTGTTATAGTAAACCCTCCTGTTATAGTAAACCCTCCTGTTATAGTAAACCCTATTATAGTAAACCCTGTTATTAATAAACCCTGTTATTAATAAACCCTGTTGTGATAAACCCTGTTATAGTAAACCCTGTTATAGTAAACCCTCCTGTTATAGTAAACCCTCCTGTTATAGTAAACCCTATTATAGTAAACCCTGTTATTAATAAACCCTGTTATTAATAACCCTGTTATTAATAACCCTGGTATTAATAAACCATGTTATAGTAAACCCTGTTATTAATAAACCCTGTTATTAATAAACCTTGTTATTAATAAACCCTGTTATTAATAAACCCTGTTATTAGTAAACCCTGTTATTAATAAACCCTGTTATTAATAAACCCTGTTATTAATAAACCCTGTTATTAATAAACCCTGTTATTAATAAACCCTGTTATTAATAAACCCTGTTATTAATAAACCCTGTTATTAATAAACCCTGTTATAATAAACCCTGTTATAATAAACCCTGTTATAATAAACCCTGTTATAGTAAACCCTGTTATAGTAAACCCTGTTATAATAAACCCTGTTATAGTAAACCCTGTTATTAATAAACCCTGTTATTAATAAACCCTGTTATAGTAAACCCTGTTATAGTAAACCCTGTTTAGTAAACCCTGTTATAGTAAACCCTGTTATAGTAAACCCTGTTATGATCAAATGTTATAATAAACTCTGTTAGTCCGGGTAGCCAATGTGCGGGTTGGGGGAGCAGGGTTGGGGGGGGACACAATGCAAATAGTCGCCATTTGATTACCTGTTCAGGAGTCTTATTGCTTGGGAGTAAAAGCTGTTGAGAGGCCTTTTGGTACTAGACTTGGCACTCCGGTACCGCTGCCATGCGGTAGTAGAGAGAACAGTCTACGACTGGGGTGGCTAGGGTCTTTGACCATTTTCAGGGCCTTCATCTGAAACCGCCTGGTGTAGAGGTCCTGGATGGCAGGCAGCTTAGCCCCAGTGAAGTACTGGGCCGTACGCACTACCCTCTGTAGTGCCTTGTAGTCGGAGGCCGAGCAGTTGCAGTACCAGGCAGTGATGCAACCAGTCAGGATGCCCTCGATGTTGCAGCTGTAGAACCTTTGAGGATCTGAGCACCCATGCCAAATCTTTTTAATTTCCTGAGTGGGAATCGGCTTTGTCGTGCCTTCTTTACGACTGTTTTGGTGTGTTTGGACCATTCTAGTTTGTTGGTGATGTGGACACCAAGGAACTTGTTCTTGGGCACAGGGACTATGGTGGTCTGCTTGAACCATGTTGGTATTACAGAATCAATCAGGGACATGAACATGTCAGTGAAGACACCTGCCAGTTGGTCAGCACATGCCTTGAGCACACGTCCTGGTAATCAGTCTGGCCCCGCGGCCTTGTGAATGTTGACCTGTTTAAGGTATTACTCACGTCGGCTACGGAGAGCCGGCTACGTGCATGCCTCAGTGTTGCTTGCCTCGAAGCAGGCATAGAAGTGATTTAGCTTGTCTGGTACGCTCGTGTAACTGGGAAGCTCACGGCTTTGCTTCACTTTGTAGTCTGTAATAGTTTGCAAGCCCTGCCACATAAGACGAGCGTCGGAGCTGGTGTAGTACAATTTAATCTTAGCCCTGTATTGGCAACTCCAACCCAGGAGGAGCCAATGCCCAAGTCTCATCACCCAGTGCTACAGGCGTCACCGCCGAGAGGGGGAGGACTACTGAGGCACTGGTCACCACATTCCAATAGGGTCTGTCTAACTCCATCAAGGATGAACCGGCCTCTCGGGAACTGGGAGAGGACCTCGAGTCCCTGATAACGATGGAAATCTGGATCGACAACAGTCTTCAAGAATGTGTGAGACAGCGTTTTTTTTTTACACC
Organism: Salvelinus fontinalis; assembly: GCF_029448725.1. Taxonomy (NCBI): domain Eukaryota; kingdom Metazoa; phylum Chordata; class Actinopteri; order Salmoniformes; family Salmonidae; genus Salvelinus; species Salvelinus fontinalis. The sequence goes on from NC_074704.1 coordinate 1,197,230, forward strand.
ACCCCAGTATCCCGGTTTCCTGAGCACCCCAAGCCTGCCGACCCCAGCATTGAGGATGCAGCTGCACAAGTCTGAGCACCCCAAGCCTGCCGACCCCAGCATTGAGGATGCAGCTGGGACGCACAAGTCTGAGCACCCCAAGCCTGCCGACCCCAGCATTGAGGATGCAGCTGCACAAGTCTGAGCACCCCAAGCCTGCCGACCCCAGCATTGAGGATGCAGCTGGGACGCACAAGTCTGAGCACCCCAAGCCTGCCGACCCCAGCATTGAGGATGCAGCTGGGACGCACAAGTCTGAGCACCCCAAGCCTGCCGACCCCAGCATTGAGGATGCAGCTGGGACGCACAAGTCTGAGCACCACAGGAACATGATAGGCGCATGCGCAAAGGCTGCTGCCTCTATTTCGGAGGTATCGGCCATCTTCGTGCTACATGCCCAGAGCTGACGGGAAATGTGCCAGGGATCGCCAGGACAAGGAGAGACCCTGACATGCTGTTTCACCCCGGATACCCAGTCACCGTCTAGGACATCCGTCAGTTCCAGATTCATGCCTTCGTGGCCACGGATAATGTGTTCATTGATCAAGACATCAAACTATCAAAATAAAGAAAGTCGCACATTCCATATTTATAAACTCCCAGCAATTTAATGGGTATTTACCAACGTTTTCAGCATCACTGTGCCTTCTGTCATGAATACTTGAAACCAGGTTATGTAGACAAACAGTGCAAGTAGTGACAATAGTAAGGGGTGTGTCATAATGATTTAAGTTAATTAAAATGAATTGGTGAAACTGTAAAATAAAAAATGTTTATGGCATATTAAATATATTACGCTATTTCTTTCATATAGAAACATAATTGAATATTGTACATCATATTCGCATCAAGATACATTATTGTTGAACATAATTGTTTCGTATTTCATTTCATATTTGTTTACATGTAATTTTTTGGTTCAACCATAATGCACAATGAGCATCATCAACAGGGAGAACATATTAGGTGTACGCTAATAAGCTGTAAAGATTACAGCAATTTATAAGACTTATAAGAAAAATAAAATAAAGATGTGTTCATTAGAAGGGCCTGAGATCAAAGTCAATATTCAGACCACTAAGGGGTCAATGTTTTCAGATAGGATATCCAGTAACCCTCCCTTTGTAGTAGTAGGATCTCCATGTTACCTCCTCTCCTTGGTAGAGCAACATGCTCAATGCCTGTGTATTTGAGGGAGGAGATTGGATGGTTAGCTTCAACAAAGTGAGCTGCTACTGGATAGTCAATGTTCTGACACCTGATTGAGCTGCGGTGTTCAGCTATGCGTTGTTTTAATAGTCTTTTCGTTGGTCCTACTTAAGGCTTTTCCACATGAACAGGTGATGAGATATATTACTTCCTTGGTCTTGCATGAGATGACAGGGATCTTTTTAGACCTGTATGTGGTCTACAGTTGATCAAGACTTCGCCATAGAATTACAAATCCCCTGCGTGAAATGTCCCTCTGCAGATTCAAGCCCTCGATGGGACGCCTCATTGGTTCATCGGCCAGGTGGAATATCAGACCCGTTCTACTGCAGGTTGGGATGAACCACTGAGTTTTCTTTTGATCACTGCTCCCCCCTGAGAACCTCCTTATCCTAGGGTACCCCTGGCTAGCGCCACATAACCCACTACTCTCCTGGTCCAACGGGACACCTACTAGACTGGGGTAACAACTGCCAGACGAAACTGTCTAAGACCCCCAACCAAGAGCCTCGCCTCGTCCTCCTGCGTCCATTGAAGAACAAGACTTCTCCGGCTTTGTCTCCCAAATACTTCGACCTCCGGGAGGCCTTTAGTAAGAGGCAAGCCACCCCTCTCCCTCCTCATCGTCCATACGACTGCACCACAGAACTCCTGCGCCACAGAACTCCTGCACCATAGAACTCCTGCGCCACAGAACTCTTACCCGGCTCCACCCCACCCTGGGGCCGTCTTTACTCCCTCCGGGCCATGAAGCAGCAGTCATGGACAATTACATCCGGGAGCCGCTGGAGGCAGGTTTAATTCGCTCCTCAACGTCCCCAGCTGGTGCAGGTCTTCCTTGTGGGAAAGGATGGAGGTCTGCGCCCCTGCATCGATTACCGAGGGCTGAACAGGATTACGATTAAGAATCGTTACCACCTACACCTGAAGTCCGGGGCTGGCCCAACTGGATCACCGCAACACAACTTTGTTGGGGTGGCAGCGCCTCTCACGGCCTCAACCCGCAAGTCCCAGATCCGTTTTGGCTGGACCCCCGAGGCTGACAGGGCATTCATGGAGATCAAGGGGACGTTTCACCTCCTGATCCTACTCGTTCGTCCCTTCGTGGTAGAGGTGGACGGCTTGGACACCGGTCCTTTCACAGCGGAACGAGGGAGGGACAAGAGACTGCACCCATGTGCCTTTCTTTCCAAGCGGTTCTCACCAACGTAACGCAACTACGATGTAGGCAACCCGGGAGCTCTTGGAGGTGAAGTGGGCCCTTGAGGGGTGGAGACACTGGTTGGAGGGGGCACCTCATCCTTTCGTGATCTGAACGGACCATAAGAACTTGGTCTCCATTCAAGAAGCCAAGAGGTTGAACGCTCGCCAGGCTAGGTGGGCTCTGTTTTGTTAACTGGTTCAACTTCACTCTAGCCTATCACCCGGGATCCAAAAATCAGAAAGCAGACGCCCTTTCCCGTTAACATGATGTCTCTAACGAGGAGAAGGACTCAGAGGGGACATTCCTCTAAATTAACAGGGCAATCAGAGTTTAATTGGACACTGGAGTTCCTGAGGCGGAAACTCTGGTGGCCCAACATGATTGAGGATGTGAGATCCTTCGTTGTCTCCCGTCTCAAGCTGGTCCTTACCATTGTCCAATTAACCCCTGGATGCCCTATTAATTTAGAGGAGTGTCCCCTCGGAGTCCATCTCCTCGTTAGAGACATCATGATAAACACAAAGAACTAAAATTGTGTTATTGTTAACAATAATAACAACATGGGAGGGGGGTCTAGTTCAAAATGTAACTCCAAAATTAACCCCAAAATCTTTTAAAGGGTTCTCCGAAAAACATAGAGGTTCCCCCACAGTTTCAATTTGAAGAACCCCTAAAGGATACTTCAGGAACCTTTTCTTTTTAGAGTGTACGTATCGGCCTTAAGGCCTTCGTCAGAGCTTTTGTGAGTGTTTTTTATTTGCACCCTTATGTAGACATAGCTCCACCCACATCCATTCAATGCATCGAATGGGGTTGGAGTCCAGAGAAAATAAACATGTTAACAAATATAACAAGGTGTATTTCATAAGTATTCTACTAAAGTGTGTACATAAAAACGTATTAAACACGTCTGTAAAACCACAACGAGGACATCGACCTATTAAGGATGTTTTCATAAATCATTGGGTACAGTGCAGGAAAGAAACGTCAGAGTGGGCTGAAGTGGCGGCATTAGTTCATGTTCACATTTACAACATAACAAGCATGGGCATTTCATCATTAATATGACCTTTAGGAAATAATGTCTGGAGGGTGAAAATACCAAAACATTTGTGTTGAGTAGTAAAAATAAAGAAAAACCCTTGAATGAGTAGGTGTGCCCAAACTGGGACTGTATATACACATAGAGTTGAAGTCGGAAGTTTACACCTTCGCCAAATACGTTTAAACTCAGTTTTTCACAATTCCTGACATTTAATCCAGGTAAAAATTCCCTGTTTTAGGTCAGTTAGGATCACCACATAATTTTAAGAATGTTAAATGTCAGAATAATGGTAGAGAGAATTATTTATTTCAGCTTTTATTTATTTCTTTCATCACATTCATCACATTCCCAGTGGGTCAAAAGTTTACATACACTCAATTAGTATTTGGTAGTGTTGCCTTTAAAATTGTTTAACTTGGGTCAAACGTTTTGGGGAGCCTTCCACAAGCTTCCCACAATAAGTTGGGTGAATTTTGGCCCATTCCTCCTGACAGAGCTGGTGTAACTTTCATTTTTACCTTTATTTAACTAGGCAAGTCAGTTAAGAACAAATTGTTATTCTCAATGACGGCCTAGGAACAGTAACTGAGTCAGGTTTGTAGGCCTCCTTGCTCGCACACGCTTTTTCAAATCTGCCCACACATTTTCTATAGGATTGAGGTCAGGGCTTTGTGATGGCCACTCCAATACCTTGACTTTGTTGTCCTTAAGCCATTTTGACACAACTTTGGAAGTATGCTTGGGGCTATTGTCCATTTGGAAGACCCATTTGCGACCAAGCTTTAACTTCCTGACTGATGTCTTGAGATGTTGCTTCAGTATATCCACATAATTTTCCTCCCTCATGATGCCATCTATTTTGTGAAGTACACCAGTCCCTCCTGCAGCAAAGCACCCCCACAACATGATGCTGCCACCCCCATGCTTCACGCTTGGGATAGTGTTCTTCGGCTTGCAAGCCTCCCCCTTTTCCCTCCAAACATAACGATGGTCAATATGGCCAAACAGTTCTATTTGTTTGTCATCAGACCAGAAGACATTTCTCCAAAAAGTACGATCTTTGCCCCATGTGGAGTTGCAAACCGTATTCTGGCTTTTTTATGGCGGTTTTGGAGCAGTGGCTTCTTCCTTGCTAAGCGGCCTTTCAGGTTATGTCAATATAGGACTCGATTTACTGTGGATATAGATACTTTTGTACCTGTTTCCTCCAGCATCTTCACAAGGTCCTTCGCTGTTGTTCTGGGATTGATTTGTACTTTTCGCACCAAAGTATGTTCATCTCAAGGAGACAGAACGCGTCTCCTTCCTGAGGGGTATGATGGCTGCGTGATCCCATGGTGTTTATACTTGCGTACTATTGTTTGTACAGATGAACGTGGTACCTTCAGGTGTTTGGAAATTGCTCCCAAGGATGAACCAGACTTGTGGAGGTCTACCATTTTTTCTGAGGTCTTGGCTGATTTCTTTTGATTTTCCAATGATGTCAAGCAAAGAGACACTGAGTTTAAAGGTATGCCTTGAAATACATCCACAGGTACACCTCCAATTGATCAGAAGCTTCTAAAGCCATGACATCATTTTCTGGAATTTTCCAAGCTGTTTAAAGGCACAGTCAACTTAGTGTATGTAAACTTCTGACCCACTGGAATTGTGATACAGTGAATTACAAGTGAAATAATCTGTCTATAAACAATTGTTGAAAAAGTTACTTGTGTCATGCACAAAGTAGATGTCCTAACCGACTCGCCAAGACTATAGTTTGTTAACAAGAAATGTGTGGAGTGGTTGAAAAACTAGTTTTAATGACTCCAACCTAAGTGTATGTAAACTTCCGACTTCAACTGTACATACACACATAAATACTCATACATACATATATATACATATATAGTACCAGTCAAAGTTTGGACACACCTACTCATTCAAGGGTTTTTCTTTATTTTTACTATTTTATACAATGTAGAATAATAGTGAAGACATCAAAACTATGTGTCACGTTCCTGACCTATTTCTGTTAGTTTGTTGTATGTGTTAGTTGGTCAGGATGTGAGTTTGGGTGGGCATTCTATGTTTTCTGTTTCTATGTTGGTTTAAGGGTTGCCTGGTATGGCTCTTAATTAGAGGCAGGTGTTTGGCGTTCCTCTAATTGAGAGTCATATTTAGGTAGGTTGTTTCACAGTGTTCGTTGTGGGTGGTTGTCTCCTGTGTCAGTGTTTGTCGCACCATACGGGACTGTTCGGTTTGTTTTTGTACATCGTCATTTTGTGTAGTCATTTTTTCCTGTTCGTGAGTTCTGCGTTTTATGTAAGTTCGCATGTCCAGGTTTGTCTACTCCGTTTTGTTGTTTTGTTAGTTTATAGTCAAGTTCGTGTTTTTTCGTCTTTCTGTAAATAAATTATGTCATCACAACCCGCTGCGCCTTGGTTCCATCACTACTCCTCCTTTTCGGTTGAAGAGGAGGAGGACTACCGTTACAGAACCACCCACCAAACCCGGATCAAGCAGCGGGTAAACGGACAGCACACGAAACAGGATTTCTGGTCTTGGGAGGAAATCATAGAAGGAAAGGGACCATGGGCTAAAGTTGGAGTAAATCACCGCCCATGGGAACAGCTGGAGGCAGCTCGGAGAGCGGAGGAAACCGGAGAGAGGAACCGGCGTTATGAGGGGACGCGTCTAGCACGGAAGCCCGAAAAGCCCGTGAGTACTACCCAAAAATTTATTGGGGGGGGGGGGGGGGGGGGGGGGGGGCTAAGAGGTAGTGGGCAAGGGCAGGTAGGAGACCTGCGCCCACTTCCCAGGCTAACCGTGGAGAGCGGGAGTACGGGCAGACACCGTGTTACGCAGTAGAGCGCATGGTGTCTCCTGTACGTGTGCATAGCCCAGTGCGGGTTATTCCACCTCCCCGCACTGGTAGGGCTAGATTGAGCATTGAGCCAAGTGCCATGAAGCCGGCTCTACATATCTGGCCACCAGTACGTCTCCTTGGGCCGGCTTACATGGCACCAGCCTTACGCATGGTGTCCCCGGTTCGCCTACATAGCCCGGTGCGGGTTATTCCACCTCCCCGCACTGGTCGGGCGACGGGGAGCATTCAGCCAGGTAAGGTTGGGCAGGCTCGGTGTTCAAGGGAGCCAATACGCCTGCACGGTCCGGTATTTCCGGCGCTACCTCCCCGCCCCAGCCCAGGACCACCAGTGCCTACACCACGCACCAGGTTTCCAGTGCGTTTCCAGAGCCCTGTTCCTCCTCCACGCACTCTCACTATGGTGCGTGTCTCCAGTCCGGTGCCTCCAGTTCCGGCACCACGCACTAAGCCACCTGTCCGTCTCCAGAGCCCTGTACACACTGTTCCTTCTCCCCGTACTCGTCCTGATGTGCGTGCACTCAGCCCGGTGCCACCAGTGCCGGTACCACGCACCAGGCATATAGTACGCTTTGAGAGTGCAGTGTGCCCTGTCCCTGCTCCCCGCATTAGGCTTGAAGTGTGTGTCTCCAGTCCGGTGCCTCCAGTTCCGGCACCACGCACCAGGCCTACAGTGCGTCTCAGCCGGCCAGAGTCTGCCGTCTGCCCAACGGCGCCTGAACTGTCCGTCTGCCAAGCGCCGCATGAACTGCCCGTCTGCCATGAGCCTACAGAGCCTTCCGCCAGACAGGAGCAGCCAAAGCCTTCCGCCAGACAGGATCGGTCTGAGCCATCCGTCTCCGCAGCGCCATCTGAGCCATCCGTCTCCTCAGCGCCATCTGAGCCATCCGTCTCCCCAGCGCCATCTGAGCCATCCATCTCCCCAGCGCCGTCTGAGCCATCCGTCTGTCCCGAGCCATTAGAGCCGCCCGTCTGTCCCGAGCCGTCAGAGCCGTTAGTCAGTCAGGAGCCGCTAGAGCCATTCGTCAGTCAGGATCTGCCAGAGTCGCCAACCAGACAGGATCTGCCAGGGCCACCAACCAGACAGGATCTGCCAGAGCCGCCAACCAGACAGGAACTGCCAGAGCCGTCAGTGAGCCATGAGCGTCCAGAGCCGTCAGCCAGCCATGAGCGTCCAGAGCCGTCAGCCAGCCATGAGCGTCCAGAGCCGTCAGCCAGTCATGAGCTGTCCCTCAGCCCAGAGCGGCTATTTATCCAGAACTGCCCCTCAGTCAAGAGCTGTCTCTCTGTCCGGAGCTGCCTTTCAGTCCGGAGTTGCCCCTCTATCATGAGCTACCTCTCTATCCTGAGCTACCTCTCTATCCTGAGCTATCCCTCTGTCCTGAGCTATCCCTCTGTCCTGAGCTATCCCTCTGTCCTGAGCTATCCCTCTATCCCGGTGCTGCCCCTTGTCTCGATGTTACCCAAAGGATTAAGTGGGTGTAATATGAGGGTGGTCATTTGTAGGGGGAGATGTAAGCTGGGATTGACTATGGTGGGGTGGGGACCTCGCCCTGAGCCTGAGCAACCAGCGTGGTCAGATGCCCACCCAGACCCTCCCCTAGACTTTGTGCTGGTGCGCCCGGAGTTCGCACCTTAAGGGGGGGGTTATGTCACGTTCCTGACCAATTTCTGTTAGTTTGTTGTATGTGTTAGTTGGTCAGGACGTGAGTTTGGGTGGGCATTCTATGTTTTCTGTTTCTATGTTGGTTTAAGGGTTGCCTGGTATGGCTCTTAATTAGAGGCAGGTGTTTGGCGTTCCTCTAATTGAGAGTCATATTTAGGTAGGTTGTTTCACAGTGTTCGTTGTGGGTGGTTGTCTCCTGTGTCAGTGTTTGTCGCACCATACGGGACTGTTCGGTTTGTTTTTGTACATCGTCATTTTGTGTAGTCATTTTTTCCTGTTCGTGAGTTCTGCGTTTTATGTAAGTTCGCATGTCCAGGTTTGTCTACTCCGTTTTGTTGTTTTGTTAGTTTATAGTCAAGTTCATGTTTTTTCGTCTTTCTGTAAATAAATTATGTCATCACAACCCGCTGCGCCTTGGTTCCATCACTACTCCTCCTTTTCGGTTGAAGAGGAGGAGGACTACCGTTACACTATGAAATAACACATATGGAATCATGTAGTAACCAAAAAAAGTGTTAAACACATCAAAATATATTTTACTCTTCAAAGTAGCCAGCCTTTTCCTTGATGACAGATTCGCATACTCTTGGCATTCTCTCAACCAGCTTCATGAGGCAGTCACCTGAAATGCATTTCAATAAACAGGTGTGCCTTGTTAAAAGTTAATTTGTGGAATTTCTTTCATTCTTAATGCGTTTGAGCCAATCAGCTGTGTTGTGACAAGGTAGGGGTGATATACAGAAGATAGCCCTATTTGCTAAAAGACCAAGTCCATATTATGGCAAGAACATCTCAAATAAGCAAAGGGAAACAACAGTCCATCATTACTTTAAGACATGAAGGTCAGTGAATCCGGAAACATTTCAGCAACTTAAAGGAAAAGAGAAATCAGAACCATTCTCAGTCAAAGACAACAGCGAGAACAAAGCCTCTGTATTCTCTCATGTGATTCCAGGTCCTCTAACACCACACAGCCCATTCAAATAAGAAAAGCTTGATGATGAGTTGGTTATCTGAATCAGCTGTGGTAGGGCACAAACCAAAACCTGCACCCAGAAAACACATCCACAAACACAATCCACTATAATACATGCAGGGGGGAAAATACTGGAAAGTCAATACACATTCAGAGTCTCTGGGGACTACTGACCCACCATGTATTGGGCCTTCATCTGTCCTATGTTCCACTGTTCAGTTTATATCTGTCCTATGTCCTACTGTTCAGCAGCCTACATTCTTATCTCCTGTGTGTATTATCTCATGTCTTTTCATGTGTCTTAACTGGGTAAAACTCTTTCCACACTGGGAGCAGTGATGAGGCTTCTCTCCAGTATGTATCCTCTCGTGTCTTCTCAGGTCCCCTAACCAGGCAAAACTCTTTTCACATTGGGAGCAGTGGTAGGGCTTCTCCCCTGTGTGTATTCTCTCATGCTGTTTCAGTTGTCCTTTCAGCTTAAAACTCGTTCCACACTGGGAGCAGTGATGAGGCTTCTCGCCTGTGTGAGTCCTCTCATGTCTTTTCAGGCTCGCTAACAAGCAAAAACTCTTTCCACACTGGGAGCAATGGAAATGCTTCTCTCGCTTCTCCCCTGTGTGTATTCTCTCATGCACTTTCAGGTATTCTTTAAGGTTAAAACTCTTTCCACACTGGGCGCAGTGATGAGTCTTATTTCCTGTGTGTGTCCTCTCATGTCTTTTCAGGCTTGCTAACAAGGAAAACCTCTTTCCACACTGGGAGCATTGGAAAGGTTTATCGCCTGTGTGTGTCCTCTCATGTCTTTTCAGGCACCCTGATGAGGAAAATCTCTTTACACAAAGGGAGCAGGTGTAAGGCTTCTCCCTTGTGTGCAGTATCTTATGCTCTTTCAGCCTTCCTAACTGGGTAAATCTCTTTCCACACTGGGAGCAGTAGTAAGGCTTCTCTCCTGTGTGTATTCTCTCATGTATTTTCAGGCTTCCTAACTCGGTAAAACTGTTTTCACACTGGGAGCAGTGGTAAGGCTTCTCCCTTCTGTGATTTATCTTGTGTATTTTCAAGCTCCCTAACACGGTAAAACTCTTCCCGCAAAGGGAGCAGCGATAAGGCTTCTCCGCTGTGTGCAAAGTCATGTGGCCTTTCAGGTCCCATAACTGGTTAAAACGCTTTCCACAGTGGGAGCAGTGGTACGGCTTTTCTCCTGTATGTATTCTCTCATGCCGCTTTAAGTTTCCTAACTGGTTAAAACCTTTTTCACACTTGGAGCAGTGGTACGGCTTTTCTCCTGTATGTATTCTCTCATGTGTTTTCAGGTCCCCTAACTGGTTAAAACTCTTTCCACAGTGGGAGCAGTGGTGTCGTCTTGCTGGTTCGGAAGTCTCTGGTTCCTCTGAGTCTGGTCTTTCTCCTGCAAAAGACATAGTGTTTATTTAAATAGAGACCTGAATGAAACCTCCACAACTCTCTTGCGAGGAGGTTGAATTCTAATCAGATCCCTGAATATTATTACTTGACCCTACTGGTCATCTATGATCATTTGAACATCTTGGCCATGTAGTGTTATAATCGCCACCCGGCACAGCTAGAAGAGGATTATCCACCCCCCCAAAGCCTGGTTCCTCTCTAGGTTTCTTCCTAGATTCCTGCCTTTTTAGAGAGTTTTTCCTAGCCACCATGTTTCTACATCTGCATTGCTTGCTGTCATGGGTTTAAGGCTGGATTTCTGTATAGCACTTTGTGACATCGGCTGATGTAAAAAGGGCTTTATAAATAAATGTGATTGAATAACCCGAGGCCAGATTACAAAAAAAATTTGAATTTAAAAGAATCTTTGTGTAATTTGAATAAGTATGAGTCATTTTTTTACTTTTCCAAAAGCTTAAGGTTGACTGAAAATGACTTGCATTGCTGCAGGAAGGATGAGAGGAATCGTGACATTGACAAACTATATTTAGTGGAGCCAAATCTTTTAGCCCATTCCAACTCTAGTGGAGCTGTGGCACGAAAGAGCTGTGTAGTAGCCTAGGCCTATGTGGTTATCTGTGGAAGTAATGAGCTGTGTAGTAGGCTAGGCCTATCTGGTAATCTGTGGTAGTAATGAGCTGTGTAGTAGGCTAGGCCTACCTGGTAATCTGTGGTAGTAATGAGCTGTGTAGTAGCCCTATGTGGTTACCTGTGGTAGTAATGAGCTGTGTAGTAGCCCTATGTGGTTACCTGTGGTAGTAATGAGCTGTGTAGTAGCTCTATGTGGTTATCTGTGGTAGTAATGAGCTGTGTAGTAGCCCTATCTGGTTATCTGTGGTAGTAATGAGCTGTGTAGTAGCCCTATGTGGTTATCTGTGGTAGTAATGAGCTGTGTAGTAACCCTATGTGGTTATCTGTGTTAGTAATGAGCTGTGTAGTAGCCCTATCTGGTTATCTGTGGTTGTAATGAGCTGTGTAGTAGCCCTATGTGGTTATCTGTGGTAGTAATGAGCTGTGTAATAGCCTAGGCCTATCTGGTTACCTGTGGTAGTAATGAGCTGTGTAGTAGCCTAGGCCTATCTGGTTAACTGTGGTAGTAATGAGCTGTGTAGTAGCCTAGGCCTATCTGGTTACCTGTGGTAGTAATGAGCTGTGTAGTAGCCTAGGCCTATCTGGTTAACTGTGGTAGTAATGAGCGGTGTAGTAGCCCTATGTGGTTATCTGTGGTAGTAATGAGCGGTGTAGTAGCCCTATGTGGTTATATGTGTTAGCAATGAGCTGTGTAGTAGCCTAGACCTATCTGGTTATCTGTGGTAGTAATGAGCTGTGTAGTAGCCCTATCTGGTTATCTGTGGTAGTAATGAGCTGTGTAGTAGGCTAGGCCTATCTGGTTATCTGTGGTAGTAATGAGCTGTGTAGTAGCCCTATGTGGTTATCTGTGGTAGTAATGAGCTGTGTAGTAGCCCTATGTGGTTATCTGCGGTAGTAATGAGCTGTGTAGTAGCCCTATCTGGTTATCTGTGGTAGTAATGAGCTGTGTAGTAGCCCTATCTGGCTATCTGTGGTAGTAATGAGCTGTGTAGTAGCCCTATCTGGTTATCTGTGGTAGTAATGAGCTGTGTAGTAGACTAGGCCTATGTGGTTATATGTGGTAGTAATGAGCTGTGTAGTAGGCCTATCTGGTTATCTGTGGTAGTAATGAGCTGTGTAGTAGACTAGGCCTATCTGGTTATCTGTGGTAGTAATGAGCTGTGTTGTAGCCCTAAGTGGTTATCTGTGGTAGTAATGAGCTGTGTAGTAGCCCTATCTGGTAATCTGTGGTAGTAATGAGCTGTGTTGTAGCCCTATGTGGTTATCTGTGGTAGTAATGAGCTGTGTAGTAGCCCTATGTGGTTACCTGTGGTAGTATTGAGCTGTGTAGTAGCCCTATCTGGTTATCTGTGGTAGTAATGAGCTGTGTAGTAGCCCTATGTGGTTATCTGTGGTAGTAATGAGCTGTGTAGTAGCCTAGGCATATCTGGTTATCTGTGGTATTAATGAGCTGTGTAGTAGCCCTATGTGGTTATCTGTGGTAGTAATGAGCTGTGTAGTAGCCCTATCTGGTTATCTGTGGTAGTAATGAGCTGTGTAGTAGCCCTATGTGGTTATCTGTGGTAGTAATGAGCTGTGTAGTAGCCTAGGCATATCTGGTTATCTGTGGTATTAATGAGCTGTGTAGTAGCCCTATGTGGTTATCTGTGGTAGTAATGAGCTGTGTAGTAGCCCTATGTGGTTATCTGTGGTAGTAATGAGCTGTGGAGTAGCCCTATGTGGTTACCTGTGGTAGTAATGAGCTGTGTAGTAGCCTAGGCATATCTGGTTATCTGTGGTATTAATGAGCTGTGTAGTAGCCTATGTGGTTATCTGTGGTAGTAATGAGCTGTGTAGTAGCCCTATCTGGTTATCTGTGGTAGTAATGAGCTGTGTAGTAGCCCTATGTGGTTATCTGTGGTAGTAATGAGCAGTGTAGTAGCCCTATGTGGTAATCTGTGGTAGTAATGAGCTGTGTAGTAGCCTTATGTGGTTACCTGTGGTAGTAATGAGCTGTGTAGTAGCCCTATGTGGTTATCTGTGGTAGTAATGAGCTGTGTTGTAGCCCTATGTGGTTATCTGTGGTAGTAATGAGCTGTGTAGTAGCCCTATGTGGTTATCTGTGGTATTAATGAGCTGTGGAGTAGCCCTATGTGGTTACCTGTGGTAGTAATGAGCTGTGTAGTAGCCTAGGCATATCTGGTTATCTGTGGTATTAATGAGCTGTGTAGTAGCCCTATGTGGTTATCTGTGGTAGTAATGAGCTGTGTAGTAGCCCTATGTGGTAATCTGTGGTAGTAATGAGCTGTGTAGTAGCCTTATGTGGTTACCTGTGGTAGTAATGAGCTGTGTAGTAGCCCTATGTGGTTATCTGTGGTAGTAATGAGCTGTTTTGTAGCCCTATGTGGTTATCTGTGGTAGTAATGAGCTGTGTTGTAGCCCTATGTGGTTATCTGTGGTAGTAATGAGCTGTGTTGTAGCCCTATGTGGTTATCTGTGGTAGTAATGAGCTGTGTTGTAGCCCTATGTGGTTATCTGTGGTAGTAATGAGCTGTGTAGTAGCCCTGTGTGGTTATCTGTGGTAGTAATGAGCTGTGTAGTAGCCCTATGTGGTTACCTGTGGTAGTAATGAGCTGTGTAGTAGCCCTATGTGGTTATCTGTGGTAGTAATGAGCTGTGTAGTAGGCCTATCTGGTAATCTGTGGTAGTAATGAGCTGTGTTGTAGCCCTATGTGGTTATCTGTGGTAGTAAGGAGCTGTGTAGTAGCCCTATGTGGTTATCTGTGGTAGTAATGAGCTGTGTAGTAGCCCTATCTGGTTATCTAATAGGCCAACGACGCATCATATATTTCCTCAGCTTTCCTCCGCTGTAGCCTCAGTTTGCTTTTCACTCCTCATTGCATTTTTCCATCTCGGTATTGTTTTCTCACTCTCACTTCTTGTGGTCTAACATACTCGTCATTCCAAATATATATGTGATTGACAATAGCATAGAATCAGACTTTCCAAAATGATTCCCATTTAAAAGCTGCAACATTAGAACTTTCAACACTTCATTAGAATAGTCATAACTTTAATTCGTCTTAATGCTGTTATGATATTTAAATGAGTATTGTTTTTTTTTTTGGTCGTTTGGTTCCAATTGGGGGGGGGGGGGCTTGCATGCATAATTTCTGTCTTTATAATGCTTTGTTATAAAGGTTTGTTCAAATTTCTCATGTGATTTTTATACATTGCTATTGTTCCTTCTCTCTCTCATTATTATTTTAGGCATCCCATGTTTTAGGTTATTCAGAAACAACTAATAACTTTCTGATAAAAGCCTAGAACTCAGTTAAATTCATTCATTGTTTGATCATGAAATAGCGCATCACGAGAAATCTAACCAGCATTAAACTGAGTGTCTTAATAGGCCAAGTCGTATCACCGCCCTCTGGTGGTGAAGGTAGGAAACAACATATCCAACATAAACTCAACACTGGATCAAATGGAGAGAAAATAGAACATGTGGGCAATAAGACACCTGAGTGTCCGCTATAAAAATAGACTTTGGCTATTGGCCCAGATCATCCAATGTTCAAGAGAGAAAATAATAATTTCTGACCGGATATTTTGCACTGTTCTGGTGAGACTCTTCGCTCTGTCTACAGTGCATTCAGAAGTATTCAGACCCCTTGACTTTTTCCACATTTTGTTACATTACAGCCTTGTTCTAAAATGGATTAAATGGATTTTATTCCTCATTAATCTAAAGACAATACCCCACAATGACAAAGCGAAAACAGGTTTGTATACATTTTTGCAAATGTATACTTTTTTTAAAATCAGGAACTGAAATATCACATTTACATAAATATTCAGACCCTTTACTCAGTACTTGATGAAGCAGACTCACTCTACCTGTGATATAAAAGTACTTTTTGTTAAGGTCGGCAGGTAGCCCAGTGGGGCGGGCGGCAGGTAGCCCAGTGGGGCGGCAGGTAGCTTGATTATACATACTGCTGCTATTAACCAGATACACTACCTAACCCTAACCTTATAGACAGGTCAGCAGGTAGCCTAGTGGTTAGAGCATTGGACTAGTAACCGCAAGGTTGCAAGATCAAATCCCCGAGCTGACAAGGTAAAAGCCTGTTGTTCTGCCCCTGAACAAGGCAGTTTACCCACTGTTCCTAGGCCGTCATTGAAAATAAGAATTTGTTATTAACTGACTTGCCTAATTAAATAAAAGGTTAAAAAAAAAAAAGGTACGAAAATGAGCTAAACGATTTCGTATCATTTTGATTATGGAAGATTGAATACCTGTGAGAGTGAAACTGTTTACTTGGAATAATTTGTAGCTGTCGGTTCTATCTGAGCATTAGAGAACACCCGACTCAGTTTACCTCCCAGAAAACACCCGATACCGTAAAGTGTTGTCTATCCACTTAAGAACATTCAGGCAGAAACAGAAGCGTGGGTGGCTTGACCGCGTTTTGCGAATGACGGCACACTTGACCGCAGTCTTTAACACGACACATTAGTTCAATAGTTAAACAACTAGAGTTTGTTCCACTGTTTTTAAAATAGTACTTACTGGTGTTAATCAGATCTCCAGTCTTCCCTTCCTCCTCCAACGTGACAGTAATCTCTCCCTCCTCCTTCATTCCAAAAACTGCATCCTCCTCTTTCACTCTTAAAGCTTCTTCCTCTTCTTTCACTGTAACTTCTTCCTCTTTCACGTCTTTCTCCTCTTCTTTCACTGTAACAGCCTCACCCTCTACCTCTTGTTTCACTGTGACAGCCTCCTCTTCCTTCTCCTCTTTAACGAGAACTTCTGTCTCTGTCCAGCAGACCTCTTCTTTAGCACGGGGGAAGTAGCGGGAGCTCATGGTCGAGGATGTTAGCAAGCTAGATAGCATTAGCCGAGTGTTACTTAGCCAGATAGCTAATAACGTAAATAGTCAATTTAATAGAGTAACTAGTAAATACGCATTAAGTGTGTTTAAAAACCGAGGTTAATATTAATAAAAATGGCATAAAGAGCTTCAACGTTATGGTTTTATGTTAGCTAGAACGCTACCGAGGTGGCTGAAGTGTTGTTGTAGAAAAAACATCCCGTCCACTACATTATACGTCACGCAAGAAGCATCACCTGAAATTACTCACATTGCCATCTGCTGACCGGAGTGGGTTTCACAATTTCTAAAAAAATATTTTACTACATTGCTTATTCTGGCAAACAATGTCATAAAGAAAAAACAATTTCAAAATGTGCACTGTTATGTCTGACTTCTTAGAGCTAATACTTTCCTCTCTGCAGACGTATACCTGAATGTGAATATGTACATTATGTTTAAATACTAGAATAGTAATTGTTAAGACAATTCTCTGTTCTTTTCCCATCTAGATCAGATCACATCACAATGTATTTTTAAAAAGTCACAACACTTTACAGGCGTCGGACAGATCAAATCAAATCACAATGCATTTAATATTTAAATAAACTGTTTATTTACCTTTAGCAAAGTCACAAAACGCTTTACGGAGAAACAATAAGACAGAAAGCAATAGAAATAAACCCAATCAAAATACAGTGAAGACAGAGAAATCAAAAACACAGCGACAGCAGACAGACAGTACATGGACATACTGAACTATACTGTACTTTACTGAACTATACTCTACTGAACTATACTCTACTCTACTCTACTGGACTACACTGTACTGTACTCTAATGTACTGTACTATAGTTTACTTTACTGTACTGAACTATACTCTACTGAACTATACTCTACTCTACTGAACTACACTGTACTGTACTCTAATGTACTGTACTATAGTTTACTGTACTGAACTATACTTTACTGAACTATACTTTACTGCACTGAACTACACTTTACTGTACTCTACTGTACTGTACTATAGTTTACTTTACTGTACTGAACTATACTTTACTGAACTATACTTTACTGCACTGAACTACACTTTACTGTACTCTACTGTACTGTACTATAGTTTACTTTACTGTACTGAACTATACTTTACTGTACTGAACTATACTGTACTGAACTACACTTTACTGTACTGAACTATACTTTACTGCACTGAACTACACTTTACTGTACTGAACTATACTGTACTGAACTACACTTTACTGTACTGAACTATATTGTACTGAACTACACTTTGCTGTCTGAACTATACTTTACTGCACTGAACTATACTTTACTGTACTCTACTGTACTGTACTATAGTTTACTATACTGTACTGAACTATACTTTACTTTACTGAACTATACTTTACTGTACTGAACTATACTTTACTGAACTATACTTTACTGTACTGAACTATACTTTACTGTACTGAACTATACTTTACTGTACTGAACTATACTTTACTGCACTGAACTACACTTTACTGTACTGAACTATACTTTACTGTACTGAACTACACTTTACTGTACTCTACTGAACTATAGTTTACTATACTGTACTGAACTATATTGTACTGAACTATACTTTGTTGTACTGAACTTTACTATACTTAACCACACTTTACTATACTGAACTATACTGAACTATACTGAACTATACTGTACTGAACTATACTGTACTGAACTATACTGAACTATACTTTACTGAACTATACTTTATTGTACTGAACTATACTTTATTGTGCTGAACTTTACTATACTGAACTATACTTTACCGAACTATACTTTACTGAACTATACTGAACTATACTGAACTATACTTTATTGTACTGAACTATACTTTATTGTACTGAACTTTACTTTATTGTGCTGAACTTTACTATACTGAACTATACTTTACCGAACTATACTTTACTGAACTATACTGAACTATACTGAACTATACTTTATTGTACTGAACTATACTTTATTGTACTGAACTATACTTTATTGTGCTGAACTTTACTATACTGAACTATACTTTACCGAACTATACTTTACTGAACTATACTGAACTATACTGAACTATACTTTATTGTACTGAACTTTACTATACTGAACTATACTGAACTATACTTTACTGAACTATACTTTTTTGTACTGAACTATACTTTATTGTACTGAACTTTACTATACTGAACTATACTGAACTATACTTTATTGTACTGAACTATACTTTATTGTGCTGAACTTTACTATACTGAACTATACTTTACTGAACTATACTTTACTGAACTATACTTTACTGAACTATACTGAACTATACTGAACTATACTTTACTGTACTGAACTATACTTTATTGTACTGAACTATACTTTACTGTACTGAACTATACTTTATTGTACTGAACTATACTTTACTGTACTGAACTATACTTTATTGTACTGCACTATACTTTACTGAACTGAACTATACTCTACTGTACTGAACTATACTTTATTGTACTGAACTATACTTTATTGTACTGAACTTTACTATACTGAACTATACTTTACTATACTGAACTATACTTTATTGTACTGCACTATACTTTACTGTACTGAACTATACTTTACTGTACTGAACTATACTTTACTGTACTGAACTATACTTTATTGTACTGAACTATACTTTATTGTACCGAACTATACTTTACTCTACTATACTGAGCTATACTTTACTGTACTGAACTCTAATTTAAAGTAGAAGCAGGTGGTTTGGTTGTTTAGCTATCTGTAACATCTAGTACTATACTGTACTGAACTCTAATTTAAAGTAGAAGCAGGTGGTTTGGTTGTTTAGCTATCTGTAACATCTAGTACTATACTGTACTGAACTCCACTTTAGAGTAGAAGCAGGTGGTCTGGTTGCTTAACTATCTGTAACATCTAGTACTATACTGTACTGAACTCTACTTTAGAGTAGAAGCAGGTGGTCTGGTTTTTTAACTATCTGTAACATCTAGCAACCCAAAGATAGCATGTATGAATCTCATCACGGACAACATTAGCATTTTAACTAATTAGCAACTTTGCAACTACTTAGCATGCTAGCTAACCCTTTCCTCTAACCCTTTAACCTTAACCCCTAAACCTAACCTTAACCCCTAAACCTAACCCCTAGCCTAGCTAATGTTAGCCACAACAAATAGAAATTCGTAACATATCATACGAAATGGATAGACATCCACAAATTAATACCATACGATTGGTAACATATCATACGAAATGGAGTGTCTCGGATTTACACGTAATTTCAATGAAAATTACATTGAACCAAAGTGGAATAGACGTTGAATTGACGTCTGTGCCCAGTGGGTTGCTAGTTATAGATATCTTTGATAGTCTAGTGTCAGGCTACCTCAGCAAGCCAGCTAGCTACTAGCAAAGTAAATATGACATTAAACGGGACAACCAGCCATATCCGAGAGAAGTGCGTTTAAAACACAGCGGCAAATATACACAGGAAGCGCTGTAGCCATTTCCTGCAGTCAATTACCAAAAGCGCCCTCTTTGGCCTCACGATTTCATTGTAATTATGAAATTGGCCTCATGATTTCATTGTAATTATGAAATTGGTCTCATCTTTGGCTTCACGATTTCATTGTAATTATGAAATTGGCCTCATCTTTGGCCTCATGATTTCATTGTAATTATGAAATTGGCCTCATCTTTGGCCTCACGATTTCATTGTAATTATGAAATTGGCCTCATCTTTGGCCTCATGATTTCATTGTAATTATGAAATTGGCCTCATCTTTGGCCTCACGATTTCATTGTAATTATGAAATTGGCCTCATCTTTGGCCTCATGATTTCATTACAATTTCATTGTAAATAAAGGCTCATTCAAACATCCCGACAAAAAAATCTGGTGTTTCTATGTCAAACAGTTTTGTTATATTTCTTCTGTGACGTATATAAAGTGTAACAAACAAACCCAAAACGTGTCTTCTTTTGTTGTTGTTGCCCATAAACCATGTATGTAAGATGTATACTTTTGTATACTTTTCTTTAAAAGTATATTTGTATGAGACGACCAAGAATCACTCTGTGTGACCCTGATTTAGCCCCCTTTGCAGTAAAAGGTTAAGAGCTTCAATGTTACGGCTTTGTTGGTTACCAAGGTAACTGACTAGCTGTTGTTGAAGAAGCGTCCCGTCCACTAGATTATACGTCACACTGGCCACACCATTTACTACCGACTGAAGTTGGTAATGCACTGAACTAGGAAACTCAAACATTTCTGACTTGCTGATTAGTTGAACGCAAGTTTCCTAGTTTCCCGACTAGCACGTAAACGTGGTAAAAATCTTATTTTTTTTCTTCAGACAAAACTTTTTTTTTTCATGTATTTTTATTTAAAAAACTATATGGATACGTACAAAAGAGAATCATGTGTTGATCAGAACAGATCGGAAATCAATCAAACAGATCATCAATCAATATGCAGTTGGATCTATACTGCTCCTGCTCCCTGATGTAACAATACAATGTATATAATGAACAGACTAGGTCTATACTGCTACTACATGATATAACAATACAATGAATATAATGAACAGACTAGGTCTATACTGCTCCTGCTCCCTGATGTAACAATACAATGTATATAATGAACAGACTAGGTCTATACTGCTCCTACATGGTGTAACAATACATCATGTAGATGTATATAATGAACAGACAAGGTCTATACTGCTCCTACATGTTTGCCACAGATTGCGTGCAAGGATTCGACATCATCACAGCCAGCTACATCATTCCATACATCAGAGGACTGACTAAACATCTCACCAATTGCTCTACCAGGTAGAATGGAAAGCTTGTCAAAAACCTGAAAGAAACAGTTGGCAAGCGCCTGACTGTTTCTGAGCAGAAGCCATAGCAGACGGGACACCAATGTAAAGTATGGGCTGTATATTGTGATTAAACAGTGAAATAAGACCTGTACATGTGAAGTTGTTTGTTATTTCTTTATTTTTAACTACTAAGTACATTCAAAACTATTTTAAATACATCCAAATAATTCTAAAATGTATTATACTGTCTTTCAAATTCTTAATATGATATGTAGTTGAGGAATGCCAATACATTCCAAATGGTATTTTCAAATACATTCCAATATTCAAATGGTTGTTTTTTCATATCTAGGTAATGTAAATACTGGTTTTGAAATGAATGAAGCCCTGCTCCTATGGCGTCTTCTACCGTGTGTGTCTCTCATTTTCTTTCAGGCCCCTTAACAGAAGAAAACCCTTTCTAAACTGGGAGCAAAGGTGAGGCTACTCTCATGTGTGTGTCCTCTCGTGTGTTTTTAGGTGCACTAACTGAACAAAACCCTTTCCACACTGGGAACAAAGGTGAGGCTTCTCTCCCGAGTGTGTCATTTTATGCGTTTTTAAGTTCCCTAAACTGGGTAAAACTTTTTCCGTATTTGAGAGCATTGGAAAGGCTCTTCTCTCTTGTGTGTGTCATCTCATGTGTTTTCAGGCTCACTACCCAGTTAAACCCCTTTCCACACAGAGCACTGGAATGGTTGTTCTCGTGTGTATTCTCTTATGCTCTTTTAGATGCCATGAGTGAATAAATCCCTTTCCACACTGAGAGCATTGGAAAGGCCTCTCTACTAAGTGTGTTCTCTCATGTGATTTCAGGTATCCTGATGATAAAAATATATTTTCACACTGGGAGCATTGATACGGCTTCTCTCCAGTGTGTGCTCTTTCATGCACTTTTAGATGCCTTGACTGTCCAAAACCCTTTCCACACTGAGAGCAGTGATGAGGCTTCTCCCCTGTATGTGTCCTTTCATGATAGTTCAGCTTCCCTCTCTGGGTAAAACTCTTACCACACTGGGAGCATTGGAATGGCTTCTCTCCTGTGTGTATTCTTTCATGCTCTTTCAGATGCGATGACTGGCTAAATCTCTTTCCACACTGAGAGCATTGGAAAGGCCTCTCTACTAAGTGTGTTCTCTCATGTGATTTCAGGTCCCCTGATGAGAAAAATTTCTTTTCACACTGGGAGCATTGATACGGTTTCTCTCCAGTGTGTGTTCTTTCATGCACTTTTAGAGAACCTGACTGTCCAAAACCCTTTCCACACTGAGAGCATTGGTAAGACTTCTCTCCTGTGTGTATTCTTTCGTGTTGTTTCAGGTGCCCTAACCGGATAAATCTCTTTCCACACTGGGAACACTGGTGGGGTCTTGCTGGTTTGGATGTCACTGGGTCTGATTCCCCTGTAGGACTCTTCCTAGTGTCAGAGTGAGAGTCTGGCCTCTCTCCTGTCAAAGACAAAAACATAGTATTTTGTTAAAACAGAGACCTGAATGAAACCTACACATGATAAAAAAAATGTCTTCTTATGGAGGTTTAATCAAGTCTAGAACCCTCATTATAAAAGGGGTAGTTTGGATCCTGAATGCTGATTGGTTGATACCCATTTGCAATAACCCACTGGTAATACCTGTTAACAGTTCCATTTGAATGATCCCAAAATATCCACTGTCCCACAGCCCAGCACGAATCTCCACTGTCCCACAGCCCAGCCAGGCCATTTATAAACTAATCTCCACTGTCCCACAGCCCAGCCAGGCCATTTATAAACTAATCTCCACTGTCCCACAGCCCAGCCAGGCAATTTATAAACTAATCTCCACTGTCCCACAGCCCTGCCAGGCCAGTACAGAGGGACATCATTAACCCATGGCTACTAGCCTAACATTTGGTTTCGAACAGAGGGACATCATTGACCCATGGCTACTAGCCTAACATTATTATCAACACACTATAAAGGACTGTTTCAACCCTGTGGATTATCATCAACACACTATAAAGGACTGTTTCAACCCTGTGGATTATTAAGGACTGTTTCAACCCTGTGGATTATTATCAACACACTATAAAGGACTGTTTCAACCCTGTGGATTATTATCAACACACTATAAAGGACTGTTTCAACCCTGTGGATTATTAAGGACTCTTTTAACCCTGTGGATTATTATCAACACACTATAAAGGACTGTTTCAACCCTGTGGATTATTATCAACACACTATAAAGGACTGTTTCAACCCTGTGGATTATTAAGGACTGTTTCAACCCTGTGGATTATTATCAACACACTATTAAGGACTGTTTCAACCCTGTGGATTATTAAGGACTGTTTCAACCCTGTGGATTATTATCAACACACTATTAAGGACTGTTTCAACCCTGTGGATTATTAAGGACTGTTTCAACCCTGTGGATTATTATCAACACACTATAAAGGACTGTTTCAACCCTGTGGATTATTAAGGACTGTTTCAACCCTGTGGATTATTATCAACACACTATTAAGGACTGTTTCAACCCTGTGGATTATTAAGGACTGTTTCAACCCTGTGGATTATTATCAACACACTATAAAGGACTGTTTCAACCCTGTGGATTATTAAGGACTGTTTCAACCCTGTGGATTATTAAGGACTGTTTTAACCCTGTGGATTATTATCAACACACTATAAAGGACTGTTTCAACCCTGTGGATTATTAAGGACTGTTTTAACCCTGTGGATTATTATCAACACACTATAAAGGACTGTTTCAACCCTGTGGATTATTAAGGACTGTTTCAACCCTGTGGATTATAAAGGACTGTTTCAACCCTGTGGATTATTATCAACACACTATAAAGGACTGTTTCAACCCTGTGGATTATTAAGGACTGTTTTAACCCTGTGGATTATTATCAACACACTATAAAGGACTGTTTCAACCCTGTGGATTATTATCAACAACACACTATTAACTTCTTGGGATAGGGGGCAGCATTGGGAAGTTTGGATGAAAAGTGGGCCCAGAGTAAACTGCCTGTTTCTCATGCCCAGAAGCTAGATTATGCATATAATTAGTAGATTTGGATAGAAAACACTCTAAAGTTTCCAGAACTGTTAAAATAATATCTGTGAGTATAACATAACTCATATGGCAGGCAAAAACCTGAGAAAAATCCAACCAGGAAGTGGGAAATCTGAGGTTCGTAGTTTTTTTTAAAGTGATTACCTAACCAATATCCTATGTCTATGGGGTCAGATTGCACTTCCTACGGTTTCCACTAGATGTCATCAGTCTTTAGAAAGTTGTTTCAGGCTTCTATTGTGAAAGGGGAGAGAATAAGACCACTCAAAGCAGGTGGCTAAAGCCTTTAGCTCCGTTCCCTTTCCTTTCTAATGACAACGGAATTGTCCGGTTGGAATATTATTGAAGATTTATGATAAAAACATCCTAAAGATTGATTATATACATCGTTTGACATGTTTCTACGAACTGTAATGGAACTTTTTTGACTTCTCGTCTGGACTTTGTGCTCGCGCTTTGTGCATTTGGATTACTGGACTACACGCGCAAACAAAAAGGAGGTATTTGGACAAAGATGAACTTTATTAAACAAAACTAACATTTATTGTCTAACATGGAAACCTGGGCGTGCCATCAGATGAAGATGATCAAAGGTAAGTGATTAATTTGAACTATATTTCTTACTTTTGTGACACCTCTCCTTGGTTGGAAAATGGTTGTATGGTTTTCTGTGGCTAGGCGCTGACCTAACATAATCACATGGTGTGCTTTCGCCGTAAAGCGTTTTTGAAATCGGACACTGTGGCTGGATTTATAACAAGTGTATCTTTAAAATGGTGTAAAATACATGTATGTTTGAGGAATTTTAATTATGGGATTTCTGTTGTTTTGAAATTGGCGCCCTGCAGTTTCACTGGCTGTTGAAGAGGTGGGACGCTACCGTCTCACGTACCCTAGAGAGGTTAAACATAAAATAAGTAAATAAGTAATTTTAAGTGTTAGTCCAAAACTTGTTTTTACGTCGAAGACACAAAGCACATCAGTAACATCTCCCCGTTGTTGAAAGGGTTCGACACATGCTGTTTAAATGGACCAATTTCTTATTTATACGTTCACAGATTTTCAACATTTTGACTATCGCCGATGTCATATTTTGTGTAAAGTAAAAAAATAAGGTGAAATATTTTGGGTAGATGTTCCTAAAACTGATAGTAACAACAATAAACAAAAATATTAACGCAACATGTAAAGTGTTGGATGTTTCATGAGCTGAAAAAAAAGATTGCAGAATTTTTTACATCCCTGTTAGTCAACATTTATTCTTTGCCAAGATAATCCATCCACCTCACAGGTGTGGCATATCAAGAAGCTGATTGAACAGCTTGATTATTACACAGGTGCACCTTGTGCTGGGGATAATAAAAGGCCACTCTAAAATGTGCAGTTGTGTCACACAACAATGCCACAGATGTCTCAGAGGGAGCAGGCAATTGGCATGCTGACTGCAGGAATGTCCACCAGAGCTGTTGCCATGGAATTGAATGTACAACACCAGTCAAAAGTCTTTATTCTTTATTTTTACTATTTTCTGCATTGTAGAATAGTGAAGACATCAAAACTATGAAATAACACATTAAATCATGTAGTAACCACAAGTGTTAAAACCTCTTTGGGCTTTATCGAACAAAAGGACAATTTGTAATGTAACTAGGACCTTTTGGAGTGTCAACAGAAGAAGATCTTCAAAGGTAAGGCATATATTATATCGCCATTTCTGACTATCGTGTCGCACCTGCCTGGTTGAAATCTGGGTTTCATGTTTTTATATGCGGGGCGCTGTCCTCAGATAATCGCATGGTTTGCTTTCGCCGTAAAGCCTTTTTGTAAGCTGACACCGGGGCTGGATTAACAAGAAGTTAAGCTTTATTTTGATGTATTACACTTGTATTTATATGACTGTTAAATATTTATATTTCTGTTGTTTGAATTCCATGTGTTTTTTAATAGTGTTGATGTGTTCACTATTATTCTACAATAGAAAATAGTAAAAAAAAAAAGAAAAACCCTTGAATGAGTAGGTGTTCTAAAACTTTTGACCGGTTGTGTAGAATAATAGTGAAGACATCAACAACATCAATACATACAAATTTGTGTCTTGAGTTTTGTTTGCCTGTTCTACAGTCTGGTAAAGATAGGGGGTTGGCTGGGACAGGCAATGTAACATCCATAACGTTTTAAGGAAAGGTTTTTGTAAAACAAGCACCTTACATCGGATCATCTTGAAACTTTCTCTCCAAAGCTAACTTTCATCAAGGTTTTATATGGTCTATTGGTTTCTCTCTTTTCATTGGAAGAATCCTTTTTCAGTGTTATGATATTCATAACATCCATATCCACCAGTCCATATTCCTGTCAACTAACAGAACTCTGCTGGTTGTCCTGGTAACAGATACCAGTCCATCTTCCTGTCAACTAACAGAACTCTGCTGGTTGTCCTGGTAACAGATACCAGTCTATCTTCATGTCAACTAACAGAACTCTGCTGGTTGTCCTGGTAACAGATACCAGTGGGCAGATCTATTTTATTTGTTCAAACTAAACTACAACACTTACTTTGATGAGTCAAATCTGATCCTTTCTTCTCTTCTCCTCCTCTCACAGTTCCACTCAGCCCCGTTGTTCTCCTGCAGTCCACCAGCAGCACAGACAACCTCTTCATACCCAGCAGTAAGGTGCTACCGGGAAAGGCACGACACGGGGACTCCAGGAGGGAGAAAGGGCTAGCGTTGTCCTGGTAACCATAAAGAGGGGACACAGATACATATCATTATGGATACTGATGTAACTGTTGTCATAAAGTGTCTTTACAGAAACCCAGCCCAGACCCAGATAGAGCAAGCGGTATGCTAGACCAGACCAAGCTGTACCATCTGGTGTTCTGATCTGGAGAGACTCTTCTCTGACTCGTCAGCATCAGGATGTTGTTGAGGCTCCCCAGAGGATCCACAATAGTCATGTCTCTCTCCTGTGTGAACAATCATAGGGTCTTACAAGAGGCATTAATATCTCTAAACAGGGCCTAAACATTAACGAGAAGATTAACGAGAAGTGTATCTTTAAAATGGTGGATAATACTTGTATGTTTGAGGAATTTTAATAATGAGATTTCTGTTGTTTGAATTTGGCGCCCTGCAATTTCACTGGCTGTTGGCGAGGTGGGACGCTAGCGTCCAGAACGATCCCAGAGAGGTTTAAGGACTGTTTCAACCCTGTGGATTATTATCAACACACTATAAAGGACTGTTTCAACCCTGTGGATTATTAAGGACTGTTTTAACCCTGTGGATTATAATCAACACACTATAAAGGACTGTTTCAACCCTGTGGATTATTAAGGACTGTTTCAACCCTGTGGATTATTAAGGACTGTTTTAACCCTGTGGATTATTATCAACACACTATAAAGGACTGTTTCAACCCTGTGGATTATTAAGGACTGTTTCAACGCTGTGGATTATTATCAACACACTATAAAGGACTGTTTCAACCCTGTGGATTATTAAGGACTGTTTCAACGCTGTGGATTATTATCAACACACTATAAAGGACTGTTTCAACCCTGTGGATTATTAAGGACTGTTTTAACCCTGTGGATTATTAAGGACTGTTTCAACCCTGTGGATTATTAAGGACTGTTTCAACCCTGTGGATTATTATCAACACACTATAAAAGGACTGTTTCAACTCTGTGGATTATTATCAACACACTATAAAGGACTGTTTCAACCCTGTGGATTATTAAGGACTGTTTCAACTCTGTGGATTATTAAGGACTGTTTCAACCCTGTGGATTATTAAGGACTGTTTCAACCCTGTGGATTATTAAGGACTGTTTCAACCCTGTGGATTATTATCAACACACTATAAAGGACTGTTTCAACGCTGTGGATTATTATCAACACCACATAAAGGACTGTTTCAACCCTGTGGATTATTAAGGACTGTTTTAACCCTGTGGATTATTATCAACACACTATAAAGGACTGTTTCAACCCTGTGGATTATTATCAACACACTATAAAGGACTGTTTCAACCCTGTGGATTATTATCAACACACTATAAAGGACTGTTTCAACTCTGTGGATTATTATCAACACATTATAAAGGACTGTTTTAACCCTGTGGATTATTATCAACACACTATAAAGGACTGTTTCAACCCTGTGGATTATTATCAACACACTATAAAGGACTGTTTCAACTCTGTGGATTATTATCAACACATTATAAAGGACTGTTTCAACCCTGTGGATTATTATCAACACACTATAAAGGACTGTTTCAACCCTGTGGATTATTATCAACACACTATAAAGGACTGTTTCAACCCTGTGGATTATTAAGGACTGTTTCAACTCTGTGGATTATTATCAACACACTATAAAGGACTGTTTCAACCCTGTGGATTATTATCAACACACTATAAAGGACTGTTTCAACCCTGTGGATTATTATCAACACACTATAAAGGACTGTTTCAACCCTGTGGATTATTATCAACACACTATAAAGGACTGTTTCAACTCTGTGGATTATTATCAACACATTATAAAGGACTGTTTCAACCCTGTGGATTATTATCAACACACTATAAAGGACTATTTCAACCCTGTGGATTATTAAGGACTGTTTCAACTCTGTGGATTATTATCAACACACTATAAAGGACTGTTTCAACTCTGTGGATTATTAAGGACTGTTTCAACTCTGTGGATTATTATCAACACACTATAAAGGACTGTTTCAACTAGAGGTCGACAAATTATGATTTTTCAACGCCGATACCGATACCGATTATTGGAGGACCAAAAAAGCCGATACCGATTAATCAGCCGATTTTTTAAAATGTATTTGTAATAATGACAATTACAACAATACTGAATTAACACTTATTTTAACTTAATATAATACATCAATAAAATCAATTTAGCCTCAAATAAATAATGAAACATGTTCAATTTGGTTTAAATAATGCAAAAACAAAGTGTTGGAGAAGTAAATAAATGGCAATATGTGCCATTTAAAAAAGCTAACGTGTGAGTTCCTTGCTCAGAACATGAGAACGTATGAAAGCTGGTGGTTCCTTTTAACATGAGTCTTCAATATTCCAAGGTAAGATGTTTTAGGTTGTAGTTAATATAGTATTTATAGGGCTATTTCTCTCTATACCATTTGTATTTCATATACCTTTGACTATTGAATGTTCTTATAGGCACTATAGTATTGCCAGTGTAACAGTATAGCTTCCGTCCCTCTCCTCGCCACTACCTGAGCTCGAACCAGGAACACATCGACAACAGCCATCCTCGAAGCAGCGTTACCCATGCAGAGCAAGGGGAACAACTTCTCCAAGTCTCAGAGCGAGTGACGTTTGAAACGCTATTAGCGCGCACCCAGCTAACTAGCTAGCCATTTCACATCGGTTACACCAGCCATTAGGCTGATAGGCTTGAAGTCATAAACAGAGCTGCTTTACAGGGTGCCGATTTGCCAATTTTGTATTATTTATTTTATACCTTTATTTAACTAGGCAAGTCAGTTAAGAACACATTCTTATTTTCAATGACGGCCTAGGAACGGTTGGTTAACTGCCTTGTTCATTGGCAGAACGACAGATTTTCACCTTGTCAGCTCGGGGGATCCAATCTTGCAACATTACAGTTAACTAGTCCAACGCAATAACGACCTGCCTCTCTCTCGTTGCACCCCACAAGGAGACTACCTGTTACGCGAATGCAGTAAGCCGAGGTAAGGTGCTAGCTAGCATTAAACTTATCTTATAAAAAACAATCAATCATAATCACTAGTTAACTACACATGGTTGATGATATTACTATATATTATCTAGCGTGTCCTGCGTTGCATATAATCTGACTGAGCATACAAGTATCTGACTGAGCGGTGGTAGGCAGAAGCAGGCCGTAAACATTCATTCAAACAGCACTTTCATGCGTTTTGCCAGCAGCTCTTCGTTGTGCGTCAAGCATTGCGCTGTTTATGACTTCAAGCCTATCAACTCCCGAGATGAGGCTGGTGTAACCGAAATGAAATGGCAACGGAAGCTATACTGTTACACTGGCAAAACTAAAGTGCCTTTAAGAACATTCAATAGTCAAAGGTTAATGAAATACAAATCGTATAGAGGGAAATAGTCCTATAATTCCTATAATAACTACAACCTAAAACATCTTACCTTGGAATATTGAAGACACATGTTAATAGAGATTATATCATAGAAATCATGGAGATGTCAATCGGATCGGCCTGTCTTACCTTATAGGCCTAACTCAAATACTACGGACCTAATAAACGCCATAGAGATGTCAATCGGATCGGCCTGTCTTACCTTATAGGCCTAACTCAAATACTACGGACCTAATAAACGCCATAGAGATGTCAATCGGATCGGCCTGTCTTACCTTATAGGCCTAACTCAAATACTACTGACCTAATAAACGCCAGAGATGTCAATCGGATCGGCCTGTCTTACCTTATTGGCCTAACTCAAATACTACTGACCTAATAAACGCCATAGAGATGTCAATCGGATCGGCCCGTCTTACCTTATAGGCCTAACTCAAATACTACGGACCTAAGGCCTTTTCTCCAATCTGGGCGTTTCCTTCTCTCCCTATAGCGATGCTGTTTTTCAATGTTACCGTTTTGTTGATGGCCCTCAGTCTTTGTAGCTTTAACAATTCCTACAATACAGAATAAATTATTCAAGTGTAGAACGTCAATAGAATGCCCCTTAAAAAACACGTTTTTTTTTAACAACTGCAGAGTTTGTGGTCCTGTTTTTAAGACAATACTCACTGGTGTTAATCAGATCTCCTGTCTCCTCCTCTTCACCCTTCTTCTCCTCCTCCTCTTCATCCTCCTCCCCCTCTTTCACCGTGACAGTCATATCTTCCTTTTCTTCCTCCTCTTTCACTCTAAAAACATCCTCTTCCTCCTTCACTAACACAGCTTCTTCCTCCCCTTTCCCTGTGACAGAAATCTCCCCCTCCTCTTCCTCCTTCACTAACACAGCTTCTTCCTCCCCTTTCCCTGTGACAGTCATCTCCGGATCCTCCTCTTCCTCTTTCACGATAATGTTCAGCCCCAGAGCTTCTTTTTCCGACCAGCAGACCTCTTCTTTAATAGGGGTTGAGTAGCTTATTGAGCTCATAGTGGTGGATGTTAGTTGGCTAGCTAGTTAATTAGCGACTAGCGTCGTGCTAGGCTATCTTAACAAGTTAGCTGACTAACAACATATATATGACATTTAATAACTAGTAAGCAGACAGACTGTGTGCTTAAAACCCCGTGGTTGATAAACACAAAATTGTGAAAAAAGCTCCGACGTTTTGGTTTGTATGTTTGCTAGCAAGCTAACTGTTCACGAGTCCGTCTTGCTGTTGAAAAAGCTTCCCGCTCCGTCGACTAGATTATACGTCACGCAAGAAAAATTACTTGAAAGACTCACATCGCCATCTGCTGACTGGAGTGGTTAACGCAATTTTGGAAAATATTCATTACACCGTGTTTATTCTGCCAAACAATATGTCATAACAAAATAACCAGATATTTGTTTCCTTACTTCTTACCGCTTTTGAGAGGCCTTTTGCCTCTTACCAGGCCGTCATTATAAACAACAATTTGTTCTTATTTGACCTGCCTTGTACATCTTTTTTTTTTTTTTTAATTGAAGTAACAGCTAATACTCTCTCCTCTACGCAGATTCTGTCCGTTCAACCAGGGTTATAAAGTGCATAGCAATATTTTTGCCGCAACACAATTCTCAAAACTGATCAAAACAAGACAGGCTGGAAGAAAAAAATCGGCTGGATAATAATGGTTGAAATGATTAGGCTTCTTCTAGCTATCCTAGTTTAGCCTGGTCGGGATAATCCTACATCCTCATCGCTCAAGCCGAAACATAGCATTAGTAATTCTCTTCTAATTTCCCATCTATTATGTTCAGTTGGTCCTCGATTCCGTGGACAGCGGCAATATGGAACGCTGTGGTTTGTTCGTGTCTGCTTCCTGGTCACATGACCACCATGCATGGAGAGAGAGCGAGCGCAGATCAATATATTTCCTGCTGGATGAAGCCTCAGGCATCTTCTTAAATAAAAAAAATATATATATGTTTTTACTCTATAACCCAATGCAATTACTTCCTGTCCTTAGCCTTAGGGTTCCACAAAAACAGGAAGTTACCTTTCACAGTATACAAGTGAGTGAAGTGGAAGCCGCTCCTACTCCTCAGAATAATCAGTTATAACTTCTACTGACACGCCACTGCTCAGACTGGTAGTTTGTGTATCAACAGAGGCCTCGGACTTGATTAGGTGTACATCTGTCTGAAGCTACTGCAGTGACTACTTCCTGTGATCAGGTGTTCATCTGTCTGGAGCTACTGAAGTGACTACTTCCTGTGATCAGGTGTTCATCTGTCTGAAGCTACTACTTCCTGTGATCAGGTGTTCATCTGTCTGGAGCTACTGCAGTGACTACTTCCTGTGATCAGGTGTTCATCTGTCTGGAGCTACTGCAGTGACTACTTCCTGTGGACACAGCTACTGTATAAAGGGCTGCTGGGAGGTTTCCTAGCGATCACCAGAGTTTCTGTCTGCTGTGTTAGATGGGTGGACACGAAGGCCATGATACAGTCTCAACAGAATCGACTGAGAAACAGGTAAGGCTGAGAACTCCATTGACAGCTGTCAGTTTTATATTATTATCACATTTATATTTCGACATTATTTTTCTACATGTCTTTACCGTCATATTGTCAATATGTCTCATATCAAATGGAAGTGTTTTTTTTATGTTTAAGGTAACTGGAAGTGTTAGAAAAATCAGCCAATGGCCAGAAATGTCAAACTACACAAACAATCTAGGATGCCAGAAAAGAGAACAATCAAATATGATCACTTGTCTTAAAGGGATAGTTTTTCACTTGTCTTAAAGGGATAGTTTTATGGTTTTATCCAAACCAAGTTTTACTAAACTGGTTGTTTAGCAACATCTCTAATCTCCTTGCTCAAAGCTTTATTTACTAAGCTGGTTGCTTAGCAACATCTCTAATCTCCTGGCTCAAAGCTTTATTTACTAAACTGGTTGCTTAGCAACATCTCTAATCTCCCGGCTCAAAGCTTTATTTACTAAGCTGGTTGCTTAGTAACATCTCTAATCTCCTGGCTCTTTGTTGCAATATAGTGGAGATGGATGTAACCAGTTAGAGACGCATTTACAATGAGGAAGGAGCGAGAAGGCCAGACCTCTTGTCCCATACTTTAAAACATTCAATTAACCTTCTTCACACCCACATGGTTAAATCAAAGCTTTATTGTGATTGGTCAGGCTGTCTCATTGTTACGAGAATTTTGTTCTCACTGTTCATAAACGAATTCAGGATGAGGATGTAAGAAGTACTCCCTGCCCTCCCTCAAGATTAGGGAGGATGTGAGAAGTACTCCCTGCCCTCCCTCAAGATTAGGGAGGATGTGAGAAGTACTCCCTGCCCTCCCTCAAGATTAGGGAGGATGTGAGAAGTACTCCCTGCCCTCCCTCATGATTAGGGAGGATGTGAGAAGTACTCCCTGCCCTCCCTCAAGGTTAGGGAGGATGTGAGAAGTACTCCCTGCCCTCCCTCAAGATTAGGTCGGATGTGAGAAGTACTCCCGTCCTCCCTCAAGATTAGGGAGGATGTGAGAAGTACTCCCTGCCCTTCCTCAAGATTAGGGAGGATGTGAGAAGTACTCCCGCCCTCCCTCAAGATTAGGGATGATGTGAGAAGTACTCCCTGCCCTCCCTCAAGATTAGGGAGGATGTGAGAAGTACTCCCTGCCCTCCCTCAAGATTAGGGAGGATGTGAGAAGTACTCCCTGCCCTCTCCCAAATCTCTGAGGGCCCTAGCAAGGCCGGCACCAAATTTTGCACAGACAGTCTGTTTAAGATACTAAAAAGATATATTGTACAGATATATTGTTTTACCCTAATTCTGTCTAAAACTACACACATCATTAATTCTGCTTTTACTGACTAAAACTACACACATCATTAATAATAATAATCTTATTATTCTAATCAATTTCAAACAATTATAAGGTTTCAGGGTGGAATATTCTAATCATTACTTTACACATATAAATTCCAATAACACTCATACACAGGGCTATATCAAAGGCTGTCTCATTGACAGGTAAAATATGAACTGCAGTTTACAGACAAGAGAAGGAAAGAAGAGGAGAACATCTATTCTGATGGCAGCCAAGTTGGATAGTGGACAAGGTTGATCATGGTGATGGTGAGTTGGATGGTGGACAAGGTTGATCATGGTGATGGTGAGTTGGATGGTGGACAAGGTTGATCATGGTGATGGTGAGTTGGATGGTAGACAGGGTTGATCATGGTGATGGTGAGTTGGATGGTGGACAGGGTTGACCATGGTGATGGTGAGTTGGATGGTAGACAGGGTTGACCATGGTGATGGTGAGTTGGATGGTAGACAGGGTTGACCATGGTGATGGTGAGTTGGATGGTAGACAGGGTTGACCATGGTGATGGTGAGTTGGATGGTAGACAGGGTTGACCATGGTGATGGTGAGTTGGATGGTAGACAGGGTTGACCATGGTGAGTTGGATGGTAGACAGGGTTGGTGATGGTGAGTTGGATGGTAGACAGGGTTGGTGATGGTGAGTTGGATGGTAGACAGGGTTGACCATGGTGATGGTGAGTTGGATGGTAGACAGGGTTGGTGATGGTGAGTTGGATGGTAGACAGGGTTGATCATGGTGAGTTGGATGGTAGACAGGGTTGATCATGGTGAGTTGGATGGTAGACAGGGTTGACCATGGTGAGTTGGATGGTAGACAGGGTTGACCATGGTGATGGTGAGTTGGATGGTAGACAGGGTTGACCATGGTGATGGTGAGTTGGATGGTAGACAGGGTTGACCATGGTGATGGTGAGTTGGATGGTAGACAGGGTTGACCATGGTGATGGTGAGTTGGATGGTAGACAGGGTTGACCATGGTGATGGTGAGTTGGATGGTAGACAGGGTTGACCATGGTGATGGTGAGTTGGATGGTAGACAGGGTTGACCATGGTGATGGTGAGTTGGATGGTAGACAGGGTTGACCATGGTGATGGTGAGTTGGATGGTAGACAGGGTTGACCATGGTGATGGTGAGTTGGATGGTAGACAGGGTTGACCATGGTGATGGTGAGTTGGATGGTAGACAGGGTTGACCATGGTGATGGTGAGTTGGATGGTAGACAGGGTTGACCATGGTGATGGTGAGTTGGATGGTAGACAGGGTTGACCATGGTGAGTTGGATGGTAGACAGGGTTGGTGATGGTGAGTTGGATGGTAGACAGGGTTGACCATGGTGATGGTGAGTTGGATGGTAGACAGGGTTGACCATGGTGATGGTGAGTTGGATGGTAGACAGGGTTGATCATGGTGAGTTGGATGGTAGACAGGGTTGATCATGGTGAGTTGGATGGTAGACAGGGTTGATCATGGTGAGTTGGATGGTAGACAGGGTTGACCATGGTGATGGTGAGTTGGATGGTGGACAGGGTTGATCATGGTGAGTTGGATGGTAGACAGGGTTGACCATGGTGATGGTGAGTTGGATGGTGGACAGGGTTGATCATGGTGATGGTGAGTTGGATGGTAGACAGGGTTGACCATGGTGATGGTGAGTTGGATGGTGGACAGGGTTGATCATGGTGAGTTGGATGGTGGACAGGGTTGATCATGGTGAGTTGGATGGTAGACAGGGTTGATCATGGTGAGTTGGATGGTAGACAGGGTTGACCATGGTGAGTTGGATGGTGGACAGGGTTGATCATGGTGAGTTGGATGATGGACAGGGTTGATCATGGTGAGTTGGATGGTAGACAGGGTTGACCATGGTGATGGTGAGTTGGATGGTAGACAGGGTTGATCATGGTGATGGTGAGTTGGATGGTGGACAGGGTTGACCATGGTGATGGTGAGTTGGATGGTAGACAGGGTTGGTCATGGTGATGGTGAGTTGGATGGTAGACAGGGTTGACCATGGTGATGGTGAGTTGGATGGTGGACAGGGTTGATCATGGTGATGGTGAGTTGGATGGTGGACAGGGTTGATCATGGTGATGGTGAGTTGGATGGTAGACAGGGTTGACCATGGTGTTGATGAGTTGGATGGTAGACAGGGTTGACCATGGTGAGTTGGATGGTAGACAGGGTTGACCATGGTGAGTTGGATGGTAGACAGGGTTGACCATGGTGATGGTGAGTTGGATGGTAGACAGGGTTGACCATGGTGATGGTGAGTTGGATGGTAGACAGGGTTGACCATGGTGAGTTGGATGGTAGACAGGGTTGACCATGGTGATGGTGAGTTGGATGGTAGACAGGGTTGACCATGGTGAGTTGGATGGTAGACAGGGTTGACCATGGTGATGGTGAGTTGGATGGTAGACAGGGTTGACCATGGTGATGGTGAGTTGGATGGTAGACAGGGTTGACCATGGTGATGGTGAGTTGGATGGTAGACAGGGTTGACCATGGTGATGGTGAGTTGGATGGTAGACAGGGTTGACCATGGTGATGGTGAGTTGGATGGTAGACAGGGTTGACCATGGTGAGTTGGATGGTAGACAGGGTTGACCATGGTGAGTTGGATGGTAGACAGGGTTGACCATGGTGATGGTGAGTTGGATGGTAGACAGGGTTGACCATGGTGATGGTGAGTTGGATGGTAGACAGGGTTGGTGATGGTGAGTTGGATGGTAGACAGGGTTGACCATGGTGATGGTGAGTTGGATGGTAGACAGGGTTGGTGATGGTGAGTTGGATGGTAGACAGGGTTGACCATGGTGATGGTGAGTTGGATGGTAGACAGGGTTGGTGATGGTGAGTTGGATGGTAGACAGGGTTGATCATGGTGAGTTGGATGGTAGACAGGGTTGATCATGGTGAGTTGGATGGTAGACAGGGTTGACCATGGTGATGGTGAGTTGGATGGTAGACAGGGTTGACCATGGTGATGGTGAGTTGGATGGTAGACAGGGTTGACCATGGTGATGGTGAGTTGGATGGTAGACAGGGTTGACCATGGTGATGGTGAGTTGGATGGTAGACAGGGTTGACCATGGTGATGGTGAGTTGGATGGTAGACAGGGTTGACCATGGTGATGGTGAGTTGGATGGTAGACAGGGTTGACCATGGTGATGGTGAGTTGGATGGTAGACAGGGTTGACCATGGTGAGTTGGATGGTAGACAGGGTTGACCATGGTGATGGTGAGTTGGATGGTAGACAGGGTTGACCATGGTGAGTTGGATGGTAGACAGGGTTGACCATGGTGAGTTGGATGGTAGACAGGGTTGACCATGGTGATGGTGAGTTGGATGGTAGACAGGGTTGACCATGGTGAGTTGGATGGTAGACAGGGTTGACCATGGTGATGGTGAGTTGGATGGTGGACAGGGTTGATCATGGTGAGTTGGATGGTGGACAGGGTTGATCATGGTGAGTTGGATGGTAGACAGGGTTGATCATGGTGAGTTGGATGGTAGACAGGGTTGACCATGGTGAGTTGGATGGTGGACAGGGTTGATCATGGTGAGTTGGATGGTGGACAGGGTTGATCATGGTGAGTTGGATGGTAGAAAGGGTTGACCATGGTGATGGTGAGTTGGATGGTAGACAGGGTTGATCATGGTGATGGTGAGTTGGATGGTGGACAGGGTTGACCATGGTGATGGTGAGTTGGATGGTAGACAGGGTTGGTCATGGTGATGGTGAGTTGGATGGTAGACAGGGTTGACCATGGTGATGGTGAGTTGGATGGTGGACAGGGTTGATCATGGTGATGGTGAGTTGGATGGTGGACAGGGTTGATCATGGTGATGGTGAGTTGGATGGTAGACAGGGTTGACCATGGTGATGGTGAGTTGGATGGTAGACAGGGTTGACCATGGTGAGTTGGATGGTAGACAGGGTTGACCATGGTGAGTTGGATGGTAGACAGGGTTGACCATGGTGATGGTGAGTTGGATGGTAGACAGGGTTGACCATGGTGATGGTGAGTTGGATGGTAGACAGGGTTGACCATGGTGAGTTGGATGGTAGACAGGGTTGACCATGGTGATGGTGAGTTGGATGGTAGACAGGGTTGACCATGGTGATGGTGAGTTGGATGGTAGACAGGGTTGACCATGGTGATGGTGAGTTGGATGGTAGACAGGGTTGACCATGGTGATGGTGAGTTGGATGGTAGACAGGGTTGACCATGGTGATGGTGAGTTGGATGGTAGACAGGGTTGACCATGGTGATGGTGAGTTGGATGGTAGACAGGGTTGACCATGGTGATGGTGAGTTGGATGGTAGACAGGGTTGACCATGGTGATGGTGAGTTGGATGGTAGACAGGGTTGACCATGGTGATGGTGAGTTGGATGGTAGACAGGGTTGACCATGGTGATGGTGAGTTGGATGAGCGAATGGTGAGTTGGATGGTAGACAGGGTTGACCATGGTGAGTTGGATGGTAGACAGGGTTGACCATGGTGATGGTGAGTTGGATGGTAGACAGGGTTGACCATGGTGATTGTGAGTTGGATGGTAGACAGGGTTGACCATGGTGATGGTGAGTTGGATGGTAGACAGGGTT
The DNA here is from genome assembly GCF_029448725.1 of Salvelinus fontinalis. NCBI lineage: Eukaryota > Metazoa > Chordata > Actinopteri > Salmoniformes > Salmonidae > Salvelinus > Salvelinus fontinalis. Next base: position 1,235,774 of record NC_074704.1, read on the forward strand.
GATCATGGTGAGTTGGATGGTAGACAGGGTTGATCATGGTGAGTTGGATGGTAGACAGGGTTGATCATGGTGAGTTGGATGGTAGACAGGGTTGACCATGGTGATGGTGAGTTGGATGGTAGACAGGGTTGACCATGGTGATGGTGAGTTGGATGGTAGACAGGGTTGACCATGGTGATGGTGAGTTGGATGGTAGACAGGGTTGACCATGGTGATGGTGAGTTGGATGGTAGACAGGGTTGACCATGGTGATGGTGAGTTGGATGGTAGACAGGGTTGACCATGGTGATGGTGAGTTGGATGGTAGACAGGGTTGACCATGGTGATGGTGAGTTGGATGGTAGACAGGGTTGACCATGGTGATGGTGAGTTGGATGGTAGACAGGGTTGACCATGGTGATGGTGAGTTGGATGGTAGACAGGGTTGATCATGGTGATGGTGAGTTGGATGGTAGACAGGGTTGATCATGGTGAGTTGGATGGTAGACAGGGTTGATCATGGTGAGTTGGATGGTAGACAGGGTTGATCATGGTGAGTTGGATGGTAGACAGGGTTGATCATGGTGAGTTGGATGGTAGACAGGGTTGACCATGGTGATGGTGAGTTGGATGGTAGACAGGGTTGACCATGGTGATGGTGAGTTGGATGGTAGACAGGGTTGACCATGGTGAGTTGGATGGTAGACAGGGTTGACCATGGTGAGTTGGATGGTAGACAGGGTTGACCATGGTGATGGTGAGTTGGATGGTAGACAGGGTTGACCATGGTGATGGTGAGTTGGATGGTAGACAGGGTTGACCATGGTGATGGTGAGTTGGATGGTAGACAGGGTTGACCATGGTGAGTTGGATGGTAGACAGGGTTGACCATGGTGATGGTGAGTTGGATGGTAGACAGGGTTGGTGATGGTGAGTTGGATGGTAGACAGGGTTGACCATGGTGATGGTGAGTTGGATGGTAGACAGGGTTGGTGATGGTGAGTTGGATGGTAGACAGGGTTGATCATGGTGAGTTGGATGGTAGACAGGGTTGACCATGGTGATGGTGAGTTGGATGGTAGACAGGGTTGACCATGGTGATGGTGAGTTGGATGGTAGACAGGGTTGACCATGGTGAGTTGGATGGTAGACAGGGTTGACCATGGTGATGGTGAGTTGGATGGTAGACAGGGTTGACCATGGTGAGTTGGATGGTAGACAGGGTTGACCATGGTGATGGTGAGTTGGATGGTAGACAGGGTTGACCATGGTGAGTTGGATGGTAGACAGGGTTGACCATGGTGAGTTGGATGGTAGACAGGGTTGACCATGGTGATGGTGAGTTGGATGGTAGACAGGGTTGACCATGGTGATGGTGAGTTGGATGGTAGACAGGGTTGACCATGGTGATGGTGAGTTGGATGGTAGACAGGGTTGACCATGGTGATGGTGAGTTGGATGGTAGACAGGGTTGACCATGGTGATGGTGAGTTGGATGGTAGACAGGGTTGACCATGGTGAGTTGGATGGTAGACAGGGTTGACCATGGTGAGTTGGATGGTAGACAGGGTTGACCATGGTGAGTTGGATGGTAGACAGGGTTGACCATGGTGATGGTGAGTTGGATGGTAGACAGGGTTGACCATGGTGATGGTGAGTTGGATGGTAGACAGGGTTGACCATGGTGATGGTGAGTTGGATGGTAGACAGGGTTGACCATGGTGATGGTGAGTTGGATGGTAGACAGGGTTGACCATGGTGATGGTGAGTTGGATGGTGGACAGGGTTGACCATGGTGAGTTGGATGGTGGACAGGGTTGATCATGGTGAGTTGGATGGTAGACAGGGTTGACCATGGTGATGGTGAGTTGGATGGTAGACAGGGTTGATCATGGTGATGGTGAGTTGGATGGTGGACAGGGTTGACCATGGTGATGGTGAGTTGGATGGTGGACAGGGTTGACCATGGTGAGTTGGATGGTGGACAGGGTTGATCATGGTGAGTTGGATGGTAGACAGGGTTGACCATGGTGATGGTGAGTTGGATGGTAGACAGGGTTGATCATGGTGATGGTGAGTTGGATGGTGGACAGGGTTGACCATGGTGATGGTGAGTTGGATGGTAGACAGGGTTGACCATGGTGATGGTGAGTTGGATGGTAGACAGGGTTGACCATGGTGATGGTGAGTTGGATGGTGGACAGGGTTGATCATGGTGATGGTGAGTTGGATGGTGGACAGGGTTGATCATGGTGATGGTGAGTTGGATGGTAGACAGGATTGACCATGGTGATGGTGAGTTGGATGGTAGACAGGGTTGACCATGGTGAGTTGGATGGTAGACAGGGTTGACCATGGTGAGTTGGATGGTAGACAGGGTTGACCATGGTGAGTTGGATGGTAGACAGGGTTGACCATGGTGATGGTGAGTTGGATGGTAGACAGGGTTGACCATGGTGAGTTGGATGGTAGACAGGGTTGACCATGGTGAGTTGGATGGTAGACAGGGTTGACCATGGTGAGTTGGATGGTAGACAGGGTTGACCATGGTGATGGTGAGTTGGATGGTAGACAGGGTTGACCATGGTGATGGTGAGTTGGATGGTAGACAGGGTTGACCATGGTGATGGTGAGTTGGATGGTAGACAGGGTTGACCATGGTGATGGTGAGTTGGATGGTAGACAGGGTTGACCATGGTGAGTTGGATGGTAGACAGGGTTGACCATGGTGATGGTGAGTTGGATGGTAGACAGGGTTGGTGATGGTGAGTTGGATGGTAGACAGGGTTGACCATGGTGATGGTGAGTTGGATGGTAGACAGGGTTGGTGATGGTGAGTTGGATGGTAGACAGGGTTGATCATGGTGAGTTGGATGGTAGACAGGGTTGATCATGGTGAGTTGGATGGTAGACAGGGTTGACCATGGTGATGGTGAGTTGGATGGTAGACAGGGTTGACCATGGTGATGGTGAGTTGGATGGTAGACAGGGTTGACCATGGTGATGGTGAGTTGGATGGTAGACAGGGTTGACCATGGTGATGGTGAGTTGGATGGTGGACAGGGTTGACCATGGTGAGTTGGATGGTAGACAGGGTTGAACATGGTGAGTTGGATGGTAGACAGGGTTGATCATGGTGATGGTGAGTTGGATGGTAGACAGGGTTGATCATGGTGAGTTGGATGGTGGACAGGGTTGAACATTTTAAAACGGACCCCTGCCTTATCCCTAAGGACAGACTTGCCTGAAACTTGCAGAGAGAGGGGGAGGAGCTACCTCCCTGCTTTCTCTGAGCTGACCAATCCACTGTTAACTTGTCATGGATCATTTTAATGACCGGTATACGACCACACCATTCTGTTTTTGGGGTACGCCCACACCATTCAAACACAGACTATTTCACTCATATTGTAATGAATAGAAACATGGAATTAAAATGGACAGTTAAAGTTCCCTTGTTCCACCAATCATGGCCACATTAAGAAAGCTCACCCTGCACGGCTTCTCTCCGATAGTCTACCATTAACTGGAAAGGTTACCCACCAGTGTGGTGTTTTCTCTTGTGGGCAGACAGGGTTCCTGACTGACTGAACCTCTTCCCACACTGATCACAGTCAAAAGGCTTCTCTCCAGTGTGTGTTCTCTTGTGTCCAGCCAGGTTTCCTGACTGAGCGAACCTCTTCCCACACTGATCACAGCCAAAAGGCTTCTCTCCAGTGTGTGTTCGGAGGTGCACTTTTAAATCCCCTGAAGAAGTACAACGCAGCCCACAGTCTGAGCAGTGGTAAGGCTTTTCGCCAGTGTGTATTCGCTGGTGTAAAATCAACTGCCCAGACTGATTGAATCTTTTCCCACAGTCAGAGCAGTGGAATGGTTTCTCTCCTGTGTGTGTTCTCCGGTGTATTTTTAGTCCACCTGAAGAGGCTAAGCTCATTCCGCAGTCAGAGCAGTGGTAAGGTTTCTCTCCCGTGTGTGTTCTCTGGTGTGATTTTAACCTGCCTGACTCAGTAAAGCTTTTCCCACAGTCGGCACAATGGTAAGGCTTCTCTCCTGTGTGTGTTCTCTGGTGTACTTTTAAATGGTCTGACTTGCCAAAGCTTCTCCCACAGTCGGTACAATGGTAAGGCCTCTCTCCCGTGTGGGTTCGAAGGTGTGAAGCCAGACTTCCTGATGTAACATAACTTTTGCCACATACATCACAGTTATAAGGCTTCTCTCCTGTGTGTACTCTCTGATGTACCTTCAGGTGACTTGAATTTATAAAGCCTATTCCACAGTCTGAGCAGCGGTATGGTTTCTCTCCAGAGTGTATTCTCATGTGTACAGTCAAGTGTGCTGACTGAGCGAATCTCTTCCCACACTGATCACAGCTAAAAGGCTTCTCGCCTGTGTGTGTTCGCTGGTGCACTATCAGTCCGTCTGATCTAGCAAAACTCTTACTACAGCTGAAACAGTAGTAAGGTTTCTCACCTGTGTGTGTTCGCTGGTGCAGCTCTAAATCCCTTGATGTTGAAAAGTTACTTCCACAATCTGAACAGTGATGAAGCTTCTGGCCCAGGTGTCTGCGCTGGTGTGTTCTCAGGTTGCTTGCCTGAGTAAAACTCTTCCCGCAGTCCGAACAGTGGTAAGGCTTCTCTCCAGTGTGTGTTCTACGGTGTTGTATCAGGGAGTTCAAGCTAGTAAATCTCGTCCCACATTGATCACAGCTGTAAGGTTTCTCTCCTGTGTGTATGCGCTGGTGCCGTATCAGATTTCTTGAATCAGCAAAACTCTTCCCACAGTCAGAGCAGTGGTAAGGCTTCTCTCCGGTGTGTGTTCTCTGGTGCACCTTATTACCCTGTGAAGATGAAAAGCTCTTCTCACAGACAAAGCAGTGGTAAGGCTTCTCTTGTGTGTGTGTCTGCTGATGAATTTTCAGGTTGCCTAATTGAACAAAACTCTTCCCACAGTCTGTGCAGAGAAATGGTTTTGCTCCTGTGTGTATTTGTTGGTGAATTGTCAGGGATCCCGACTTAGTAAATCTCCTCCCACATTGATCACAGCTAAAAGGTTTCTCTCCTGTGTGGGTCAGCTGGTGTTTTGTTAGGTTTCCTAGTTGCAAATTACTTATCCTGCAGTCTGAAGAGCTATAAGTTCTCTCCCCAGTATGAATTCTCTGGTGTGTTTCAAGTTTTGCTGAAGAGGTGAAACTCTTTCCACAGTCAGAGCAGCGGTGAGGTTTCTTCCCTGCAATTCTCTGCTGGTGTTTGAGGTGTTCTGATCTGGAGACACTGTTCGCTGCCTGGTCAGCATCATGTTGGTTAGCCTCCCCAGACATGCCTCTTCTACTGAGAGAGCGGCGGTTACGGCCGTGCCCTGTGAAACAAAGACAGACAGTTAAGGGTTCCTTCTTCATATCGAAGACAGACCAAGGCCCAGCTTTTCAAACTCTTATGATCAGATTTTAGAATTTCGGATCGGTTAAAAATCGCCAATGTAACCAATGGGGTAGGAGTGCTTCTAATTGATTCTACGTTTTAAGAAGGTTAGTGATCGTATTGAATGGTAATTAAGAACATCAAGGGAGTGTCCCAAAATAAATGTATGTATAAGAATATAAACCCACTCAGCTCCGGTGTTTTCCTGCAGTCCACCAGCAACACAGACAACCTCTTCATACCCAGCAGTAAGGCGCTACCGGGAGAGGCACGACACGGGGATTCCGGGAGGGTGAAGGGGGAGGAGGGTTGGAGGGAGAGGGAGGAGTGGGGTGGGATAGGCATTTCCTGTAAATCCCAAAAAAGAGGGTATTGAAGTTGTCATGTTACACTAAAGGGTAAAACACGATGATGATCTGATCTTAGATCTGATTGATCTTCGCTCAGTCTAGATTATATTGGTTGCGGCGCCAAAGTATTTATACAATAACACATTTATTGCATATATTCTTTCCTAATATAAGTGCTTTTATAATAATACTTGATTAGTACAAACACTTATTACTGATACATGGCTTTTTAATTTAACTAAAAAAGGTACACATTTTCTGCTGACGTTCTGTTTTTATATGTCCAATGGTTAACTCCATGTTGACCCAGCTCTGTACACTCCCATGGATTCTGCTTTTACACGTCCAATGGTTAACTCCATGTTGACCCAGCTCAGTACACTCCCATGGATTCTGCTTTTACATGTCCAATGGTTAACTCCATGTTGACCCAGCTCAGTACACTCCCATGGATTCTGCTTTTACATGTCCAATGGTTAACTCTATGTTGACCCAGCTCTGTTCATTCACCAGAGCTCAGCCTTTATTCTGCGTATACAGTTCTATTAAAACTTCTTATGGCTGCAATCCCGTTAACGGGATCGATATGACAACAGCCAGTGAAAGTGCAGGGTGCCAAATTTAAACAGATTCAAACATACATGTGTCTTATACCATTTTAAAGGTAATCTTGTTGTTAATCCCACCAAGGTGTCCGATTTCAAATAGGCTTTTCAGCGAAATCACCACAAACGATTATGTTAGGTCACCGCAAATCACAGACAAACACAGTCATTTTTCCAGCCAAAGACAGGAGTCACAAAAAGCAGAAATAGAGATAAAATTAATCACTAACCTTTGATGATCATCAGATGACACTCATAGGACTTCATGTTACAATACATATATGTTTTGTTCGATTAAGTTCATATTTATAACCAAAAACCTCCGTTTACATTGGCGCCATGTTCAGAAATGCCTCCAAAATATCCGGAGAAATTGCAGAGAGCCACGTCAAATAACATAAATACTCAAACTTTGATGAAAGATACATGTTTTACATAGAATTAAAGATACACTTGTTCTTAATGCAACCGCTGTGTCAGATTTCAAAAAGCTTTACGGCAAAACACAATATTCAATAATCTGAGAACAGGGTTCAACCACAAAAGGAAGCCATACAGTTACCCGCCAAATTGTGGAGTCAACAAAAGTCATAAAAAGCATTATATATCTTCACTTACCTTTGCTGATCTTCGTCGGAATGCACTCCCAGGACTCCCACAAGAAATGTTCGTTTTGTTCTGTAATGTCCATCATTTGTCCAAATAGCTATTTTTGTTAGCGTGTTTGGTAAAAAAATCCAACGCCAGGAAGCGCGTTCACTAAAAGCTGACGAAATGTCCAAAAGTTCCGTAACAGTCAGTAGAAACATGTCAAACGATGTTTTGAATCAATCTTTAGAATGTTTTTAACATAAATCTTGAATAACGTCCCAACCGGAGTATTACATTGACATCAGATGAGCGATGGAACATAGCTCCCTCTCATATGAACGCGCATGGTTAGAGCATGGTCAGGTCATGGCAGACCTGACTAATTCCCCTCTCATTCAGCCCCCCTTCACAGTAGAGGCATTAGACAAGGTTCTGCAGACTGTTGACATCTAGTGGAAGCCGTAGGAAGTGCAAACTCATCCATATCTCGCTGTGAATTCAATAGGATCTTGGTTGAAAAATCGACCAGCCTCAGAATTCCCACTTCCTGTTTGGATTTTTTCTCAGGTCTTTGCCTGCCACATGAGTTCTGTTATACTCACAGACATCATTCAAACAGTTTTAGAAACGTCAGAGTGTTTTATATCCAATATGAATAATAATATGCATATATTAGCAACTGAATCTGAGGAGCAGGCAGTTTACTATGGGCACCTCTGTGCACCTTTCATCCAACTCAATACTGCCCCTGCAGCCATAAGAAGTTAATTAACCCTATGTTGATTCTGCTCACTACTTCTGGGAGAACAGTCTAGATACTGGAAAATCCCTATATTACTGGAAATTCTCCAACACTGTTACCCTAGGTCAGGGATGCCAGAGACCAATTCTAATATGCTTTACCCAGACCACGTGCTGTTCCCCTAGTTCAGGGATGCCAGAGACCAATTATAATATGCTTTACCCAGACCATGTGCTGTTCCCCTAGTTCAGGGATGCCAGAGACCAATTATAATATGCTTTACCCAGACCATGTGCTGTTCCCCTAGTTCAGGGATGCCAGAGACCAATTATAATATGCTTTACCCAGACCATGTGCTGTTCCCCTAGTTCAGGGATGCCAGAGACCAATTGTAATATGCTACAGTAGGCGTCTGCAACAAGTACCAAAATAAAATAGATTTTAAGCAAATGTCTGGTTCCAACATCTTGAGCAATCTGTTATAAAAACCCATTTGTCAGTCATGAATATAAGGAATCCATAATGTGTTTGTTTACATTGATAATCATGCGTAAAATTAATCATCATTTTTATAAATACATCACGACTAGTCATTTGATTATAAACCAATGTACTGGCATTATGAAAATTCAGAACCATCAAGGGTGTACCTACTTCCTCAGACATCATGAACTAGGTTGACTTCAAGTTAACCTTTGTTTGGTGGCCGGTACATTCTGTTCTTTCCGAAAGAATAAGACAAAGTACGGCAGCCTTTACATTGTGGGCGCAAAGGAAGGCTACAAGTGACCAGCTAAACTACACAAATCATTTCCCAAAAGTCAAGGACCGTTAAAACAGGTAAAAGCAGGAAGTAGACTACAAAGACCCGTTATATAATTTAAAAAATTAACTCACCTGATTCATTGTAGAAACTTTTGTTTGTTTATGGTCGATTGCAGAGTTCAGGAGAAGTTAACAAGATGATAATTTTTTATGTCTAGTCTACTGAGCTTGTAGATTAGGGAGGTAGAGGACCGAGACGTTACATTTCAACACGTTACTCTCTGCCTAACACTATGCCCAGACTGGACTTGCGTGCAAATTGATTTTGTCCCCACGCACTAAAAGCGATCACGACATGCAGGTTAAAATATCAAAACAAACTCTGAACCAATTATAATAAGTTGTGCGACAGGTCGAAAAGTATTAAACATTTATGGCAATTTAAATTAGCTAGCTTGCAGTTGCTAGCTAATTTGTCCCGGGATATACATTTTGAGCTGTTATTTTACATGAAATGCACAAGGTCCTCTACTCTGACAATTAATCCACACATAAAACGGTCAACCGAATAGTTTCTAGTCATCTCTCCTCCTTCCAGGCTTTTTCTTCCCGACCTCAGTTCATCTTTCTTTGCAGGTGCTTCTACACCTGCATTCTAGCTGTTTGGGGTTTTAGGCTGGGTTTCTGTACAGCACTTCGAGATATTATCTGATGTACGAAGGGCTATATAAAATAAAATTGATTGATTGATCTTTCAATCACCCACGTGGGTATAACCAATGAGGAGATGGGAGAGGCAGGACTTGCACCGGCATTCAGCGTCACAAATAGAACTGACTTCTATTTTATCGCTTGGCAACGCTGACGTGCGAGCAGTGTGGGTGCAATAATTGAATAACATGCATGTTGTACATTTATTTTGCAACGCTCGCAACAGTGTGGTCAGCATGTAAAGTCACAAGAGAAAATGGAGAATAGAGACGGACTCCACTTTCACTGCCGTTCGACTGAAAAATAGGACTTCGGCCATCATACAGTCCAGCCATATAGTCCAGCCATAGGCTTCTGCTTAGCCCATTTTCAAAAGGTAACGTCCGATAGCACTTTAACATTCCTCCTTTGTTCCATCACGTTGTCTAGTATTCTACTCCGCACGGAGCGTCAAGTAAAGAGGAGCTATGATTCAGAGCTGTTGTCTTGCGGCCCTGAAAGAGTCCTGCACCCCCCTGATAAAGATACCTTACAGACCCGTAAGTTCACTCCCACAGCAACAGGAATTTTGTGTTGTTCTATAACAGAGTGTTGGGGGGGGGCTTTGATAGGATAAAATAGAGTGCTGTGGGGGGGGCTTTGATAGGATATAACAGAGTGCTGTGTGGGGGGGGGGGGGGGTTGATAGGATATAAAAGAGTGTTGGGGGGGGGGCTTTGATAGGATATAACAGAGTGCTGGGGGGGGGGTTGATAGGATATAAGAGTGTTGTGGGGGGGGGGGGGGCTTTGATAGGATATAACAGAGTGCTGGGGGGGGGGGTTGATAGGATATAACAGAGTGTTGTGGGGGGGGGGGGGGGCTTTGATAGGATATAAAAGAGTGCTGTGGGGGGGGGGCTTTGATAGGATATAACAGAGTGTTGGGGGGGGGGGCTTTGATAGGATATAAAAGAGTGCTGTGGGGGGGGGGGCTTTGATAGGATATAACAGAGTGTTGTGGGGGGGGGGGCTTTGATAGGATATAACAGAGTGCTGGGGGGGGGGTTGATAGGATATAACAGAGTGTTGTGGGGGGGGCTTTGATAGGATACAACAGAGTGCTGTGGGGGGGGGGGGGGGGGGGCTTTGATAGGATATAACAGAGTGTTGTGGGGGGGGGCTTTAATAGGATATAACAGAGTGTTGTGGGGGGGGGGGGCTTTGATAGGATATAACAGAGTGCTGGGGGGGGGGGGTTGATAGGATAAAACAGTGTTGTGGGGGGGGGGGCTTTGATAGGATATAACAGAGTGTTGTGGGGGGGGGGCTTTGATAGGATATAACAGAGTGTTGTGGGGGGGGGGGGGGCTTTGATAGGATATAACAGAGTGCTGGGGGGGGGGTTGATAGGATATAACAGAGTGTTGTGGGGGGGGCTTTGATAGGATACAACAGAGTGTTGTGGGGGGGGGGGGGCTTTGATAGGATATAACAGAGTGCTGTGGGGGGGGCTTTGATAGGATATAACAGAGTGTTGTGGGGGGGACTTTGATTGGATACAACAGAGTGCTGTGGGGGGGGGGGGGGGCTTTGATTGCCAGGCTTGTTAGCTGGCTAGGTCAGCTAGCAGGCTAACATAGCTAACTTTAGCTGGCTGGCTATCTGGCTTAGATAACTACATACCAGTAACATTGGTTTACTTTAATGTAGCTGTAAGCTAGGTGTTGATAGCTGCTGGCTGTCTCATGCAGTCACATGATGTTATCAGACTGGCAGGGCTAACATTAGCAGGCTAGTTGGCTAGCTAGCAACCTTGCAAGCTGATTTGTAAAAATAAATTCACAATTTTCTTGTAAATTGGCTGAAAATGTTATTGAAACCAGTGTAATAAATGATATTTTTGATTAATAGCATTAGACTGTTGGAACCTGCTATAACTACTGCTTGCATAAGTTATACACAAACACATTCTGTACTCAGCAGATACTAACCACACACGCACACCCAGAAACAGATGGCTGACTTAAACGTTACATGACACTGCAAAAACAGGAAACGCTCTGACCACAGGCACTAACTGCTAGTTTCAGCAATCACATTCTCGTGACTCCCAAACACACCGACATGTCGCTGCATGATCACACACACACACCTCTTTCAATGGGTTGTGCATCAAGGACAAAGAACACTGCCAAGAACCAATGGAGCATCAACACCAGGTCAGGACCTCCCTCAACCCACATCGACCAGTCAGGAGATCAGAACTACTAGACTCAACCTACGTCACATTAATGTACAAAATCTAATGCACGCTCTGTTTAGGGATACTCTTCTGCTAGTTCCCTCTGAGCTAAACGAAAGAGTCCGTGAACGCTTGACAAGATATCTTTAACCACAAATAAACTGCCTTTACTATATCTAAATCCACCCTGTCCAGCGTCTTGACTTGGTCTCATTCTCATGTAAATGATCATCAACACCAGTAGGCATGAGTGCAAAGGATTTGGTTTGAAGTTATTTCTGTTGGAGTTTACATTATAGGGAAAAGGCTAGCTTGCCGGGTCCTCCATATTACGTAAAAACGCTGCAACCCAGTTTTCCAGCATTACTTCGGCATCATGATCGGATTGATGTAATAACTAGAAAAATAGACACGAGTGAGGGGCAACTTGGCATTGGGACTTTTGATGCATATTACTAATGAAAACCCACATGGTTACGTTTATGCTACCTACCCTTTTAACCCCCCACTTGTCACAGACCATGTGCTGTGCACGAGGTCGGGGATTTCCAAGACCAATTATAATATGTTACAGCAGATCAGATTTCATATTGGGGAAAACGAATTGATTGGAGTAAACTAACAGACAACAATACTACTACTTACAGATCTCTCTCTCACACATGCACGGTACCTGTAGTTAAATAATTATACATATATCGCTACTTTCCTCTTTCTTCCAGTGCTGGATTTTCACCCACAGCGGCCAATCCACCATTCATTCTGATCTGAACTCCAACACTCCGATGTCCACAGATATCTGTGACCAACAGATGCATATCCGTATTCCCAGTCATGTAAAACCTAAAGATTAGGGCCTAATGAATTTATTTAAAAATTGACACATTACTTCAAATGACCTGTAACTCGGTAAAATCTATTAAATTGTTATTTTTTTGTTCTGTATACTTGGTTTTGTACACCAGCTTCAAAACACATTATTGTTGGTTATTGAAAATATATTTCACAGTGGTTTAGATGGTACAATGATTCTCTACACTATGCGTGCTTCTTTTGTCACAAACTGAAATTAAGGAAACTATTATATTTTTTGCAACAAGGAAATGGCGGAGCGATTTATGCATATGGCCACTAACTTTCAGCGTGCGACTTCACAGTGAAATGGTTGCTTACAAACCTTCCCAACGAGTTTAAAAATAATAAATACATTATTTTCACGTACAAAAACAGCACAAAGGTCAATATCATTTCGCTACACCCGCAATAATAGTGTATGTTACCCATAGCATTTGTTTTGACCGTTAAACGGGTGTGGTGTAAAAGCAGGAAGTTGGCTACAAAGACCCCTCGTCTTAAATGTTTAACTGTATATAAACTCACCTGATTCATTGTAGATTCTTCCGTTACTGTCGATTGCAGAGTTCAGGCGAAGTTAACCAGATGGGAATGTTTATGTCTAGTCTATTGATATTGTAGATTAGGGAGGTAGAGATCCGAGACGTTATATTTCAACATGTGGCTCTCTGCCCAAAATCACAAGACAAAAGGGCCGAGGCTCCGCCTTCACTTCCGGTGTTATGCAGGAAAGCCCCGCCTGCCAGAATTCTACCACTCAATTCTTCATTGCTGCAACTTGCTTGCTAGTTGAGGCTTCTGCTCTGCACCCCGTTGTCAGTTCAGCCTCCATTTCACTGATCTTAGTAGCAGGAAGTATTTTATATGTTTGTTCTTCAGGGCAGCTGTCGATGATCACGTTAGGCTGCGTTTCATTTGATTTCTTATGGCGGTTTGATTACGGGGGTGGCACTAGTATTTTCATTATTTAGTTATCATTTCATTGTCATAATGTATCTATAGCTACGGTGCCTTCAGAATGTATTCATACCCCTTGACTTATTCCACATGTTGTTGTGATACAGGCCTGAATTCAAAATGGACTATACATATATACATATATATTTCTTCATCTACCAATAGGTGCCCTTGTTTGCGAGGCATTGGAAAAATTCCCTGGTCTTTGTGGTTGAATCTGTGTTTGAAATTCACATCTCGACTGAGGGACCTTACAGATAATTGTACAGTATATCAGGGGTACGGAGATGAGGTAGTCATTTAAAAATCATGTTAAACACTATCATTGCACACAGAGTGAGTCCATGCAACTTATTATGTGACTTGTTAAAAAGCACATGTTTACTCCTGAACTTATGTAGGCTTGCCACAAAAAAATGAGTTGAATACTTATAAACTCAAGACATTTCAGCTTTTCCTTTTTCATTAATTTGTTTTGAAAAAACTTTGAAAAAACATGATTCCACTTTGACATTTTGTGGTATTGTGTGTATGCAGTGGTGTAATGTACTTAAGTAAAAATTAAGTAATTGTTTGGGGGTATCTGTACTTTACTATTTATATTTTTGCCAACTTTAAATTTTACTTCACTACATTCCTAAAGACAATAATGTACTTTTTAACATACATTTTCCCTGACACCCAAAAGTACTCGTTACATTTTGACAGGAAAATTGTCCAATTCACACACTTATCAAGAGAACATCCCTGGTGATCCGTACTGCCTCTGCTCTGGCGGACTCACTGAATTAACACAAATGCTTCATTTGTAAATTATGTCTGAGTATTGGAGTGTGCCCCTGGCTAACCGTCAATAAAATAAAATAAATTGTGCCGTCTGGTTTGCTTACTATATCAATTTGAAATGGTTTACACTTTTACTTCTGATACTTGAGTACATTTGAGCAATTCCATTTACTTTTGATACTTAAGTACATTTAAACCCAAATACTTTTAAACTTTTACTCAAGTAGTATATTACTGGGTGTCTTTCACTTTTACTTTAGTCATTTTCTATTAAGGTATCTTTACTTTTACTCAAGTATGACATTTGAGTACTTTTTCCACCACTGTGTGTACGCCAGTGACAAAAAAATCTAAAAGTAATCAATTTGAAATTCAGTTATTTTTTTACCTTTATATAACTAGTCAAGCCAAATTCTTATTTACAACAAACCCTTGCCAAACCCGGACGACGCTGGATCAATTGTGCGCCACTCTATGGGAATCGCACTGAGATGCATTGTGACGCTCCGGAGCAAAAACATTTGGCAGCGGCGGGATTCGAACCCGCGCCTCCGAAGAGACTGGAGCCTTAATCCAGCGCCTTAGACCGCTCGGCCACGCTACCGTTAAATACCATTAGGTTGAAGATAATCTATATCCATGAAAACTGGATGTTTCCGTTTTTTTTACCAACTCCGTAGAGGGTGATATTGTATCTGTCAGAAGTGTGGTAAAAAACGTACTGAAATTATTTGTTATGATATTGTTTGACAGAATCCTCTTTGCGTTACCCAATGCAGCCAGCAGATGGCGATGTGAGGAGGTCTGCTGTACGGAGAAAGAAGCTCTGGGGCTGAACATTGTCGTAAAAGAGGAGGTTATTTACAGTGAAAGGAGAGGAAGAAGCTTTCCGAATGAAAGAGGAGGCAGAGGAGGCTATCACATTGAAATAAGAGGAGGATGTTATAGTGAAAGAAGAGAAATAACCTTTAGGAGTGAAAGAGGAAGAGGGGATACAGGCTGTCACAGTGGAAGAGGAGGAGGTAGAAGCTTTCAGAATGAAAAAGGAGGAAGAGGAGGCTGTTTCAGTGAAACCCAAACCTTTTTGGGAGGAAGACGAGGCTGTCTCAATAAAAGAAAAGGTAGAAGACGTTCTGGGAGTGAAAGAGGAGGAGACAGAATATCTGATTAACACCAGTGAGTATTGTCTAAAAACAACTCTGCAGTTGTTGAACTAATGTGTGGTTTTAAAGGGGCATTCTACTGAAGTTCTACACTTGAATATATTGTTCAGTACTGGAGGAATTGATAAAGGGGCAATCTGTGATTGGTACATGCATTTGTTTACTTTTAAATGATTGATACTTTATTATCCATTTACATCTAAATTAATTTAGTTTAGTCAGCGGGTGAACATCTTTCCACACTGGGTGCTGTCTCCCAAGCTGGGCTCACTCTCTCAGAGGAAGAGAACATTTATCATGTTTCTGGATAGGCCAGAAAATGTGACATGTTACTCCCTATGTAAATGTGGGGTGCGAAACCTGCCAGTTCAAGTCAGCTCCGCTGAGAGAGTGGAAACAGAGACCTAACAGATGGGGCTTTCTGCCAAAATAAGGTACTGGAACTTATGAAATTCACCGAGCTCTTTGTACACCACAAATGTCACCTGGAACCAGTCCACAACTTCATGTTTAAAAGCAGAGGAGAAGTCCAAGAAACTGATGACACATAAGAGAGAGTTGTAGCCATTGATTCTGGAAGAATATAACTTCTAAATGCCCAACGACCTTAGTTCAACAGTCATACCCCATCTGAACCCAATATATACTGAGTGTACAAAACATTATGAACAACTGCTCAACTTTCATTTCCCATCAGAACCCAACAACCTGTTTAACTCTGAGGGGTATACTATGTAGTGGGATAGAGGAGTTAGTGAGCTCACTTTGGTCAATTCTGAATTCGACTCACTGAATTCAACTCAGGATAACTGTTGAAGGTTATTTGTCACATGCGCCGAATACAACAGATGTAGACCTTACCATGAAATGCTGAATACAACAGATGTAGACCTTACCATGAAATGCTGAATACAACAGATGTAGACCTTACCATGAAATGCTGAATACAACAGATGTAGACCTTACCATGAAATGCTGAATACAACAGGTGTAGACCTTACCATGAAATGCTGAATACAACAGATGTAGACCTTACCATGAAATGCTGAATACAACAGATGTAGACCTTACCATGAAATGCTGAATACAACAGATGTAGACCTTACCATGAAATGCTGAATACAACAGGTGTAGACCTTACCATGAAATGCTGAATACAACAGATGTAGACCTTACCATGAAATGCTGAATACAACAGATGTAGACCTTACCATGAAATGCTGAATACAACAGATGTAGACCTTACCATGAAATGCTGAATACAACAGATGTAGACCTTACCATGAAATGCTGAATACAACAGATGTAGACCTTACCATGAAATGCTGAATACAACAGATGTAGACCTTACCATGAAATGCTGAATACAACAGGTGTAGACCTTACCATGAAATGCTGAATACAACAGATGTAGACCTTACCATGAAATGCTGAATACAACAGATGTAGACCTTACCATGAAATGCTGAATACAACAGATGTAGACCTTACCATGAAATGCTGAATACAACAGATGTAGACCTTACCATGAAATGCTGAATACAACAGATGTAGACCTTACCATGAAATGCTGAATACAACAGATGTAGACCTTACCATGAAATGCTGAATACAACAGATGTAGACCTTACCATGAAATGCTGAATACAACAGGTGTAGACCTTACCATGAAATGCTGAATACAACAGATGTAGACCTTACCATGAAATGCTGAATACAACAGATGTAGACCTTACCATGAAATGCTGAATACAACAGATGTAGACCTTACCATGAAATGCTGAATACAACAGGTGTAGACCTTACCATGAAATGCTGAATACAACAGATGTAGACCTTACCATGAAATGCTGAATACAACAGGTGTAGACCTTACCATGAAATGCTGAATACAACAGATGTAGACCTTACCATGAAATGCTGAATACAACAGATGTAGACCTTACCATGAAATGCTGAATACAACAGATGTAGACCTTACCATGAAATGCCGAATACAACAGATGTAGACCTTACCATGAAATGCTGAATACAACAGATGTAGACCTTACCATGAAATGCTGAATACAACAGATGTAGACCTTACCATGAAATGCTGAATACAACAGATGTAGACCTTACCATGAAATGCTGAATACAACAGATGTAGACCTTACCATGAAATGCTGAATACAACAGATGTAGACCTTACCATGAAATGCTGAATACAACAGGTGTAGACCTTACCATGAAATGCTGAATACAACAGATGTAGACCTTACCATGAAATGCTGAATACAACAGATGTAGACCTTACCATGAAATGCTGAATACAACAGATGTAGACCTTACCATGAAATGCTGAATACAACAGATGTAGACCTTACCATGAAATGCTGAATACAACAGATGTAGACCTTACCATGAAATGCTGAATACAACAGATGTAGACCTTACCATGAAATGCTGAATACAACAGATGTAGACCTTACCATGAAATGCTGAATACAACAGGTGTAGACCTTACCATGAAATGCTGAATACAACAGATGTAGACCTTACCATGAAATGCTGAATACAACAGATGTAGACCTTACCATGAAATGCTGAATACAACAGATGTAGACCTTACCATGAAATGCTGAATACAACAGGTGTAGACCTTACCATGAAATGCTGAATACAACAGATGTAGACCTTACCATGAAATGCTGAATACAACAGGTGTAGACCTTACCATGAAATGCTGAATACAACAGATGTAGACCTTACCATGAAATGCTGAATACAACAGATGTAGACCTTACCATGAAATGCTGAATACAACAGATGTAGACCTTACCATGAAATGCCGAATACAACAGATGTAGACCTTACCATGAAATGCTGAATACAACAGATGTAGACCTTACCATGAAATGCTGAATACAACAGATGTAGACCTTACCATGAAATGCTGAATACAACAGATGTAGACCTTACCATGAAATGCCGAATACAACAGATGTAGACCTCACCATGAAATGCTGAATACAACAGATATAGACCTTACCATGAAATGCTTACTTACAAGCCCTTAACCAACAATGCAATTCAAGAAATGGAGTTAAGAAAATATTTACAAAATAAACTAAAGTAAAAAATAAAACAAAAAGTTACACAATAAAATAAAAACAAGGCTATATACAGGGGGTACCGGTACCGAGTCAATGTGCAGGGTACAGGTTAGTCAGGTAATTTGTACATGGAGGTGTATTCTAGTCAATGCCACTCCGACATTGCTCATCCCAATATTTATATATTTCTTAATTCCCTTCTTTTACTTTTAGATTTGTGTGTATTGTTGTGAATTGTTAGACACTACTGCACTGTTGGAGCTAACAAGAACAAGCTAGAAGAAGGAAGGTAGAAGGAACACACACATTTTCTCTACACCGGCAATAACATCTGCTAAATACGTGTACGTGACCAATAAGATTTGAGTGCAAAGTCGAATTTGAGTTTGTGCACATGCGCACTTCACAGAGGAGGCGTTCCCTAACGGAAAATATGCAAATGCACCAAACGCTAACTCCTGCTTGACTTTGCCCACCTCCTTTTTCGTTCTGCCCAATATGCTTAATTTACTCCCACTGTAAACGACACAGAGTAGCTATTTTGGGTTGGTTCTATATACAGTATGTTTGGTTATACCATAGATACAGTACTAGCCAGATGAGAGCTAACCAACCAACTAGCTAGCTAATCAACTAGTTAGCTAACCAACTTGCTAGCTATATTTAGTCAAGGAAGTTTTTTTTTTAATGATAAGGCTGAAGTCATCTGTGTAAACAAACAAATAGTGTTAAGCACAAATAGCTAGCTAGCCAGTAACAACTGAATGTTGACAATATCCTTGGCCATGTTCTGTTATAATCTCCACCCGGCACAGCCAGAAGAGGACTGGCCACCCCTCATAGCCTGGTTCCTCTCTAGGTTTCTTCCTAGGGAGCTTTCCCTAGCCACCGTGCTTCTACACCTGCATTGCTTGCTGTTTGGGGTTTTAGGCTGGGTTTCTGTATAGCACTTTGTGACATCAGCTGATGTAAAAAGGGCTTTATAAATACATTTGATTGATTGATTTCCCACATTCTTCCACAAAGCACAGCAAATAAGATAGCGAACATCATTGCCTGTTATATCCAGTTAGCTATCCAACTAGCTAGCCAGTAACAACTCAATGTTGACAATAACTTACATCCCACATTCTTCCACAAAGCACAGCTAGCTCGCTAAGTAAAGTTCATAGTCAACACCAAACTTTGGGAAACTGACACACTGTTCGTGTATAATACCTGCAACGGGAATTGTATAAAAATACCCTTAGATATTAATTTAGAATCCTTTAAATTAGATCTACAAGGACATTTTTATTGATCAGTATTTTCATTTAGAGATTCCGGTAAACTCTTTGACGTTTCCTTTCATGGGTCCTACCAATTATTTTGGGATTATTCACCATGGCAACCACTTGTTAATATAACGGTTGGCTTTTGTGGAGATCAGATTGTTTTCATTTGCAGGGATATTTGTGCGTTTTTGACCAAATACTGGGCTTCTGTGTCTGTCATCACTCTTTGACCAGAGTGCAGTCTGGTATCCCAGACCCCATTTAAGGCATGGCTCATCTAATGTTAGCTATTCCATACAGTCAAACTGGCTCCCCTTACGAAAAAGCACTATAGTATTCCTATAAGATTCCTATAAAAAACTATGTTTTTTATAATTTTTTATTTTGTTTTTTTTATTTTATCTTTACTTAACCAGGTAGGCCAGTTGAGAACAAGTTCTCATCTACAACTGTGACCTGGTCAAGATAAAGCAAAGCAGTGTGACACAAACAACAACACAGAGTTACACATGGAATAAACAAACGTACAGTCAATAACACAATAGGAGGAAAAAAAATAAAGTCTATATACAGTGTGTGGAAATGGCGTGAGGAGGTAAGGCAGTAAATAGGCCATAGTAGCGAAGTAATTACAATTTAGCAAATTAACACTGGAGTGATAGATGAGCAGATGGTGATGTGTAAGTAGAAATACTGGTGTGCGAAAGATCAGAAAAGTAAATAAAAACAATATGGGGATGAGGTAGGTAGCTTTGGTGGGCTGTTTACAGATGGATGTACAGCTGCAGCGATCGGTTAGCTGCTCAGATAGCTGATGTTTAAAGTTAGTAAGGGAAATATAAGTCTCCAGCTTCAGCGATTATTGTTTACAGTTTAGCCAGACATCTAGGTATTCGTAGTTGTCCACATATGCTAAGTCAGAACCGTCCAGAGTAGTGATGCTAGTCGGGCGGGCGGGTGCGGGCAGCGAACGGTTGAAAAGCATGCATTTGGTTTTGCTAGCGTTTAAGAGCAGTTGGAGGTCACGGAAGGAGTGTTGTATGGCATTGAAGCTCGTTTGGAGGTTTGTTAGCACAGTATCCAAAGAAGGGCCAGATGTATACAGAATGGACTCGTCTGCGTAGAGGTGGATCAGGGAATCACCCGCAGCAAGAGCGACATCGTTGATATATACAGAGAAAAGATTCGGCCCGAGAATTGATCCCTGTGGTACCCCCATAGACTGCCAGAGGTCCGGACAACAGGCCCTCCGATTTGACACATCTGAGAAGTAGTTGGTGAACCAGGCGAGGCAGTGTTTTGAGAAACCAAGGCTGTTGAGTCTGCTGATAAGAATACAGTGATTGACAGAGTCGAAAACCTTGGCCAGGTCGATGAAGACGGCTGCACAGTACTGTCTTTTATCGATGGCGGTTATGGTATTGTTTAGTACCTTGAGCGTTGCTGAGGTGCACCCGTGACCAGCTTGGAAACCAGATTGCACAGCGGAGAAGGTACGGTGGGATTCGAAATGGTCAGTGATCTGTTTATTAACTTGGCTTTCGAAGACTTTAGAAAGGCAGGGCAGGATGGATATAGGTCTATAACAGTTTGGATCTAGAGTGTCTCCCCTTTTGAAGAGGGGGATGACCGGGGCAGCTTTCCAATCTTTAGGGATCTCGGCCGATACGAAAGAGAGGTTGAACAGACTGGTAATAGGGGTAGCAACAATGGCGGCGGATAATTTTAGAAAGAGAGGGTCCAGATTGTCTAGCCCAGCTGATGTGTACGGGTCCAGGTTTTGCAGCTCTTTCAGAACATCTGCTATCTGGATTTGGGTGAAGGAGAAGCTGGGGAGGCTTGGGCAAGTAGCTGGTTGAAGACAGCAGAGGTGTATTTAGAGGACAGGTTGGTCAGGATGATATCTATGAGGGTGCCCATGTTTACAGATTTGGGGTTTTACCTGGTAGGATCCTTGATAATTTGTGTGAGATTGAGAGCATCTAGTTTAGATTGTAGGACTGCCGGGGTGTTAAGCATATCCCAGTTCAGGTCACCTAACAGAACGAACTCTGAAGATAGACGGGGGGCAATCAATTCACAGATGGTGTCCAAGGCACAGCTGGGAGCTGAGGGGGATCTATAACAGGCGGCAACAGTGAGAGACTTATTTCTGGAGATTCATTTTTAAAATTAGAAGCTCGAACTGTTTGGGCATAGACCTGGAAAGTATGACAGCACTCTGCAGACTAACTCCACCCCCTTTGGCAGTTCTATCTTGATGGAAAATGTTGTAGCTGGGTATGGAAATCTCAGACACCCTCGAAGCATCGTTACCCATCGCGCCACAAAAGCCACGGCCCTTGCAGAGCAAGGGGAACAACTACTTCAGGTCTTAGAGCGAGTGATGTCACCAATTGAAACGCTATCAGCGCGTATCATCGCTAACTAGCTAGCCATTTCACATCGGTTACACACGCGACGTGTCCGGTCTGGTCACTTAGTTTGCTAGCCGGGAGATGCGCCTGGCTTGCGGCTAACTGGTGCTAGCTTCGGGGCAGGGGCGTTAGCCACTATAGCCAATCGGTAGCAGCTAGCTAGCAGCAATGATCCGATGCAAAGGTCCAGAAGCTTACGGTAAGGATCCGGTGTAGTGGATTCTAGCCGTGTTGGGGTAGAGTCCGGGAGGCAACGACTGATCACAGAGTCGGCCGGGAGGTGGGCCTGGCACAGGGCTAGCTTCAGGGCTGGGTCACTCGGTGGCAGCTAGCTAGCTGTGATGATCAGGAGTAATGGTCCAGGGTTTACGGCAGGAATACGGCGTTGTAGTGGAGAAAACAATCCGATACTGGCAGGCTGGCAGCATTATCCAGGCAAAAAAAACGGTTGGTGTCCGTGCAGAAGGTAAAGACCGCTAGCAGTGGGTAACAATGACTAAATAGCTAGTAGCTAATTAGCTGGTTAGCTTCTGATGGCTAGGTTCTGATGGGGGTTCTAGCTATAAGGTCTAAAAAAAATAGTGGATCCATATCACATTGGGTGAGGCGGGTTACCGGAAGGTATATTTACAGAAGGTATATTTAATTTAAAAATGGAAAACAGATTGAAAATACATTTAAATATATACAAAAAAGACAAAATACTAAAGTTAACGAGAGGACGACAAACCACGTCTGCACTGCTACGCCATCTTGGAATTACAAGAATTGTTATTAATGAAAATAAAATGGACATTAGAACATTTTAAAACAAAAGTAGCCATTTTTTTGTATGATTTCATTCACACAATTTGATTTCATGTGGCATAAACAAAAACACAAATTCTCAGTCAAAAAACAAGAGACCGAACATAGCTTCGTTATTCTCTCATGTGCAACGAACCTTGGCAAGACCCTGTCATTCTCTGCAAACATCAAAGCAGTGACTCACTTCTGCAGGCTCATGCTCTGCAACATCCGTAGATTACAAACCGACCTCACACAGGAAGCAGTGCAGGTCCTAATCCAGGCACTTGTCTCTGTTGGCTGGGCTCCCCTGCAACTCTCTGTTGGCTGGGCTCCCCTGCAACTCTCTGTTGGCTGGGCTCCCCTGCAACTCTCTGTTGGCTGGGCTCCCCTGCAACCTATCCAGAATGCCGCAGCCCGCCAGGTGTTCAACCTCCCCAAGTTCTCCCATATCACCCCGCTCCTCCACACACTCCACTGGCTTCCTGTCAAAGCTCACATCCACTTCAAGACCCTGGTGCATACAAGGGAACTGCCCCTCCCTACCTACAACCCATCCAACCCGAGCACTCCGTTATGCCAACTCTGGTCTCTTGGCCCTCTCACCAGCTCCCAATCAGCCCAGTCAAAGTTATTCTCTGTCCTGGCACACCAATACTGGAACCCTAATGTCAGGACAGCAGAGTCCCAGCCCATCTTCCCGAAAACCACGATGACCCTACCTCTTCAAAGAGTATCTTCAATAAATCTGACCTGAACTTGTCTTTTCCTACTAGCACTGACTTTGCTGAGAACTACTTTACGAAGGGAAAATGTACTTACTATGCCTGTGATATGTGGTTGTCTCACCCAGCTACCTTAAGGTGAATGCACCAATTGTTATTCTCTCTGGATAAGAGTGTGTGAAATGTAATAGGATTTCAGTTACCTTAATCGGGAAAATGTCTTCCCACACTGGGAGCATTGGAAGGGCTTCTCTCCTGTGTGTGTTTTCTCATGCTCTTTGAGATGGCATGACCGGATAAAGCTCTTTCCACACTGAGAGCAGTGGTAAGGCTTATCTCCGGAGTGAATTATCTTATGTAAATTCAGGTTCCCTAACTGGGTAAACCGCTTTCCACATTGGGAGCATTGGAAAGGCCTTTCTCCTCTGTGTGTAGAGTGAATTCTCTCATGTATTTTCACGCCCCATAACTTAGTAAAACTCTTTCCACACTGAGAGCAATGGA
Organism: Salvelinus fontinalis; assembly: GCF_029448725.1. Classification (NCBI taxonomy): domain Eukaryota; kingdom Metazoa; phylum Chordata; class Actinopteri; order Salmoniformes; family Salmonidae; genus Salvelinus; species Salvelinus fontinalis. The sequence goes on from NC_074704.1 coordinate 1,259,719, forward strand.
AGGTCTTCCTTCCTTCTTTGTGTATTCCTTGATGCCTAATTAGGGTCCTTAACCGGGTAAAACTCTTTCCACACTGGGAACATTGGAAAGGCTTTTCTCCTGTGTGTGTCCTCTCATGTGATTTCAGGTGTGCCAACAGGGTAAAACTATTTCCACACTGGGAGCATTGAAAAGGCTTTTCTCCTGTGTGTGTCCTCTCATGCCTTTTGAGGGCCTGTGATCGTGAAAAACTCATTACACAATAGGAGCACTGGTAGGGCTTCTCTCCAGAGTGAATTCGCTCGTGCATTTTCAGGCTGTCTAACCGGCTAAAACTCCTTCCACACTGGGAACATTGGAAAGGCTTTTCTCCTGTGTGTGTCCTCTCGTGCTCTTTTAGGTTGTGTAACTTGGTAAATCTCCTTCCACAGTGGGAGCAACAGTGTCGTCCTACTGGTTTGGCCGTCTCTAGGTCTGGTTCCCCTGAAGGACTCTTCCCTAAGTCTGGTTCCACTGAAGGACTCTTCCCTGGGTCTGGTTCCCTCGAAGGAATCTTCCCTGGGTCTGGTTTCCCCGAAGGAATCTTCCCTGGGTCTGGTTCCCCCGAAGGACTCTTCCCTGGGTCTGGTTCCCCTGAAGGACTCTTCCCTGGGTCTGGTTCCCCCGAAGGACTCTTCTCCGGGTCTGGATCCCCTGAAGGACAATTGTCAGAGTGCGAGTCTGGTCTCTCTCCTGCCAAAGACAGAGTATTTCGTTAAACAGAGAGACCTGAATGAAACCGCTACATGATAAAACAGTTTTCAGAACATTTCCATAATATATATATATTTTTTAAACACTTATGAGCAGGCTGAAAGAGACCGTTGCATGGAAGCATTATACATCCTCCTTTGTGTACACTTGACAGTTGAAAAGGCTTCATATGCTATTCATGTTGATAGAGCGAAGACAAGTGGAGTAACTAGGGTTTAAAACATCAGTCCCAGTTGATAGAGCGAAGACAGGTGGAGTAACTAGGGTTTAAAACATCAGTCCCAGTTGATAGAGCGAAGACAAGTGGAGTAACTAGGGTTTAAAACATCAGTCCCAGTTGATAGAGCGAAGACAAGTGGAGTAACTAGGGTTTAAAACATCAGTCCCAGTTGATAGAGCGAAGACAAGTGGAGTTACTAGGGTTTAAAACATCAGTCCCAGTTGATAGAGCGAAGACAAGTGGAGTTACTAGGGTTTAAAACATCAGTCCCAGTTGATAGAGCGAAGACAAGTGGAGTAACTAGGGTTTAAAACATCAGTCCCAGTTGATAGAGCGAAGACAAGTGGAGTAACTAGGGTTTAAAACATCAGTCCCAGTTGATAGAGCGAAGACAAGTGGAGTTACTAGGGTTTAAAACATCAGTCCCAGTTGATAGAGCGAAGACAAGTGGAGTAACTAGGGTTTAAAACATCAGTCCCAGTTGATAGAGCGAAGACAAGTGGAGTAACTAGGGTTTAAAACATCAGTCCCAGTTGATAGAGCGAAGACAAGTGGAGTAACTAGGGTTTAAAACATCAGTCCCAGTTGATAGAGCGAAGACAAGTGGAGTAACTAGGGTTTAAAACATCAGTCCCAGGGTTCTGTGTTTTTTCACTATTTTCATTCATCTGCATGTCCAGCCCTCACAATTAAAGTATTTTACCTTTTTCTTTTCAGGACACAAATAAAATGAAAAATGGTTTGACTTAAAAAAGTTGCATTCAATGAGTACTATTGACTAATGTCAAGAAAAATAAATGAGCTAAGTACAGACATTGTTTGCTTAGTGGGAAACGAATATCAAATAAAATGATTGGTCACACACATATTTAGCAGATGTTATTGCGGGTGTAGCTAAATGCTTGTGTTCCTAGCGCCATCGGTGCAGTAGTATCTAACAATTCACAACAATACACACAAATCTAAAAGTAAAATAATGGAATTAAAGAATATATAAATATTAGGACGAGCAATGTCGGAGTGGCATTGACTAAAATATAATTCAGTATATACATATGTAGTGAGTAAAAAAGTATGCTAAAATTATTAAAGTGACCAGTGATTCCATGTCTATGTCTATAGGGCAGCAGCCTCTAAAGTGCAGGGTTGAGTAACCGGGTGGTAGCCGGCTAGTGATGGCTATTTAACAGTCTGATAGAAGCTGTTATTCCAGTCTCTCGGTCCCAGCTTTGATGCACCTGTACTGACCTCTGCTTCTGGATGAGAACGGTGTGAACAGGCCGTGGCTCAGGTGGTTAACGTCCTTGATAAATTAAGTCACTCTAAAAATGTTTACATATCTTGCATTACTCATCTAATATGTACATCCTGTATTTTATACCATCTATTGCATCTTGCCTATGCTGCTCTGTCATTGCTCATCCATATATTTATATGTATATGTTCTTATTCCATTCCTTTACTTAGATTTGTGTGTGTTAGGTAGTTGTGGAATTGTTAGATTACATGTTAGATATTGCCGCACTGTCGGAACTAGAAGCACAAGCATTTCGCTACAATCAAAATAACATCTGCTAACCATGTGTATGTGACCAATAACATTTGATTCGGATATCATTAATCACACAGACTAATGGTTGGTATCAGCGGATGCAGAAGAAACGGACAAATCCAATGGTGGACGAAAGCAGTCTGTAGCTCAAACACAGAATGTTTCAAACGGTTTGGAATAGTGCTGGGACAACACCAGTATCGCAATACTTGTTAGTATCGTGGCAAACCACCAAACGGATGTAACTTTTGGGGGGGAAACAGCCCTAATGATGCCTATAGCACACAATATTTTACAAAAGAACAGGTTTTTAAAGGACCGAAGAGTTTAGTCTGCTTCGTGTTTTAATTTTTGCCATGAGGAAAAAATATTATGATAAGCCCTAGTTTGGAAACACTAAATCACGCCAGCGTTACACCATGAGATTCTGAACATGTTATTACTCATTATTACCTCATGAAAGTGACAAACTGATACCTTTTCATTTTTGGTCAAAAACAACTTTATATCGAAGGAGCGCCTTTGATTTGACGGCCTCTACATGCGCACACAAGCAGAAAAATAATACATAGAAAGATAGTCAAATGTTGTGAAAATGTATGCATCATATATATATATATATATATAAATAAACCAAATATTAAGTTCTGCTTTTCTGATGTATCAAATACTTATGTCATGCAATAAAATGCAAATTAATTACTTAAAAATCATACAATGTGATTTTCTGGATTTTTGTTTTAGATTCCGTCTCTCACAGTTGAAGTGTACCTATGATAAAAATTACAGACCGCTACATGCTTTGTAAGTAGGAAAACCTGCAAAATCGGCAGTGTATCAAATACTTGTTCTCCCCACTGTATATGATGCATATTTTTTTTATATAAAATCAAATATATGTAAATACACAGTATCATTCAAGGGCTTTTATTTATAAAATGTTCTACATTGTAGAATAATAGTGAAGACATCAAAACTATGAAATAACACATATGGAATCATGTAGTAACCCAAAAAGTATTAAACAAATCAAATTATATTTTACATTTGAGATTCTTCAAAGTAGCCACCCTTTGCCTTGACAGCTTTGCACACTATTGGCATTCTCTCAACCAGCTTCATGAGGCAGTCACCTGGAATGCATTTCAATTAACTGGTGTGCCTTGTTAAAAGTTCATTTGTGGAATTTCTTTCCTTCTTAATGCGTTTGAGTCAATCAGTTGTGACAAGGTATGGGTGGTACACAGAAGATAGCCCTATTTTGTAAAAGACCAAGTCCATATTATGGCAAGAATAGCTCAAATAAGCAAAGAGAAACGACAGTTCATCCATACTTTAAGACATGAAGGTCAGTCAATGCAGAAAATTTCAAGAACTTCTTCAAGTGCAGTCGCTAAAAATATAATGCGCTATGATGAAACTGGCTCTCATGAGCACCGCCACAGGAAAGGAAGACCCAGAGTTCAGTCTGCTGCAGGAGAAAAGTTAATTTGAGTTACCAGCCCAAATACATGTTTCACAGAGTTCAAGTAACAGACACATCTCAACATCAACTGTTCAGAGGAGACATACATGAATCACTGCAAACAAACCACTACTAAAGGACACCAATAAGAAGAAGAGACTTGCTTGGGCCAAGAAACACGAGCAGTGGACATTAGACCGGTGGAAATCTGTCTTTTGGTCTGATGAGTCCAAACGTAAGATTTTTGGTTGCAACTACCATGTCTTTGTGAGGAGTAGAATAGGTGAACAGATGAATTCCGCATGTGTGGTTCCCACCGTGAAGCATGGAGGAGGTGTGATGGTGTGGGGGTGCTTCGCTGGTGACACTGTGATTTATTTACAATTCAAGGCACACTTAAACAGCATGGCTACCACCGTGTTCTACAGTGACATGCCATCCCATCTGGTTTGTGCTTAGCGGAACTAGATGACCTGGCCTCCACAATCACCCGACCTCTACCCAATTGAGATGGTTTGGACCGCAGAGTGAAGGAACAGCAGACAACAAGTCCTCAGCCTATGTGGGAACTCCTTCAAGACTGTTGGAAAAGCACTCCAGGTGACTACCTCATGAAGCTGGTTGAGAGAATGAAAAACTGTCATCAAGGCAAAGGCTGGCTACTTTGAAGAATCTCAAATATATTTTCATTTGATTAACACTTCTTAGGTTACTACATGATTCCATGTGTTATTTAATAGCTTTGATGTCTTTACTATTATTCTACAATGTAGAATAACTAACAGAACTCTGTCTACTGTGGTGGAAATATACCAGTCCATCTTCCTGTCAACTAACAGAACTCTGCTGGTTGTCCTGGTAACAAATACCAGTCTATCTTCCTGTCAACTAACAGAACTCTGCTGGTTGTCCTGGTAACAGATACCAGTCTATCTTCCTGTCAACTAACAGAACTCTGCTGGTTGTCCTGGTAACAGATACCAGTCCATCTAACTGTCAACTAACAGAACTCTGCTGGTTGTCCTGGTAACAGATACCAGTCTATCTTCCTGTCAACTAACAGAACTCTGCTGGTTGTCCTGGTAACAGATACCAGTGGGCAGATCTATTGTATTTGTTCAAACTAAACTACAGCACTTACTTTGATGAGTCAAATCTGATCCTTTCTTCTCTTTACTTTTATAAGTTATATTCTCCAAGAATCAATGTCTAGGTATGTGCACATTCTCTTCATAGACTTGTCCTCTGCTTTTAACTGCATGCAGACTCACCTTGTCTGTGACTAACACCCCCCCCCCCCCCCCCCCCCCCACCCCACCTACAGGTGATCCCAGCAGTACCTTGTGGGTGCTGGACTTCCTGTATGTCAAGTTCAACAACACAACATCCCTTCCTCTGTGTTGGGGGCTTCAGGGCCTCTATGACACATGGGACAAAGGCCAAGCGCATCAGAGGACACATAACCTTTTTCCTGGGTTTTGAGCTGCTGACTTCCTGAACGAGAATCAGGCTGCTGAACAGTAGGATAGAGAGAGGCCCATCAGGCTGCTGAACAGTAGGACAGACGCAGGCCCATCAGGCTGCTGAACAGTAGGATAGAGAGAGGCCCATCAGGCTGCTGAACAGTAGGACAGAGAGAGGCCCATCAGGCTGCTGAACAGTAGGACAGAGAGAGGCCCATCAGGCCGCTGAACAGTAGGACAGACGCAGGCCCATCAGGCTGCTGAACAGTAGGACAGATGCAGGCCCATCAGGCTGCTGAACAGTAGGACAGATGCAGGCCCATCAGGCTGCTGAACAGTAGGACAGAGAGAGGCCCATCAGGCTGCTGAACAGTAGGACAGAGAGAGGCCCATCAGGCTGCTGAACAGTAGGACAGAGAGAGGCCCATCAGGCTGCTTAACAGTAGGACAGATGAAGGCCGATCAGGCTGCTGAACAATAGGACAGATGAGAGGCCCATCAGGCGGCTGAACAGTAGGACAGAGAGAGGCCCATCAGGCTGCTGAATAGTAGGACAGATGGGGCCCATCAGGCTGCTGAATAGTAGGACAGATGAGGCCCATCAGGCTGCTGAACAGTGGGACAGAGAGAGGCCCATCAGGCTGCTGAACAGTGGGACAGAGAGAGGCCCATCAGGCCGCTGAACAGTAGGACAGATGAAGGCCGATCAGGCTGCTGAACAGTGGGACAGAGAGAGGCCCATCAGGCTGCTGAACAGTAGGACAGAGAGAGGCCCATCAGGCCGCTGAACAGTAGGACAGACGCAGGCCCATCAGGCTGCTGAAAAGTAGGACAGATAAAGGCCCATTAGGCTGCTGAACAGAAGGACAGATGAAGGCCCAATGCACGGGGAGACAGTAGGCCAGCCAAAGAGATGTGACTTGTGTACTAACTTTCCAGTTTTCCATACTGAATGTTTTCTAGTGTATTGTGTTTGTGTACCTAAATGAATTTCCATGTAAAATGGACAATAAAGTATATGGTATCATATCATTAATTTAAAAGTAAAAAATGCATGTACCAATCATAGATAATCCTTTAATATTTCCTACAGTACTGAACAACATATTCATGTGTAGAACTTCAGTAGAATGCCCCTTCAAAACCCCACATTGGTCCAACAACTGCCTGAGTTGGTGCCCCTGTTTTAAAGACCATCCTCACTGGTGTTAATCAGGTCTTCAGTCTCCTCCCCCATTTCTTCCTTTTCTTTCACTCCCAAAATGTCCTCCTTTTTTATTGAGGGAGCCTCCTCTTCCACTCCAAACGGTTCTCTCTCTTCTTTCACTGTAACAGCCCCCTCTTTCAATGTGATAGCATCCTCTTCCATTTTGAAAGCTTCTACCTCCTCTTCCACTGTGACAGCCTCTACCCCCTCTTCCACTCCAAACGGTTCTTTCTCTTCTTTCACTGTAACATCCTCCTCTTCTTCTTCTTTTACGACAATGTTCAGCCCCAGAGCTTATTTCTCTGTCCAGCAGACCTCCTCTTCTTTAGCAGTGGGGGAGTAGTTTAGCGAGCTCATAGTCAGGGATGTTAGCTAGCTAGCATTAGTGACTAGCCTAGTCTAAGCTCAGTACCAATCTTAACAATGTAGTACATTTAACAAGAAAATTACGTCAAAGTTAACTAAGAGACAAGTTGTGTTAAAAACACATTAATATACAAATTATCAAAGGAGCTTCAATGCATCAGTTTAATGTTGGCTAGTAAGCTACCGAGGTGGCTGAATTAGTTGCCATTTTGTTTTTAGGAGAGTCCTCTACTAGATTATACGTCACGTAAAAAAAATAAACTGAAAGACTCATATCGCCATCTGCTGACTGGAGTTGGTAAAGCAGTTATTCACGACATTGGTTATTCTGGCAAATATATATATATATTTCAAAATGAGCAAGTACATTTCAAATGAGAAAATACTTTTTCTCTAACCCCTTAGCCAATACTTTCCTCATCTCAAGATAAGATAATTACTTGTTTCCATGGGGAAATGTTGTTTGCGGCTCTGTGTACAAACATATCAAACATACAAAGGACATCAAGACAACTGCAGACAATACATTTGACAATAAAAGATGAGCTTCTACTTTAGTCAAATTTACTGTAAAAAGCCTTTACATTTCTTACAAAAATAATAAGTAGTTTTATTGTCAGATTAATCATTCGTTGAATTAGATTAAACAAAGATGTAGGCCTACTCAATAACAAAAAATAACTATTTTAGTGGTGATTCACATCTGTAGCCTATAGTACGGTGACTACTCTAGATAACTAATTTAGAAACATGTGATATTACTTTTCTTCTCTTTTTAACATTACAAGTAACAATATAAATCGACATCTCTGTCTGATTCCATCTCCATCTGTTTCTTTCTTGTAAAGCCTTTCCCATCCTGGAATCGGAGACCTTATGGGAATCTGTGGAAGAAAAATTGTGACAGTTTGGCATAGACACTATACATTACCCCTAGTTATCATCATCGTGATTTCTATCGTTTAGGCATATAGCTAGTTGCCTAGCTAGTGTTTGTGTTATCCAGTTAGCAATAACAGTGCTTGGTAACATTAAGACGCTTGCTAGCGTTTAGTTACATCGAAAAGGGGCAAACGTTACTCATAGTGTGTTGACTCAAGTAGCTAGCTAGCTAACGCTAACATGCTGGTTGTGTCTCGCCTGGAGAACAAGGTTCAGGAAGGATAATACCATCGAGCCCCGTTAGCTAGCCAGTAGCTACCATAGCATATTGCGAGCTTTAGCTAGCTAGCCAGTCAATGTTAAAATACAAAGTCAAGTGTTCGAGTACTCAAAATAACTTTGTGGTAATGATTAACTTATCGGCTAGTTTTCAATTTACTTAAATCAGATACTTAGTTACTTTTTCAAATAAGCAAATCATTACCTTTAAGCTTTATTCATTTTATTTATTTTTTCCAAATAACAAAATGGAAATCCCTTCCCCTAAATTCATGCTCTTCCTGTTTCTTCAAGAACGGTGGACTGTTGGTGGAAAGACCCACGCCAGCCGATTGCCGTTGATGTTTAGAATGACCGTGCTTCTGCTCAAAAACAACATAGCTAGATTTCTGTTCAGCTAAACCTGTCACCCGGAGAGAACTAAATGAACATGTATGCGTCTTTGGTGATTGTCATTTATTCATTTGATGACGTGCCATTTATTTCAATGCATTATGTTTAGGATTTAACTGACAGTTTGCGTTCGTTGTCAGCAGTTTAACGCGCAGGTAATTGTAATGTTCATGTCGGGCTTGTTGTGACTTAATAGCCTGTATTTAGTGGGTTTAATATGTTCAGTGCACTCGGAAAGTATTCAGACCCCTTCCCTTTTTTCCAAATTTTGTCTCCTCTTTCATTACGAAATATACATTTATGCTGACAGTCATCAGGGCGGACTGGGACAATAATTCCGCCCTGGCATTTTATCTACACCGGCCCGCATCACTGCGTGCAGCCAACTCGCCCGCTCAGGTACTTCAGGTGTTCAATTGAATGTCAAATATAAATATTCTTTATCCAACCAGCTCTTTCTAAGGTACCGCTCCAAAGAGAATTTGTAACCACCCCCTTACAATCTTGTGTCAACTTTCACCATTGCTTTTGCCCAATATGTAATGTGTGACATTACATATTCATGATTGATGTCATCTATAATATTAAACACAAGGCGTTTATTTTTTGTACCAAAATAACATCCAACTATTTTGAAAATCAACATATCACTCTAGAATTAACTAATGCATATTTGACAATAGTGTAAAGATATAACAATTTACGATTGACCTAAATATGTGGATTCTTCGTGTCGGCTTTCTTTCCTGACTGGCGAGTTCGTTTACATCATCTTCGAATCAAACATCAACAATGTCCACGAAGTGGACCACTTACTGTAGTGACAGTGTTATCTTCTCTCTCGTCATGTAGTTGCTGTGGCATGATATGTCCATTTTGAAAAACACGTGGGCCAACTTTTCTCTCTGTCTTCATGTATTTGCCATGGCGTTTAATCATCAACGATATGTCCATTTTGAAAAGCACATGGGCCAACTTTTCTCTCTTGTCATGTAGTTGCTGTGAAAGGTAAACCTCTATATTAATCCAGCCCTGGACCCACAGACCATTGGCTATGCCACCTTTTTAATGTTTTTTTTTTTACTTGCGTAACTACAATATATATGTGAACAGGTGTTTTTGTAGACCCCTCTGGATTTGGACATGATATCCCAGAAACTCCAGATCACATTGGTAGTTGCTGCTGGGATGATGTAGCATCAACAAAAACTCTGATATTTTGTGGCTGTGGTAACGAGTGACAACCCAACAGAGTCGGGAAATTTGAGACTGTGGATGCCAATGCAATAAGGACAAGATTGAATATAACTTGATTCCATTTTAGAACAACAGAACATTCTGAAATTATTCAGACCCCTTCCCTTATACCACATTGTGTTAATTTACAGCCTTATTTAAAAATCTATTAAATTATACATTTTCCTCACCAATCTACACACAATACCCTATGACAAAGCAAAAACACATTTTTCTAAATTTTTTGCAACTGTATAAACATTTTTTTTAAACATACCTTATTTACATAAGTATTCAGACCCTTTGCTATGAGACTCGAAATTGAGCTCAGGTGCATCCTGTTTCCATTGATCATAATTGAGATGTTTCTACAACTTGATTGGAATCCACCTGTGGTATTGGAATCCACCTGTGGTAAATTCAATTGGACATGATTTGGGAAGGCACACACCTGTCTATATAAGGTCCCACAGTTGATAGTGTATGTCAGAGCAAAAACCAAGCCATAAGGTCGAAGGAATTGTCAATAGAGCTCCGAGACTGGTGGCTCGACACAATCCTATCTGGTGAAGGTCCCCAAGAACACAGTGGCCTCCATCATTCTTAAAATGGAAGAAGTTTGAAACCACCAAGACTCTTCCTAGAGCTAGCCGTCCGGCCAAACTGAGCAATCGGGGGAGAAGGGCCTTGGTGAGGGAGGTGACCAAGAACCCAATGGTCACTCTAACAGAGCTCCAGAGTTCCTCTGTGGATATGGGAGAACCTTGCAGAAGGACAACCATCTCTGCAGCACTCCACCAATCAGGCCTTTATGGTGGAGTGGCCAGACAGAAGCCACTCCTCAGTAAAAGGCACATGACAGCCTGCTTGGAGTTTGCCAAAAAGGCACCTAAAGGACTCTTAGACCATGAGAAACAAGATTATCTGGTCTGATGAAACCAAGATTGAACTCTTTGGCCTGAATGCCAAGCATCAGCTCTGGAGGAAACCTGGCACCATCCCTATGGTGAAGCACGATGGTGGCAGCATCCCTACGGTGAAGCACGGTGGTAGCAGCATCCCTACGGTGAAGCACGGTGGTGGCAGCATCCCTACGGTGAAGCATGGTGGTGGCAGCATCCCTACGGTGAAGCATGGTGGTGGCAGCATCCCTACGGTGAAACATGGTGGTGGCAGCATCCCTACGGTGAAGCATGGTGGTGGCAGCATCCCTACGGTGAAGCATGGTGGTGGCAGCATCCCTACGGTGAAGCATGGTGGTGGCAGCATCATGCAATGCGGATGTTTTTCAGCGGCAGGGACTAGGAGATTAGTCAGGATCAAGGGAATGATGAACAGCGCAAAGTACAGAGAGATCCATGATGGAAACCTGCTCCATAGTGGTCAGGACCTCAGACTGGGGCGAACTCGATCGAACATCTCTGCAGAGTCCTGAAATTAGCTGTGCAGCGACGCTCCCCATCCAACATACCTGACACAGAGCTTGAGAGGATCTGCAGAGAAGAATGGGAGAAACTCCCCAAATACAGGTGTGCCAAGCTTGTAGCGTCATACACAAGAAGACACGAGGCTGTAATCGCCCACAAAGGTGCTTCAACAAAGTACTGAGTAAAGGGTCTGAATACTTATGTAAATGTAATAGTACATTTTTTATACATTTGCAACCTTTTCCAAAAATCAGTTTTTGCTTTGTCATTATGGGGTATTGTGATGTCATTATGGGGTATTGTGATGTCATTATGGGGAATTGTGTGTAGATTGACGAGGGAAAAAAACTATTTAATCAATTATAGAATATAAAGCTGTAACGTAACAAAATGCATTGTAATTCTCGTAGTTATATTCGGCCAGAAGGGTAGCTAATGTTAACAACGTCAAGGTAGCTAGCTAGTTAACTCAGCTACATGGTTCACAATAGCTACCGTGAATTTCCCTGCCTGGTACAAGATAGCAATATGACGATAGCTTTAGTACAATTAGCAATCATGCAGTGTAAAATAATACATTTATCATAGCTCTGCATTCATAGAAAATAACCTTGGCTTTTCAATCCTTTGCCCTTCTGACTCCTAGCTATACTAAGCTACCTAATAACATTACTGGGATGGTTCTATACTAGTTACCTAATAACACTACTGGGATGGTTCTATACTAGTTACATAATAACATTACTGGGATGGTTCTATACTAGTTACCTAATAACATTACTGGGATGGTTCTATACTAGTTACCTAATAACATTACTGGGATGGTTCTATACTAGTTACCTAATAACATTACTGGGATGGTTCTATACTAGCTACCTAATAACATTACTGGGATGGTTCTATACTAGTTACCTAATAACATTACTGGGATGGTTCTATACTAGTTACCTAATAACATTACTGGGATGGTTCTATACTAGTTACCTAATAACATTACTGGGATGGTTCTATACTAGTTACCTAATAACATTACTGGGATGGTTCTATACTAGTTACCTAATAACATTACTGGGATGGTTCTATACTGGTTACCTAATAACATTACTGGGATGGTTCTATACTAGTTACCTAATAACATTACTGGGATGGTTCTATACTAGTTACCTAATAACATTACTGGGATGGTTCTATACTAGTTACCTAATAACATTACTGGGATGGTTCTATACTAGTTACCTAATAACATTACTGGGATGGTTCTATACTAGCTACCTAATAACATTACTGGGATGGTTCTATACTAGTTACCTAATAACATTACTGGGATGGTTCTATACTAGTTACCTAATAACATTACTGGGATGGTTCTATACTAGTTACCTAATAACATTACTGGGATGGTTCTATACTAGTTACCTAATAACATTACTGGGATGGTTCTATACTAGGTACCTAATAACATTACTGGGATGGTTCTATACTAGTTACCTAATAACAATACTGGGATGGTTCTATACTAGTTACCTAATAACATTACTGGGATGGTTCTATACTAGTTACCTAATAACATTACTGGGATGGTTCTATACTAGTTACCTAATAACATTACTGGGATGGTTCTATACTAGTTACCTAATAACATTACTGGGATGGTTCTATACTAGTTACCTAATAACATTACTGGGATGGTTCTATACTAGTTACCTAATAACATTACTGGGATGGTTCTATACTAGTTACCTAATAACATTACTGGGATGGTTCTATACTAGCTACCTAATAACATTACTGGGATGGTTCTATACTAAGGTACCTAATAACATTACTGGGATGGTTCTATACTAAGGTACCTAATAACATTACTGGAATGGTTCTATACTAGTTACCTAATAACATTACTGGGATGGTTCTATACTAGTTACCTAATAACATTACTGGGATGGTTCTATACTAGTTACTTAATAACATTACTGGGATGGTTCTATACTAGTTACCTAATAACATTACTGGGATGGCCCCTTGGTTCTATGGCTATGCAGATGTTGTGTATGGATTGTAGAAGGGTTATAACTCAACTCTTCTGCATGACAATCATTATTGGTTATACATTAAAGACCATGTCGTGAACATTACAATCCAATCCTAATAGCAGCCGTGTACATTTTGTTTTCTTCTGTAGGATTTCAGTTTTGAAGAGCCGCAGACCGTCCGGGGGACACAGGCAGCGATGCAGAAAGAATTGGACAGGAAGACTTATACAACCATGCAGGATCAATGAGTTAGCCTCACCTTGTGCTTAGGTATTATTTGACGTTTTTAGAAGCTTTTTTAAAAAATGGTCTAATTGACTCAATAACGCAGTTTAGATTTTCTAATGAACCAGAAATGTCATAGTCTGGTTCTTTATTAAAGTTAGATTGCTAGCCCTTATTGATCCCGCCTTGCAGTACACCCCTCTCAATATGAGTATGTACATTACGGATAAATACTGTTGGAATCAAATCAAGTTTATTTTATATAGCCCTTCGTACATTAGCTAATATCTCGAAGTGCTGTACAGAAACCCAGCCTAAAACCCCAAACAGCAAGCAATGCAGGTGTAGAAGCACGGTGGCTAGAAAAACTCCCTAGTAAGGCCAAAACCTAGGAAGAAACCTAGAGAGGAACCAGGCTATGAGGGGTGGCCAGTCCTCTTCTGGCTGTGCCGGGTGGAGATTATAACAGAACATGGCCAAGATGTTCAAAATGTTCATAAATGACCAGCATGGTCAAATAATAATCAGGAATAAATGTCAGTTGGCTTTTCATAGGGATTGCTGCTTTGTTTCACATGTAGATGTGAACCATATATTCCCTTAAAGCCACACTCTGTAAGATACATATATGCAACTCAAATGTAAACAATAGATGATTTGTAGAGGAATGAGGTACAGTCAGTCACACAGACAAACACATAGAAGACCCAGAGGCAGAGTTTGTAAAGGACCATTTAATCACAGAGAGCGTACAAATTGAAACTGTCATGCTTGCTATTAAAACTGACATACTTAATGGAATAATACTGTGAAAATTATGATCATGCCTTTTTAGTGTCAGAGCCGTTTGAAAAGACCGCCTGAAATTTCAGTTTGTTTTGGCAGGATGGCGTTTTGGCGTTCTTGATATCATCAATAGGCAGTAAATTAATTATCAGATCAATAAGAAAGAAAGTTCAAAAACCTCTCTGCCCGTAACAGCCAGTTCAGTTGTTCCCTCCCCACTCAGTCCTATCAAAACCTCTCTGCCAGTAACAGCTAGTTCAGTTGTTCCCTCCCCACTCAGTCCTATCAAAATTCTTGCTTGAGAAATTGCTCTTTTCTAAGAAGTTATTTTTTGTTTTGACCATTTGAATTGAAAACAATCACAGTAAGGTACCTAATTATTACCCAGAAATGACTTGATATTGAGATTTTAAAAAACGGCTATATTTGACGTTTTAAAGCTAGAATCCTTAGTTGAAACAATAACTAAACGGGCGCCCTGCCTCTGTTTTGGTAAAAGGCTGAGGGATGGGGCCTGGAGAAATGTAACCACTATCAAATTAATAGACGGAGCTATGGATGCAAGTACTGACCTTCCATAATATGAAAATTATAGTTTTAACTATGTTTTGAGGCTTATACAATGTTTGTTTACATTTACATCGTTTACAAACATTGGAGCAAATCAAGCATGTATTTTGAAATCTGAGTATGACAGTTGAACTAAGCTCTTGAGGCATTTATAAGTTATATTCATCAAGAATCAATGAGTATATTTATAAGTTTAAAAAAAGTAGGCAGCAACTAAGCATCGAACCAAGTTGATGTTATGTGACATGAACAAAAACACATTCTCAGTCAACAACATAAGTCAGAACATAGCTTCTTCGTTCTCTCATGTGCTTTCAGGCACCACAACCGGGTAAAACTCTTTCCACATCGAGAACAGTGGTATGGCTTCTCTCCCGTGTGTGTCCTCTCATGCTCTTTTAGGCTCCCTAACTGGGTAAAACTCTTTCCACAATGAGAGCACATTGGTTTTTCACCTGTGTGTATTTTTTCATGTGCTTTCAAATGACAACGTTGGATAAATCTCTTTCCACACTGAGAACATTTGAAAGGCCTCTCTACAGAGTGTGTTCTCTCATGTTTTTTCAGATCCCATGGTGATAAAAACACATTTTCACATTGGGAGCATTGATACGGCTTCTCTACAGTGTGTGATCTTTTATGCCTTTTTAAGTTTCCTAAATGGGTAAAACTCTTTCCACACAGGGAACAATAGTAAGGCTTCACTCCTGAGTGTGTCCTCTCATGCTCTTTCAGTTGCCCTGGCCAGCTAAAACTCTTTCCACACTGGGAACAGAGGTATGGCTTCTCCCCTGTGTGTGTTCTCTTATGTGATTTCAGGGCGCCTGATGAAACAAATCTGTTTTCACACTCGGAGCAGTGGTAGGGCTTCTCCCCTGTATGTGTCATTTCATGCATTTTCAGTTTCCTTAACTGGATAAAACCTTTTCCACACTGGGAGCAGTAATAACACTTCTCCCCTGTGTGCGTTCTCTTGTGTTCTTTCAGGTGGCTTAACCGGATAAAACTCTTTCCACACTGGGAGCAGTGATGAGGCTTTTCCCCTGTGTGTGTCCTCGCATGTTCTTTTAGGTTCCATAACCTTGTAAAACTCTTTCCACACTGCGAACATTCGTAGGTCTTTTCTCCTGTGTGTGTGGTCTCATGCTTTTTAAGGCTCCCATACTTGGTAAAACTCTTTCCACATTGGGAAGAGTTGCGTCGTCTTGCTGGTTTGGATGTCTCTGGTTCTTCTGAAAGACACTTTTCGCTGTCAGCGTGAGAGTCTTGTCTCTCTCCTGCCAAAGACAAAGAGTATTTAGTTAAATACTAAACTGAAAACCTGAAACAAACCTGAATGATACCTAGGGTTTAATCCAGACTAGGTCTCTCAAAATCCTGATTTCTGTTTGTAGAACATTTTAGAACATCCTGGTTGGGTTCTGGAATGCGTGGCTATATTTGAAATGAACGGACATCTTTTCAAATAATTGTCAACACATAGCCCAATGTTAAGGTGTGAGTAGTTCACTGTAGCGAAATCTGTCCGTTCACAATTCACCTGTGGGAGGGAACATGGCTGCTCTCAACACCAGAAGGAGTTGGCCACTACTATCCAAGAGACTGTGCATGAGGAAATGACCTCTGCCCTCGACTTGCAATTAAAACCGATAAAATAATCTCTTGCAGTGCTCACTTCTAAAGTGGATACCTACTCAACTAAGTCTCGCAATGAACTCGAAATGGAATTGGTACTCAAGGGTATTGGATAACACGAATAAAGGCAAATCAACTGGATGGGACAGTATTCCTCCTGAGGTCTATTTAAAAAATGTTGGTATCAATTAGGTCCACTGTTGCCCAAAATGATTAATACAGCCATTCACAATGGTTCATTTGGGAAAGATGTGAATAAAGGACCAAATTTTCGCTTTTATAATCCTAAAACAATAATATAAATGCAACAATTTCAACATTTTCACTGAGTTACAGTTCATATGAGGAAATCAGTCAATTTAAATAAATTCATTAGGCCCTAATGTATGGATTTCACATGACTTGGAATACAGATATGCATCTGTTGGTCACAGATAGCTTTTTTATTTTTATTGCCTAACAATGGGCCTCATGATCTCGTTACGGTATTGTTGTGCATTCAAATTGCAATAGATAAAATGCAATTGTGTTCCTTGTCCGTAGCTTATGCCTGCACATACCATAAACCCACTGCCATCATGGGGCACTCTGTTCACAACGTTGACATCAGCAAACCCGCTCGCCCACACTACGACATACACGTGGGTCTGCGGTTGTGAGGCCGGTTGGACGTGCTGCCAAATTCTCTAAAACGACATTGAGGCGGCTTATGTTAGAGAAATTAACATTAAATTCTCTGACAACAGCTCTGGTGGACATTCCTGCAGTCAGCATGCCAATTGCACACTCCCTCAAAAGTTGAGACATCTGTAGCATTGTGTTGTGTGACAAAACTGCACATTTTAGAGTGGCTTTTTATTGTCCCCCAGCACAAGGTGCAGCGGTGTAAATATCATGCTGTTTAATCAGCTTCTTAATATGCCACACCTGTCAGGTGGACGGATTATCTTGGCAAAGGAGAAATTCTCACTAACAGGGATATAAATCAATTTGTGCACATAATTTAAGAGAAATAATATTTTTGTGCGTATGGAACATTTCTGGGAACTTTTATTTCAGCTCATGAAACATGGGACCAACACTTTACATGTTGCGTTTATATTTTTGATCAGTATAAAAAAGGCAAGGATGCTGCCCAGTCTCACTATCGCCCCCAATCTTTGATAAACACAGATATTAAACTGTTTTCCAAAATGTTGTCATCTCATCTCGAGACTTACTCAAATTGGTCCATACCAACCAAAGTGGGTTTGTTTAAAAAGCGTTTATACTCTTTGGATTATTCCATATCTTAGATGCTTCATCCAAAACAACAGCTCCTCGGGCTGTATTTTTTTCTTCATGCATAAAAAAGCTTTTGATAGACAAGAGATATGTCCATTCTAGTCTGTCTTGGAACATATGGGAATGGGCTAAAATGTAATTAATATGATTAAAATACTATATGACAATCCCTCGGCCATAGTTATAACAGGAAATATCTGCTCTGTTCATTTCAGAATCACTTGAAGTAGCAGACAAGGTGATCCATTATTTATTCTTATTATCCATGGAACCGCTGGCCCACTCAATTCGTAAATCGCATTGAAAAAACACCAATTTCCCTCAAATCTACTGATCACTTCATCGCATATTATATGCAGACAATATTTTACCATATCTAGACAATGTATCTCTCAAATCGATCCCAAACGCATTGAAGATCATAGACAAATTCAGCTTTATCTCAAGTTATAAAATGAATCTAATCATATCGGCCCTACAGCCTCAAGAGACCCTGATGAAAGACTCTACTTATGGAATCCCCACCGTTTCATATCAGCCCTACAGCCTCAAGAGACCCGGATGAAAGACTCTTCTTATGGAATCCCCACCGTTTCCCATTTAAAGTATTTGGGAGTAGATCTATTTCCTTCCTTAGATAAAACCATTGACAGAAACTTTAACAGAACATTCAAATCAATTCAATCCGAGCTCTTCTAGGCAACTAGCATTTCATCCACATCCTAAATTGGTGAAGACATGATTATTCTTCCCCTTGGTGATTGAAACATGGTGTCTCCTATTGTCCTGGAAGAGGTGGTCTCCACTGATATATCCATTAAACAATGTAATATGGTGTCTCATATTGTCCTGGAAGGGGTGGTCTCCACTGATATATCCCTTAAACAATGTAATATGGTGTCTCCTATTGTCCTGGAAGGGGTGGTCTCCACTGATATATCCATTAAACAATGTAATATGGTGTCTCATATAGTCCTGGAAGGTGTGGTCTCCACTGATATATCCCTTAAACAATGTAATATGGTGTCTCCTATTGTCCTGGAAGGGGTGGTCTCCACTGATATATCCCTTAAACAATGTAATATGGTGTCTCCTATTGTCCTGGAAGGGGTGGTCTCCACTGATATATCCCGTAAACAATGTAATATGGTGTCTCCTATTGTCCTGGAAGGGGTGGTCTCCACTGATATATCCCTTAAACAATGTAATATGGTGTCTCCTATTACCCTGGAAGAGGTGGTCTCCACGGATATATCCCTTAAACAATGTAATATGGTGTCTCCTATTGTCCTGGAAGGGGTGGTCTCCACTGATATATCCCTTAAACAATGTAATATGGTGTCTCCTATTGTCCTGGAAGGGGTGGTCTCCACTGATATATCCATTAAACGATGTAATATGGTGTCTCCTATTGTCCTGGAAGGGGTGGTCTCCACTGATATATCCCTTAAACGATGTAAACGACTCTTTGGTCCTATTATTGCTCACACAATTTCTATCTGGCGCAAAATCCAAATGTGGAACCCGTATCCTTACCGATATCACGGACAGTAATGGTTTGAGAACATTCCAAGATTTGAAAGATACACGTTACCAGGCAACTCTTGTTTTCTATATATATATTTACAATTTAGGGCAGAATATGGAGTCCTTTGGGAAACCGAACTACTGAACTATCCAATGATGGGATTTAATAAGTCATTTCGGGAGCCCAGATAATTTCTCTCTATAATACATGAACAACTTTTTGTAAAGCTCATATTCTGAGCTTGCCATTAAAAAAGTATTGTCCACAAATCTAATTTAATCCGAACAACCCTTTAACTGGAACAGAATATAGAAATATTAGCATCCCGCAATGCGAACCATTAATTTATACATTTTACATTGGTTCAGAGTGTATCTAACACCAAGGAAACGTTTTACTTTGAAATCTTTCACTGTGCCTCCTAAATCAGGTAAGCACATTCCTTCATATGATGTGGGAGTACTCTGCAGTTAAATGCTTCTGAGGCAAAGTTACAAATGTATTTCAAAGTGCATGAATATAACTATTCAACGCATTGCATCGATTATGTTACTTAACGACGATAGCTCCTTGAATCTCTCAATCACTCCGAAACGATTACTGCTGGCAGGCAGGACTGCTGTGAAAACATGTTTAGGTCTCTAAGATGGCGACCACCTCACACTCTCTTCCCATTTAACCAATGGATACAGGTTCCTGTTTGAAGTTATACCATTAGAAATATCTACAGCGAGAATGAATGGTGCTCCTCAACTGAGACCTGGACAAATATACTTGACTCTGTAAAGAACAATCTCAGCTCAAGCCCCACCCATACAGTCCAGTTATTGGTACTTTGGTACTTTCTTTGCTTTCAGGCCCGTGGGGAAGGGGTGTTACAGGTGGGGGGGGGGGTCTCTGGTAGTTTTGGGGGGATGTAAAGGGACTGATAAGCTGGGGGGGCTAGGTGGGGAGGGAAACATGGTTTCTGGCTATGGAGGGAGGATGCGGGCGGGTGGGGACTGGGTGGGGTCTAGGTGGGGAGGGAAACATGGTTTCTGGCTGTGGAGGGAGGATGAGGGCAGGTGGGAACTGGGGGGGGGGGGTAACGGGTTGGTTATCTTTTAATGCAACTCTTTTACTGTTTTTGTATCTGTAAACCTGTCAGATTTTCTGTTTGTTTGTAAGAAAATAAAAGTTTGGTCACAAAAAAAAAGAATAATAATCATAATAATATAATCATAATAATATAAATAATGTGGAGTTTCAACATGTCATGTTTTAGGCTGAGCAGAGCTCTATAATAATAGATAATGTCATGTTTACAGGCTGAGCAGAGCTCTATAATAATAGATAATGTCATGTTTACAGGCTGAACAGAGCTCTATAATAATAGATAATGTCATGTTTATAGGTTGAACAGAGCTCTATAATAATAGATAATGTCATGTTTTTAGGCTGAGCAGAGCTCTATAATAATAGATAATGTCATGTTTACAGGCTGAGCAGAGCTCTATAATAATAGATAATGTCATGTTTACAGGCTGAGCAGGGCTCTATAATAATAGATAATGTCATGTTTACAGGCTGAGCAGAGCTCTATAATAATAGATAATGTCATGTTTACAGGCTGAGCAGAGCTCTATAATAATAGATAATGTCATGTTTATAGGCTGAGCAGAGCTCTATAATAATAGATAATGTCATGTTTTTAGGCTGAGCAGAGCTCTATAATAATAGATAATGTCATGTTTATAGGCTGAGCAGAGCTCTATAATAATAGATAATGTCATGGTTACAGGCTGATCAGAGCTCTATAATAATAGATAATGTCATGTTTACAGGCTGAGCTAAGCTCTATACTAATAGATAATGTCATGTTTACAGGCTGAGCTAAGCTCTATACTAATAGATAATGTCATGTTTACAGGCTGAACAGAGCTCTATTATAATAGATAATGCCATGTCTTTAGGCTGAGCTCAATAATAATAGATAATGTCATGGTTACAGGCTGATCAGAGCTCTATAATAATAGATAATGTCATGTTTATAGGCTGAGCAGAGCTCTATAATAATATATATTGATGACTACAGTATTTCAATCAAGGTCATTGGATTCATTCGATCCATTGTTTGCGTTTTGTTAGTGGCCCACTGTTTAATGGCGTACACATCTTACATCGTAGCTTTAATAATTCCCACAGTAGAGTACAGTGGAATGCCCCTTTATAACCACACATTGATGTATAGAACTTCAGTGGAATACCCCTTTATAACCACACATTGAAGTATAGAACTTCAGTGGAATACCCCTTTATAACCACACATGGAAGTATAGAACTTCAGTGGAATACCCCTTTATAACCACACATTGAAGTATAGAACTTCAGTGGAATACCCCTTTATAACCACACATTGAAGTATAGAACTTCAGTGGAATACCCCTTTATAACCACACATTGAAGTATAGAACTTCAGTGGAATACCCCTTTATAACCACACATTGAAGTATAGAACTTCAGTGGAATACCCCTTTATAACCACACATTGAAGTATAGAACTTCAGTGGAATACCCCTTTATAACCACACATTGAAGTATAGAACTTCAGTGGAATACCCCTTTATAACCACACATTGAAGTATAGAACTTCAGTGGAATACCCCTTTATAACCACACATTGAAGTATAGAACTTCAGTGGAATACCCCTTTATAACCACACATTGAAGTATAGAACTTCAGTGGAATACCCCTTTATAACCACACATTGAAGTATAGAACTTCAGTGGAATACCCCTTTATAACCACACATTGAAGTATAGAACTTCAGTGGAATACCCCTTTATAACCACACATGGAAGTATAGAACTTCAGTGGAATACCCCTTTATAACCACACATTGAAGTATAGAACTTCAGTGGAATACCCCTTTATAACCACACATTGAAGTATAGAACTTCAGTGGAATACCCCTTTATAACCACACATTGAAGTATAGAACTTCAGTGGAATACCCCTTTATAACCACACATTGAAGTATAGAACTTCAGTGGAATACCCCTTTATAACCACACATTGAAGTATAGAACTTCAGTGGAATACCCCTTTATAACCACACATTGAAGTATAGAACTTCAGTGGAATACCCCTTTATAACCACACATTGAAGTATAGAACTTCAGTGGAATACCCCTTTATAACCACACATTGAAGTAAAGAACTTCAGTGGAATACCCCTTTATAACCACACATTGAAGTATAGAACTTCAGTGGAATGCCCCTTTATAACCACACATTGAAGTATAGAACTTCAGTGGAATACCCCTTTATAAAAACACATTGATTTGTGCCCCTGTTTTTAAGATAGTACTCACGTGTGTTAATCAGATGTCCATTTTCACTGGTGCTAATCAGATCTCTATTCTCACTGGTGTTAATCAGATCTCTATTCTCACTGGTGCTAATCAGATCTCTATTCTCACTGGTGTTAATCCGATGTCCATTCTCACTGGTGTTAATCAGATCTATATTCTCACGTGTATTAATCAGATGTCCATTCTCACTGGTGTTAATCAGATCTCTATTCTCACTGGTGTTAATCAGATCTCTATTCTCACTGGTGTTAATCAGATGTCCATTCTCACAGGTGTTAATCAGATCTTCATTCTTCTCTTCTTCCTCCTCTTTCACTGTGACAGTAATCTCATCCTCCTCCTCTTTCACTTTTTCAACTGCAGCCTCTTCTTTCACTGTAACATCCTCCTCTTTCACTCTGAACCCGTCTTCCTCTTCTTCGACAGTAACATCCACCTCCTCTTTCACTGTAACAGCCTCACCCTCTACTTCCATTTTAACTGTGACAGCCTCCTCTTCCTTCTCTTTCACGGGAGATTCTTTCTCCGTCCAGCAGACCTCCTCTTCTTTAGCAGGTGGGGAGTAGGGTAGTGAACTCATGGTCGGGAACGTTAGACTAGCCTAGTGCAAGGCTAACTAAAACAGCTAGCTAGCTGACAACGTAAATATTAAAGTAAATAGATTAACTAGTAAATTCGCAGACAGTGTGTTTAAAACACTGAGGTTAATATACACAAAAAATGTCTAAATTTGACCGGTTTTATGTTTGCTAGCAAACAACCGAGGTGGTTTAATCAGTAGCCTGTTGTCCTTGTTGAAGAAGTGTCGCGTCCCGTCCACTACATTATACGTCACGCAAGAAGTCGTCACCTGCAAGACTCACATCCCCATCTGTTGACTGGAGTGGGTACCGCAGTTAAGGAAAATATTCACTACATTGTTTATATTGGCAAAAAAATATAACGAACTGATATGTTTTCTCTTACTTCTTACAGGTAATACTTTCCTACACACATATATAGAAGCTGAATATAAATACATATAAACTGAAAAAATAAACACAACATGTAAAGTGTTGGTTCCGTGTTTCATGAGCTGAAATAAAAGATATCAGAAATGTTCCATATACACAAAAAAAGCTGATTTATTGCACATTAGTTTCCATCCCTGTTAGTGAGCATTTCTCCTTTGTTAACAAAACGAAGGAGCTGATTGTGGACTTCAGGAGACAGCAGAAGTACTAAATTCCTCATCCACATCAATGGGACCACAGTGGAGAAGGCGGAAAGCTTCAAGTTCCTCGGCGTACACATCACTGACAATCTGAAATGGTCCACCTACACAGACAGTGTGGCTGAAAAAGTTTGGCTTGGCCCCCAAGAACATCACAAACTTTTACAGATGCACAATTGAGAGCATTCCGTTGCGTGGTGTCACCGCCTGGTACGGCAACAGCACCGTCCGCAACCGCAGGGCTCTCCAGAGGGTGGTGCGGTCTGCCCAGCGCATCACCGGGGGCACACAGGACACCTACAGCACCCGATGTCACAGGAAGGCCAAAAAGACCAAGGCCATCAACCACCCGAACCAAGGCCTGTTCACCCCGCTATCATCCAGAAGGCGAGGTCAGTACAGGTGCATCAAAGCTGGGACCGAGAGACTGAAAAACAGCTTCTATCTCAAGGCCATCAGACTGTTAAATAGCCATCACTAGCCAGCCTCCACCCAGTACCCTGCCCTGAACTTAGTCACTGTCCCTAGCCGGCTACCACCCGGTTACTCATCCCTGCACCTTAGAGGCTGGTGCCCTATGTACATAAACATGGAATCACTGATCACATTAATAATGGAACACTGGTCACTTTAATAATGTTTACACACTGTTTTATTAATTTCATATGTATATACTGTATTCTATCCAATGCCACTCCGACATTGCTTGTCCTAATATTTACATATTACTCAATTCCATTATTTTACTTAAAAATGTGAGTGTATTGTTTTGAATTGTTAGATACTACTGCACTGTTGGAGCTAGGAACACAAGCATTTCGCTACACCCGCAATAACAGCTGCTAAATATGTGTATCTGACCAATCAAATTAGATTTAATTTGAAGATAATCCATCCGAAGAGTTCCTACCTGATTCAGGTAATTAAAATGACATCACACACATACTTATGTGTGCAGGCACTAAGTCATTTAGGTCCGTGTATAGCAGGGTTCCCCAACTGGCGGACAGCGGGCCTGGTTTTATTCGACCCCCCCAAGTTTTCAGAGCAAAACATTTTATATATATATTTATATATTTCTTTATTACTGTAAAAACACCAGGAAATCAGCTCCAAGTGATTTTCATGTAAGACAATCTGTTCCCAAGTATTCCAATGGATAATAGAGAGACATGTGATTGTATATCAAATGTAAGCAAGGTTTAAATTATTACGTTTTGGTCAAACATATCTGTTTGGGCTTCTTGGGTCATTTTGCAGTCTACAAATTATTATGTTTAAGTCAAACATATCTGTTTGGGCTTCTTGGGTCAATTTGCAGTCTACAAATTATTTGTAATTATGTTCCAGCCCCGCGACCATCCATTCCAGAAACAAATTGTCCCGCAGCTGAATCCAGTTGAAGTTCCCTGGTGTATAGGTAAGACTTTGTCGTGAAAATAATATTTCAGATTTGCTGAGCACACCTCTGCCCTTGACAAGCATCTCCACTGAGCCTATCAGAGATGTCGTTCCCGTCTTCATCTTGTGTCACGGCCAATGGACAGAGCCTATCAGAGATGTCGTTCCCGTCTTCATCTTGTGCCACGGCCAATGGACAGAGCCCATCAGAGATGTCGTTCCCGTCTTCATCTTGTGCCACGGCCAATGGACAGAGCCTATCAGAGATGTCGTTCCCGTCTTCATCTTGTGCCACGGCCAATGGACAGAGCCTATCAGAGATGAGGTTCCCGTCTTCATCTTGTGCCACAGCCGCTGAAACAAGGCCCCGACAGCCATCTGTACAGTTTCTGCCAATAGCCGCTGAAACAAGGCCCCGACAGCCATCTGTACAGTTTCTGCCACCAGCCGCTGAAACAAGGTCCCGACAGCCATCTGTACAGTTTCTGCCACCAGCCGCTGAAACAAGGCCCCGACAGCCATCTGTACAGTTTCTGCCACCAGCCGCTGAAACAAGGCCCCGACAGCCATCTGTACAGTTTCTGCCACCAGCCGCCTGAAACAAGGCAACGACAGCCATCTGTACACTTTCTGCCACCAGCCGCTGAAACAAGGCCCCGACAGCCATCTGTACACTTTCTGCCACCAGCCGCTGAAACAAGGCCCCGACAGCCATCTGTACACTTTCTGCCACCAGCCGCTGAAACAAGGCCCCGACAGCCATCTGTACACTTTCTGCCACCAGCCGCTGAAACAAGGCCCCGACGGCCATCTGTACAGTTTCTGCCACCAGCCGCTAAAACAAGGCCCCAACAGCCATCACACACATACCGGCTTTCCTGGAGTGGCAGGAAAATACCTACTGCCTAGCCAACGTGTTTTCCCTGTACCTGGCACAGGGCATTGGAGGGAGCTCCAAAAGTCTGCCTTTTATGAGACTGAAAAGGTAGAGATGGATGGTGGAGAAGGGGGAGTGACTCTACAGGCACACACAAATAAATAAATAGGAGCTGAAAATCTATTTCCATTGATGGAAGGTGTTTGGACTGTTGCTGAGTTTGCATGTATTCCCCCGGGTACTGTCCATTATGTTACATGACTGAACGTACATGGCTGTATATCACTGTATATATTATTGTTCATTGCCATTTTGTGTAAATGTTGCACAAAGACAAAACATTCTATTCTAATCCCGGTGAATAGGTCTTGTATTATAAACCCATTTCTATAGTTAGTGTGTGAATGTATTTTTCGTTCTACAAAGGATTGAGCTTACAACAGTAATGTGGTGAAAACCCAATCCAAAGATTAAGACAGAGAATATTTACGATATAATACAAAAAAATCTTGAATCGAGCAGCTGCGAGGTAGATCCCTCTCTCTGATCTCAGTCAGGGAAGGAGCTCCCAGAGTAAATGGTTCCATGTCTCTTATATAGCGAGGTAGATCCCTCTCTGATCTCAGTCAGGGGAGGAGCTCCCAGAGTAAATGGTTCCATGTCTCTTATATAGCGTGGTAGATCCCTCTCTCTGATCTCAGTCAGGGAAGGAGCTCCCAGAGTAAATGGTTCCATGTCTCTTATATAGCGAGGTAGATCCCTCTCTGATCTCAGTCAGGGAAGGATCTCCCAGAGTAAATGGTTCCATGTCTCTTATATAGCGAGGTAGATCCCTCTCTCTGATCTCAGTCAGGGAAGGATCTCCCAGAGTAAATGGTTCCATGTCTCTTATATAGCGAGGTAGATCCCTCTCTGATCTCAGTCAGGGGAGGAGCTCCCAGAGTAAATGGTTCCATGTCTCTTATATAGCGAGGTAGATCCCTCTCTCTAATCTCAGTCAGGGGAGGATCTCCCAGAGTAAATGGTTCCATGTCTCTTATATAGCGAGGTAGATCCCTCTCTCTGATCTCAGTCAGGGGAGGATCTCCTAGAGTAAATGGTTCCATGTCTCTTATATAGCGAGGTAGAACCCTGAAAGGTAATGTAATAATAATAATAATCTGGGGAAAGGGGAGGTTGATTTGAATGGCAATCTGGATCACCGATAAAGGAGGAGACAGTGGCGAGATCCTTCAGGTCATTTAACTTGACCTCTGTGGTCATGTGACCATCTGGTGGAGAGGAGATAGTGCTGTTTCACACAATCTCCTCAGCAAGGTCATCAGGCATGAGAACGGACCACAATCTCCTCACCAAGGCCTCCAGGCATGAGAACGGATCACAATTTCCTCACCAAGGTCATCAGGCATGAGAACGGACCACAATCCCCTCAGCAAGGTCATCAGGCATGAGAACGGACCACAATCTCCTCACCAAGGTCATCAGGCATGAGAACGGAACACAATCTCCTCACCAAGGCCGTCAGTTTTAGAATTGCATTGTGGGCATTCTTATATTTCACTGCACAGCCTTGACTATGGGATTGTGGATCAATGAAATGGGGTATCAGCCTCAGTGACAACCACAGAACACAGCTATGTATAGTTTACACAACTATTAGCCTCGTAGGTCTTATTGCAGGACATTGACTGTGGGAAATCTACTCAGTTGTGAACATTTCATGGACCTCAGATCCATAGGCAAGGCTGTACGATGTTCTATGAAGTCTAATACATCCACAGTGCGATTTCAACTGATTACAGGGGGGGGGGGGGGGGGGGGGGGGGGGTAAATTAACAAATTATTGTCTTTTGTTTATACACAATTCAAAACATGATCTGGTCTAAATATGGAGTGATTCCACTATATGAATCTGTTTGCTTCAGTTTCAAATGTGGGACTTTTATTTTGAAGGCAAACCATAAACTCTACTATTGTGCAAAAGCAAGCAATCGAGCAAAGCCCTGTGACATTGATCAACCAATGGTGTGTTAGATACCACACACAGACAGACATTGGCTTGACACCCCCTCATTATCATATTGGAGGAAGAAATACAGAAATAAATAAATACGATGAATAACATTTATTGGAGATTGAAGAATTAGATTATAGATAATTATGGCAGGTTTTGTCCTCGTGATTCACAAATGGATTATTTTGATTCACATGATTCGATTCACCAGAATCCTTACTAATACAATGGCGAAGTGAATCATTTGTTTGCTACAACAACAAAAAACTGTTTAAATGAATCGTCCAAAAAAAGTTTATAAACTTTGCATGGCCTTAACTCGCAAGTGTCGGTGGAAAGTTTTTGGGACATGACGAAACCATGAATAAATGATAACAGCTAAACAGTTAACAAGCATGAATAAATGTTAACAGCTAAACAGTTAACGAGCATGAATAAATGCTAACAGCTAAACAGTTAACCAGATAGATAACTAGCATGAATAAATGCTAACAGCTAAACAGTTAACCAGATAGATAACTAGCATGAATAAATGCTAACAGCTAAACAGTAAACCAGATAGATAACTAGCATGAATAAATGCTAACAGCTAAACAGTTAACCAGATAGATAACTAGCATGAATAAATGCTAACAGCTAAACAGTTAACTAGCATGAATAAATGCTAACAGCTAAACAGTTAACCAGATAGATAACTAGCATGAATAAATGCTAACAGCTAAACAGTTAACCAGATAGATAACTAGCATGAATAAATGCTAACAGCTAAACAGTTAACCAGATAGATAACTAGCATGAATAAATGTTAACAGCTAAACAGTTAACTAGCATGAATAAATGCTAACAGCTAAACAGTTAACTAGCATGAATAAATGCTAACAGCTAAACAGTTAACTAGCATGAATAAATGCTAACAGCTACACAGTTAACCAGATAGATAACTAGCATGAATAAATGCTAACAGCTAAAGTGTTAACCAGATAGCATTTATTCATGCTAGTTATCTAAAAGCTAAATTGATAACTAGCCAGGTTACAATATATGTTTTAAATTGGCTACCTAGTTAGTCTGTTCTCTCATATTCTATAGGCCAACCTGCTGCTGCAACGTGCTACTGTCTCTCTCCCCTTGAGGGCCACTCCACAGTGCAACGTGCAGGTGTCTCTCTCCCCTTGAGGGCCACTCCACAGTGCAACGTGCTACTGTCTCTCTCCCCTTGAGGGCCACTCCACAGTGCTACTGTCTCTCTCCCCTTGAGGGCCACTCCACAGTGCAACGTGCTACTGTCTCTCTCCCCTTGAGGGCCACTTCACAGTGCAACGTGCAGGTGATGCGTCACACAGCATTAAACCATTCAGATCCTGGTTGATATGGTGATTTGTATGTGATTAATAAAATATTTACAAACTATGCCTAAATAAATGGCTAACAGAAGTATTAAAATAATTCTTTTTTTGAAAACTTTTTTTAACTCTAATACTTTTTTTGAAAACTTTTCAGATTTGATCCTTGTCCAAAACTTTCCCAGGCCTGGAAAAACACAACAACAAAATCCATGACTTTCCCCCAGGTTTTCATGACCGAACGAACCCAGAAAAACACCTTCCCAGTCCCCCCAAAAAAAGTGTGGGAGCACTGTGTGTGTTACGAGATGTGAAAAATCTCTTTCCACACTGGGAGCAGTGGTAAGGCATCTCCCCGGTGTTTGTTCCCTCGTGGTCTTACAGGTTCCCTAACTAGGTAAATACCTTTCCACACTGGGAGGAAGATATATTTATCTTGTGTATTGTCTGTATTGAGTTTATTTCATCGAGGACCACGTTGGAAACAAGTGATTTTCACTTTAACGCGTTATCCCCTGGGTTGTCCTCGTACTCAGTGCAACCCCCCCCCCCCCAATAAATTCATCAATAGTTGTTAATGGATGCATTTTCAGGTGTACAAAACGTTTTTTTCACACTGGAAGCTTTGGAAATGCTGATCTCCTGTGTGTACTCTTATGTGTTTTTAGTGTGCTTAACCTGGTAAAACCCTTTTCACACTGAGAGCATTGGAATGTTTTTTCTCCAGTGTGTGTTGTCGTGTGATCTTTCAGATGTGATGACTGGATGAATCTCTTTCCACACTGAGAGCATTGGAACGGCCTCTGCCTCTCTACTAAGTGGGTTCTTTCATGTGATTTCAGGTCCCTTAATGTGGAAAAAGTATTTTGACACTGGGAGCAGTGATATAGCTTCTCTCCAGTGTGTGTCCTCTCATGCGTTTTCATGGACCCTAACTGCGTAAAAGTCTTTTCACACAGGGAGCAGTGGAAATGCTTCTCTCTTGTATGTGTCCTCTCGTGTTTTTTCAGAGCCCCTAACTGGGTAAAACTCTTTCTACACAGGGAACAGTGGAAATTCTTCTCTCCAGTGTGTGTTCTCTCATGTGTTTTCAGGGCCCCTAACTGGGTAAAACTCTTTCCACACAGGGAGCAGTGGAAAGGCTTCTCTCCTGTGTGTATTCGCTCATGTGTTTTCAGGGACCCTATCCGGGTAAAACTCTTTCCACACAGGGTGCAGTGGAAATGCTTCTCTCCTGTGTGTGTCCTCTCATGTGTTTTCACGGCAACTAACTGGGTAAAACTCTTTCCACACAGGGAGCAGTGGAAAGGCTTCTCTCCTGTGTGTATTCTCTCATGCATTTTCAGATTCCCTAACTGAGTAAAACTCTTTCCACACTGTGAGCAGTGGAAAGGCTTTTCTCCTGTGTGTACTCTTTCATGAACTTTTAGGCTCCTTAAATTAATAAAACTCTTTCCACAATGGGAGCAGTGGTGTGGTCTCGCTGGTTTGGCCATCTTTGGGTCTGGGTGCCCTGAAGTACTCTGTCCGCTGTCCGAGTGAGAGTCTGGTCTCCCTCCTGCCAAAGACAAAAAAAGTATTTAGTTTAATACTAAACATGGATGTTTTGTGACTATACAGTGTTTGTTTAAAATTACAAGTTTATATTTGGGGTTCTGAGGGGTATACCACGACACTAGAGAGATCTCATCAGGGTTTTCTAAAGCTAGCCAGCTTCAGTTAGCTTCACATTCCAGCTCAGGCTTCATCCCATATTACAAAAGGTGAATATTGATCCTGCAGCTGCCATGCACAAAGAGCATAACACAAACATATTTTAAGGAATTATCTGAAAGCTGGTTAACATTTGCTGTACTCCTATTGCTGTTAATTAGCTCAACGTGTCTTTCTAAAGCCTGTCTAAAGCCTGTCTAAAGCCTGTTTCCAATCTCCCTCATCTCTCTAATCTACTCTTGTATTAGAGATGTACAGGTGGTGAAACCCCCCAATAAACAGAATCACCTGGATGAAGGAAGGACAACAACCTAACACCTAACTGCCATGAGTAGTCGGGCCAGTAGTCATCTTCTAACACCTAACTGCCATGAGTAGTC